>NC_136063.1:1655585591-1655970591 GCF_964261635.1 Lissotriton helveticus | reverse complement strand
CCAGTAGCTCTCAAAATCTCGCAAATACGAGACCTATTGCATTGCAAATCCTTGTTTCATCTGGTCAGTGTTTTAAATAAATACAGAAACGTTTGAACACCGGCTTTATTTTGCTTCCCAGGAGCAGCAGTCTGTTCTTTTTGTCCATTTGTTTCCCTTTCATTGATTTAAATTGCATTTTGTAGCGTCGTGAAAGTGTTTTGTGTGTGCTTTGTGCTCTTTCCTCGTAATTGTTTTCTGTTCTGTGTCTTGGATAAAAGGTAGTTGGCCTACAACCGGTATGTGACAATAGTGGTAAAATCCCCTGGCATAATAGTTTCTCAGTAATACATCCTTTCAATCTCTCAATGTGGCTTCTTTCATCTGATGTGAGCCCGCAAAAGCTGACCTCAGTAGCTCCACAGTTTTTTTTATTTCCATTACATCGCTCAGTTTCTTGCCATATAGATTATTCTGATATTCGATTTTATTCATTTGATTGATTTGGGAAACAAGTTGGAAATGTACCAACGGAGAACGATTCTTATATTTTCAGCCTGTTTCCGATTTTTTTTTAGGCTATTCAAGGAGTATTTTCTAAAATATATCTTGGTTTCATATTCCCAGGTGTGACAACACGTGTACAACGGGCACACGCAGAATTTCTCCCTAGTGGAAGAATTCTCTGCCAGAGTATAAATCGTGTAACTTCTCCTGTGCTTTTTTCCTCCATCGGGAAAACATTAGAAATTCCCTTTCCTTAATCTCGATCGAGCAGGTTGCATGGCAAGGGGGCGAATGTAGCCGCAAAGTATTTAATGCTAATGTCTTTGTCGTGCCAGAACCTGTCAAATTGACTCGATTATCATAGAGAGACGCGAGTCAGGAAATAAATGAGATGTTTGACTAGCTAATGGGGCACATAGGTTACCACTCAGATCTATAGGTGTATGCGCCTATATAGCTATATATACTCGGTGTAAGTCTCAGCCTCCCCTCTCTGTATGTCTGAATAATCCATACATATATTGAGATTTGAATACTTGCTGCAGAAGTTACATCCATGCCATGTCATTTCCAGTTGCACACAACGCGACAGACACAACATATCTGCAGATGGGCTGGCTGTCTTTGCGCCAATGGCATACTAAAGTTTCAAACTATTTGAAAGTTTATTCTCCCAGTACGTCCTGTCTGGTAGCATAGATCTGCTACACAATTACAACGGCTTTGTTTGTTTTATTTATACAAAAGCAAACCGTTCTTGACTGGATAAAATGCGTACCACAACCGCCCGCGATAATAACGCTTGTCATTTACAGCGCTGTTGTGTTATAGAACTCGTCTGCAAGTAATTGCTGCCTGCTGAGCTCGTCCAGTAGGGTACCATAGGTCTCACATTTGCGAGAGATTAAGCTATTGCCAATGTAAGTGACAATGCCATTTATTTATCTGTATTCAAAACCAACACATACATCAAAATTTTGTCATTTACAATGCCAATAGCTCTAACTTTTCAAGAGGCGAAACCGTTGCATTGTAAATGCTTGTTTAACATTCTCAACGGAGAAGGGATCCTGAGGGGACCCCTTTCCATTTTTTCCTCAGCCGTTTTCCGTCTCGTTCCCTCATCTGGGTCAAACCCCGCACTATCATTTGATACAGTCTTGGTGATAAGTATGTGTTTGTATTTTCTGGAGTATCCTGTATGTTCTGAGCATAAGAGCTGTGCCATGAGGGGGTATCGGACTGACCACTATTTACATCACTTGCAAAATCACATGAAACTAAATGTTGCTAAGGGCCAGATGGACGTTGTTCACGCTTTGGAACGTTGTGCATTGGAATACGGCCCATGGCGTCCTTTTGTGCACTCTTTCCTATCTCATCTAGTTCAGGGTGTACTGTAAACAACAGTGGGTTTCAGATGCATGCTATTCAGCCTAGCTTGTAAATACTCCTCATCATATTACTCTTTATTTCGATTTTCGGGTAACCATAAAAGAGATACATGAATAACTTAACATAGAAGCAGTCAAAGATTAAGACATTCATTAGCTAAAAACAAGCATAGTCTAGTTAAAAAACATATTAAAATTGATCATACATGTATACTCCCTAACAGCAATTAAAAAAAATAGCCCCACTTATGAAGGAATATTATGCATTCTTAAAATCCAGAAACTCAATAGAAATCTCGAAACTTCAAAAACCAGAGGGGGCTGAGTTAGTTTTTAAAATCCAAGGGCCACCTCGTGGTTTCTAGTGCCCAGGTTCCTGCAAATGGGAGCTAATCATTTCGACCTAGGTTTGCGACAACAAGAGCAAGAAAAAACACAAATGGGGCACTGATTCATTATCGTGCCCACACAGCTGGGATTATCTGCTCCAGACCAGCCCGTATAAATGCACGAAGAGGTATCTTTCTGAACCTAAGTTGTACATACAGGGGCATATTCACAAGGAGCTATTGCCGAATTAACTGCACTTTTGCGCAACCAAAGTCGTGATAAAATTACCCCACCATTCACAAGGTGGTGTAAACAGCAGACATCGTCAGTTTTCCTGCGATAACTGCCCGAAAACCTAACACCACGACGGACACCACCAACTAACCCTAATGAGATGCAGAGTAGGCGTTCCCCTGCAAAAACACACGGAAAAACAACAACACCACTTTCACAACGAACTGACAGATCCACGAAGCTGGCTGTGCTGCACCTGTTGGCTTCTGGTAACTTCCAACCAACAACTGCCAGAGTCAGAGGGGTCTCACAGCCAGCCCTATCAAAGTTCATCACACCTGTCCTGGATGCCATCCTCAGCTTCATACCCCAGTACCTTCACTCCAACACTGCGCAGGAACAGCTGGAGACAAAGCAAGGCTTCTACGTCATAGTCGGATTCCTGGCCATGTTGGGGGCAACCTACTCCACACATGTCCCACTTGTGCCCCTTGCGTATACTGCACACCACTACCGCAACAGAAAGCACACGCATTCCATCAATGTGCAGGCAATAGTGGACCACCGGGGACTAATCACCAATGTCTTCGCCAACTACCCAAGCAGTGTGCATGATTCATTCATCTTCCAACAGTCCATCATCAACCAGCGCTTCCAGGATGGCACCTAACTGACAGGACCACACCACTCCATGGTCATCCTGGCCTACCCCTGCATCCAATACATACATTTCATGGCACCAAAGCCACGGAGCAGCTGAACGTGTGGAGATGCGGAATGCAGCCATGACACAGTTGAGGAACTGCTCTGCCATCCTGACCATACCCCAGTCTCCCGCAGGTCAGCGTCCCGTGGCGGTGGGCCCGTGTCGACTGCTGTGCGTCCGCGGCCACTAGCCCTGTGCAATGCGAGTCATTCCCCCTTGTGGTACTGGCATTGCATTTCAGAGTGCATGATGACTGTAGTTGCCAGCATCTGCTACTGCCTTAGGGCATGGCTTACACTCACCCCACACACAGGCATCACAGGCGTCACTGGATTAGTGGGACTGCCATCACATCCTGCCGAACCAAGTATTGACTCCTTTCTCCCTGCACTGTCATAGGTGATCAAGGATATGCACTCTGCCCTTGGATGATGACATCCCTCCGAGACCCGAACACACCCGCCTAGAGGCAGTACAATGCGGCCCACATACGCTCTAGGGGCATCGTTGAACTCACATTTGGCGTGCTGAAGTCACGTTTCCGGTGCCTGGACGGCATAGGTGGGAAGCTCCTGTACAGCCTGGACATCATGTGCAAGATGATCGTTGCCTTTTGTGTGTTGCACAACATCTTTGTACACACCAGGGCCCCAAGGATCCGCGTTCCAGATGTACCGGCCAATGATGGTGGTGATGGGGCAGGTGGCCCACATCCCACTGCAGCTGCGGCAGGAATGGCCCATAGGAATGCCATCATTGACACTTACTTCTCTTGAGCACGTCTAATTGTTACCGTCCATGGCAATCATGCGACAGTAGGAGATGTCCAACTGAACTGCATGTGTGATTAAAACATATTTACATTTACAGTTTGTACATGTACATTGTCATGTTACATTTCCATGCGGGTTCAGATGTGATTTGCCAGGTTGTGCACAATTGCGGAACAAGTTGTGTCCATTGTTCAATTGTGGAGGGGTTGCTGTTTGTACCGGGATGTTGTCAATGTCGAGGTGCACTTCTGTTTATATGTGTGTGCTGCACGGTGGGTGTGTCGCTCCAGCGGCTCTGATTTGTTTGCCACTGGTCTCTTTCATGCGGTGTGCCTGTCGGTTCTGTTCTTCCACGGTGCTTGGATGTTGTGGTGTACATGTTGTCCTCTGCAGTTGGCTGGGGTGCATCTGTGGTACTCGACTGATGACGGATTTTGTCCTGTGGCATTTCCTGTATGCTGCTCTTGTGCTTTTTCCCGCATTGCGAATGAGTATTGCTGCCCTCACGCTGGTTGTCACTGTTTTCTTATCGCACTTTGGAACATCGCAGGTTTTTCGCGTTGGGGTTTGGGTTTTTATCTCCATTGAGGTGGTTGTATTGCGAACATTGGCTTCAGTGCCTGCAAACTATTGCATGCTACCGCGACTGTGTGAATTCCACGTTGCTATCCAGCGATCGGCTGCGATGTTGAAAGTTGCGTTACGCTACTCTTGCGATAGTTATCACACGTTCTTGTGAATATACCCTATAGTTTTTTAGCCATCCTGGGTTCAACAATATCCATTAAATAATTAACTTTGTGCTGTAAAAAAAGCAGGATAAAATACCATGTGTATTGGAGGCTACAAGATTTTCAGGTCCTGTGCACTTATACATGGGCATGAACCCTCTGGATCACTCGATAGATCCAGGAGACCCATCCCCTTAAAACTTTGTCTTACATGCTTAATCCAGCAGAATCGAGCAGAGCATGGGTTTTCAAGCATTTCTACTAGACCACTACAAAAAAGCGACAGCTCTGCCAATCGGTGCAGCCAATTAAGAAAGAGACATCAGTGTGGTACAACCATTTATTAGAAGCTGAAGATCTGGAAATCCCACCATTGTCTTCGGTCAGGAATCATACTTCTCTTGAACATTCTATAGACGCCCTGTATGAGCCCTCATTGAAAGTACTATATAAATACATTAAACCTGCAAGCCTTAAAAATAACCACCTTTTTGTCATTAACAGACTTTATTATACCCCAGCTAAGATGGCCAAGTTTGCCCCATCCCCAACACCCAAATGCCCAAGGTGTATGAAACCCATTGCCAACGACCTTTTTTGATTGTCCTGAACTAGCAATCTTTTGGAAGGGGATCGGTGACACCCTTTGAGATATTTTTAAAGCATTGATGTCAATCTGTCACTTGTCTTCTTCGGGGATGATGGCCTATTCTGTCACACTGCTCCGCAAATCCTTTGCGGGTTATTACTATACTTGGTGCTACTTGCGTGGAGAGAGGTCTGTAAAAAGTGGAAAGATCCCCTTCCTCCGAAGAGCGAGGACTGGCTTAAAGCTTCATTTGCCATGGTTCGCCTGAACCACGAAGGAGAAGAGGACAGTTTGACAAACATCTGGCTGCCTCTTATGAGGTGGGGTCATAACTTTAGACTAATATAGTTGGTCCCATGATTACACCAAGTTCCCTTACTAATGGGACTGGTCAGGTGACCTAAGCAAGTGCGGTAAGTCAGGGGGCCCACAGATCGAAGCATCGGCTTCATAAGACCCGCAGACAACTTATTGGTGAGATGAGGACAAAAAAATAAATAAAGAGACAGCTCTGGGGTAGCCCAGAGCCTTCTCCAGATTAATAAAGGTCTTAATTCCACTTGATTTGAAATTGGTATCAACCGAATGTCAAGTCTTAGCGGTGTTAATGGCGTACTTATTGGGAGACTCGTTATTGATCTCAAAAAGCTATTTTCCTCCAACTCAAGCTCTTTGGTCTTTTTATGTCCCCATATCTTTGCCCAATAAAGAGCTACCCCCAGTGCTTGGCTGGTATATATATGTATAACTGGAGAGATAACTTTACTGAAAGACCCTTTGTGTAGCTTCAATAGTCCTCCCTATCTGATGGCCTAGTTTTCGTTTTTGTCCAGTGAAGTGGTGTCTCCAATTCATGCTCTCATCAAGAGCCATTCCTAAATAATCAAAAAGATGCACCCTTTCTAAGGGGATACCATTAAGTATGGAATTTTGTTGTGTCGAATGGCAAAAATTAAATGCCATGAATTTGGTTTTATTGATATTAAATTGCAAGCCCCTTTTGATGCAAAATCTGCTAAACTCGTCCAGGATCTTTTGTATGTCCATTGGAGGTTTTGCTAAAAGGAGTGTTTTGTCAGCAAACATGAGGGCCGAAACCCTCATGTTTGTTAGCCTCAGGGCATAATTATCAACTACATTTAAGTGCTCAACCAAATAATTTATATACAATGTAAACAAAGTGGGAGCCAATAAATATCCCTGTCTGACACCCTTGCCCACTGGAAATTGGGCAGTCATCTCTCCTAACGTTCCACAACATACCTGTACAAAATTGTTTTCATGTAGCCTCTCAATGATATTACATAAATATTTCAGAACTTTCATGTTTCTAGTCACCAACCACGACTGATGTCTTGGGATGATATTGAATGATACATTGAGGTCTACAAAAAACACATAGAGCCTGCCCTTCTCAAGCAGATCTGTCTTACAGGGTTCACAGTCAAAATATCGATTTTTAAATATTGACCTACCTTAATATTGAGTTTTTAATATCGTAGGGACAGAATATCGAAGTCGAGAATATCGTTGACCAGTCTATCGACTCCAAGGTAAGTAAATTGTTTTTTTTAATATCGAATTAAGTAATATCGAAGTAAGTAATATCGTTAGCAAAAATATAGTTGTCAATAATATTGAGAGAAAAAAATTGTGTTATGTATTTTAGTATGTATTTTATATGTATGTTCAACATTTTTTTTAATGTATTGTCATACATTTTCAAATAAATGTTTAGAAATTAGTAATTTTGTCAGAGAGGGTTGTGGGTTTATAGGGGAATAGGATGGGAAGTAATTGAATTATAATTAATTAATTAATGTTTTTATTTATTGTTATTCATTATTAATTAATTGTAATAAACCGGTAATTGGTAATTAATTATTAATTGGCAATTAATTTTTATTAATTGGTTAAATTATAATTATATTAATTATAATTAATTTATAATTATGTTGTATTTAGTGTTCTTGTTAATTAATGTATTGTAAATTAATTATTAATTGGTAATTACTTTTATTAGTTGTTTAATTTATAATTATATTAATTATAATTAATGTAGTATTCATTTTTATTTATTGTTATTGGTAATTAATGTATTGTTAAATAATTAATATTTGGCAATTCATTTTTATTAATTGGTTAATATTTTATTAATTGTGAATAATTGATTAATTGATAGTTACATTCATTGTGTTTTTTATGTGTAGTGTGTTGTGTGTTAAAGGGAAATAGTGTGGTAAGTAATTTAATGTTATTTAAGTAAATATTAATTTACATTTATTGGTATGTATTAATAATTTTGTGTTAATTAGTAATGTTATTTATTTAAAAAGTATTTAATTGATAAGTATGTTAATTTAACCCCTACGCTATCCTACATTTTCCCTACTGTTGCACTCACTGGAGTGGAAATAGTAATTTTTACCAATACTCTATCCAACGCTTTCCCTACTGTTGCACTCACTGGAGTGGGAGTGGTAATTTTTACCCCTACGCTATCCAGCGCTTTCCCTACTGTTGCACTCACTGGAATGGGAATAGTAATTTTTACCCCTACGCTATCCAGCGCTTTCCCTACTGTTGCACTCTCTGGAATGGGAATAGTAATTTTTACCCTGACGCTACCCAACCCTTTCCTTAATGTTGCAATATGTGGAGTAAGTATATATATATTACTTTATATGTATAAGTGTAAATAATTTTAACATTATATGTATTAGTAATTATTTTTAAATATGTTTTAATATTTTTAACTATATTTCTTTTAATTATATGTATTATTTACTTTACTTAATTTTACCTTCCTATTAAAACATTTTAAAAAACTATATTTTTAACATCAATATTTTTGACAACAATATTTTTTTTAGATATTTTTGTACTTTCTTTTATGTAGATAGGACTTCGATATTTTTGACTTTGATATTTCTGTGTCAATATTTTTGTAGGTCGATTTTCTGTCCGTCGACATTTTGTCAGACATTGGTCTTGCAGTAGATCAACTAGAGTCTAAAAAGCTGAACAATCGTCAAAGTATTTGTCCTGAAGCCCGCTTGCTGCCGGCCACACGATTGCCTTAATGTTCAGTCTTATGTGCGAGTTGCCCTGTTTACTTGTTTAATACACCTTTGGTTACACCTCATTTGGGCCTTTAAAAGATGTGTCTAAAATGCCCATGTCGTTTTACGAGAGGTATGCCATGTTTACTCAGGATCATTACATTTCTATCAAACGGGTAATTTGACTTATTGTGTAAATCTGGGAGCATCACCTTCTACTTATGTTCTAACGTCTCAACTGTGACATAAAACAAGGGGCTTGCAGCCCACCCATTTCTGAACACTTGTTGGCTTAATTGTCACTCTTATTTGCTGCCTTCTAGTTGTCTAGGGTGTACTGGCTTTACTTTCTGTTATTTCCTTTGGAACATGGACCAAGGACTGATAGCCTCAGCTTGACTGCTGTGCCTCTTCTGATCATGCTGTGACTGAGAAACTACTTTTATTTTTTCTTCTTCCCTGTCATCCTTGCTGAATCTCTTGTATTTGTAGCTATGTTATACTGTGCCACAAACCTTTCAAAGAAGCCCTTTTCTCTTTTTATTTTTATTTTTTAAATTATTTTTATTGAGTTTTTACCCCACTTTCCCCCCCCCTTTTTTTTGTTTTTGGTACAGGTCATTTCACAATCTACATTTTTGTGTTTCTTTTTACATTTCTTCAAAAGTGAACAAATTAAACATGATAAACAAAGAATCATTGGTCAAAAGAAAGAGAAAGAGGTAGAACAGAATGATTCATAAATCGGGAATAAAAGAAAAAAGACAATATCCATTACAATAACCATGTTTGCCTAAAACAATAAGAAGAGGCGAAAGACAAAAAACCTTATACATAAATTTCAAAGCAATAAATATATCTCACCCTATACTGCCATCTTCACCTCAAATTAATCAGTTTCCTCTTCCCTCCATCTTTTTACTGGACCCCAAACCTGAAGTCCTATCTTTTTCCCTCTTTTCCCTCTTCTTGCATAGATAGATTTTTCTAAATTATAAGCTGACAACAACCTTCCCAACCAGTCATGTTGTGTAGGTGGGATTTTTTCAAGCCATGCTGACGCAATCATTAATCGAAAAATTGCCATTGCCACAAAAATAAAGTTAGCGTTTCCCAGCTGTGCTTGACGCTCCCCTACTCCAAAAATGATTATTGATGGGGTTAATTCGATTTCTATCCCCAGTGACCTTTTTAAGAACAACTCTATTCCTTCCTTGGTTGTTTGGAGGTGAGTGCATGTTGCGAACATATGTATTATATCCGCTTGATCTGCAGAGCATCTTGGGCATGTAATACCATTATCGCCTCCCCATTGCGCAATCCTAGCCGGAGAATAATATAACGAGTATAAAGTTTTGTAGTGTTGCGCATGAAGTGATGCTGAGCATAGAATTTCTTGCCCCTTTTTAATGACCAATAAAATATTTCTTTGTCTATGCCCATCTTGGTAACCCACTTCCGCTCCTGTTTTTCTAGGTCATCAGGTTTCGCCTTAATCAATTCTGCATAAAAAATTTTAATCGTACATCCTACACCCCTCTCAATCACATCCAAAATTGAATTTGTATTGAATCCTGCTGGTCCACCTTTTTTTGCTGACATATAACTTCTAATTTGTAGAAACTTAAAAAATCCCTGTATTCTAAATCATATTTTTCGCAAATTTCGGAAAATTGCAGCATTCCCCTCATTCCCATTATATCTCCTAATTTTTGGATTCCTTGCCTGCCCCATTTAACAAATATTGAGTCTGAAAAAATCTCACAAGGTAACGTATTATTATGTAGTAGTCTAGTGTATCTATTAAATTTACCTAAACCGTATTTTTTCGGGAAAGCCTTCCATATATTATGGGCGGCTGTCACCGTCTTAAATTTTGTCCTTTTAAAATAGGAAGAATCATTACACTTCAAAAATAAATTTTCTGCTTCCGTTCCTAATACCAGTGCGTAGATATCAACTGTCCCGAGACTGTCCTGACATTCTATTTCAGCCCCTCCTATCAAACCAGACATATACTGCAAGGCGGCTGCCCAATAATATAATTTAAAATCCAGTAAAGCCCACCCTCCTCTTTCCCTTGGTAGCGTCATGAATCTCATCGCCCTCCTTGTTTTTCCCTTTGCCCAAATAAATCTATTTGTTATGTGTTCTAGAATTTTAAACCATTTTGTTGCAAATAATAACGGTATTGTATGAAATATATATAAAAATTTCGGTAGAAAAATCATTTTAAATATATTCGAGCGCCCAACTACAGAGAGATGCAGATTATCAAATCTATCCAGGTCTTTTTTCATCTTGGCTATTATTGGGGCTATATTTAATTCAACTAATTTATCTAAATCTGTTGTGATATTTACCCCTAAATAAGTCCCTGACTGTACTACTCGTGAATCATTACATGTCAAATTTCTATTCTGGATAATTTGGGTCTTAGTAACGTTTAGAGCATATCCAGATATTTTGCCGAAGCATATAGCCTCCCTTTCCACCTCGCTTATGGCCACTGTGGGATCCGATGTAGTTATCACCACATCATCCGCATAAGCCAGTATTTTGCAGTCCCCCCTACAGGTCTTAATCGGGGAGATACTGTTGTTTGCCTCAATCTTGCGTATGTATGGGTCCATATACAGAGCAAACAATAGTGGTGAGCAGGGACAGCCCTGCCGCGTTCCTCTATTGATTTTTAATGGAGAGGTGAAGCCAGCATTCACTCGTATACGAGCTGTGGGGGATGTATATAGTGCTTTAATTGCCTTAAGAAACCCTGGACCAAACCCAGCTCTTTCCAAAATAAACCACAGATAGTCCCAGGAGACCCGATCAAAAGCCTTCTCCGCATCCAGCATCATTGCTGCCATCGGGTCTCCTGAAACTTCTGCGGCATCGAATAGAGTTACAACCTTCCTTGTGTGATGGGTAGTTCCCCTCCCAGGTACAAATCCATGCTGGTTGATACTTACTAAGGTCTCAATAGTATTTGCAAATCTAAAGGCCAAAATTTTAGAGAATACCTTCGTGTCAGCGTTCATGAGAGTTATTGGCCTGTATGACCCTGGCATATGAGATGGCTTATCTTTTTTTAATATAACCACGATGTCAGCTCCGGCCATAGACGGCGGTATAGAAATTCCTAGTTGAGCCTGCTTCATTGTAGTACATAAATCTTGTTTGAGTACTTCCCAAAAAGTGTTATAAAATTCTGCAGGTAGTTGGTCTGGACCTGCTGCTTTACCTATGGGTAGGCTCATCAGAGCTGACTCTATCTCATCCTGTTCAAAACGAAGCTCTAGGTTTTGCTTTTCCTCTTCCGATAAACTCGTTATCGGAATCTCCTGCAAATATTCCGCTATTTTATTCGTATCCTTTGATTGCCCCTCACTGTATAATACAGCATAGTATTGTCTAAAAACCTCGCGTATCCCCTCTGAATCTGTAAAAGTATTCCCCGCCATATCCTTGATTTCTCTAATCTCGCCAGAGGCTACCTTCTGCCTTGTCCTAGCTGCCAATGTTCGGCCTACTGTCTCGCTACACTCATAGCATTTTTCCCTATTTATAAGATATGTTTTTGCAGCCTTCTCTGCTATGTTCTCCTGTGCTTCCATTTTAGCCTTAGCCACCTTGATAATTGCTTGGTCCAGTGTGTCACCTATAGTGGCTGCTCTAGCTAGGGCATCTTCTGCTTCCTCCACCGCCCGAAACAGTTTAGCAATTTTGGCCTTCTCCTGTTTTTGAGTAAAGATACTATAACTCAAGGTTTCACCGCGGGCCGCAGCTTTGAAAGCATCCCAGACAGTGCCTGTATTAGCACTTCCTCTGTTAATCTCAAAGAATGTTTTGATCCAATGCTTCATATGCTGAATATACTGATCATCTTTCAAAAGCCCCCTTTCAAACGTCCAGATCCTCTCTGTCTTTCCCCCGCTGGCCATGCTAACTGTTAATATCAACGGATTGTGATCAGATAGTATCCTGGGCAATCTTTGAATCTTTACTCCCGTCATTAAGGAATTTGAAATAAAGCAGTAATCTAATCTGACACAGACCTTATGTGGAGCCGAGTAGTAGGTAAATCCTGGGTCTTTATATTTTAAAAGTCCCCAAACATCAATCAGAGCATTATTATTTACCAGATTGGTCAGTGCCCGGTATACTCTCTGTTTCCTCCCATAATATAGATTCCTTCCCTTAGCCCAAAGCCCACCTGCCCCATTTATATTAAAATCCCCAGCGAGGATAATTCGAGCGGGCCATGTCGCTAGTTCCACGTCCAAGAATTCCAGCACCTCTGGGTCATCTTCTGTTGATCCATACATAGTAGCCAAAGTGACCCACTCCTGTCCAATCATACACTCTACCAGGGCCCATCTCCCCCACTGATCTTCAAGCTTTCTTTTTATTATGACTCTTTTATTCCTTGATAATATGGCTACTCCTCGATTCGTAGACCCTTGTTTGGAATAAGCTAACAGAGTAAACCCCAACTGATCTAACAGACCTGCTTTAGAGCCCTCTATGTGAGTCTCCTGAAGAAAAATAAAATCGGGTCTCATGGTGTTTAATAGTATTCCAACCCGCTGCCTTTTTTGCCTATCATTTAGTCCGCAGACGTTCCAAGTAACTACTCTAGTTTCCATTTGCTTTTTTTATCAAATGTCCAAATGTTACCACTGTGTTGTTCATACATTTCATCCGTATTTCTTTTCTTTCCCCCCCCTTGGTCATTCTTTTCACCCCATGTTTTATCCTTGATCCATGTCCTGCACCAAAAACACCCCCCCCTGACCTCCCTTCCTGCCCCCCCCCTGTACAGGCAATTAGGTCAATCCTGACCTATATATGACTGCTCCTAACCCCAATGCCCGCCACCCCCCCACACCGATGCATTATAGACTTTACCTACACTTATAACCTAATCTTTAACAAACAAGCCATCAAGTACTCTCAGATTACTGCTTGCTCCTTTACTTTTTACTACTTACTATTAATTCACATTGTCTATTTATCATTTTACGTTTAACAATCAGCAATTATAATATATTTACAAGTTAAATCCAGTATGTCCTCTTTTTTATCTCTTATATTGCTTCGAGGCCCCCTGTCGCACTGCCACCGCCATGTTGTTTTGCCCTCCCTTGCCATTGTCCTTTAGCTCTGACAGGTACTCCTGGGCCTTAATCTCTGAGAGGAAAAATCTGGCAGATCCCTTCATAACCACCTTCAGTTTACATGGAAACAACAGATACGCTTCTGCGCCGATATTTTGAAAAGGAGTTATTAATTGTCTCATTCGCCATCTCCTCTCCACAGTAGTGTGGCAAAAATCTGGTCTAGCGAAGAAAGTTACTCCTTCACCTGTGCGTTTTGCCTCTGGTTTAGCCTTTTCAAGAATCTCTTGTCTTGCCAGATAGTTTCCCACAAATATCAAAATAGCTCTAGGCTTGTCGGTTTCTTGCACTCTTTTCTGAGTAAGTGGGAAGCGATGTGCGCGCTGTATCTCCGCCTCCCAGTTCCATGTCTTGTTTTCCGGAAAAGCGCTCTTAAACAAATTAATTACAAAAGTGCGAGGATCTTGCCCTTCCAATCCCTCAGCTATTCCAAGAAGTCTTATGTTATTCCTCCTCTGGCGATTCTCAAAATCCTCTAGCTTCCATTTCACATCTGCAGCCATCTCCTCCTGTTCTTGCTTAAATTTTTGCCATGCATTTACTTCATCTTCTAAATGCCCTGTTCTTTCCTCTACTTCAGTGACTCTTGTTGCCATGTCCGCATAAAGCTTATTCACTTTTCTCATAGAGCCTTGAATTTTCTTATTAGCCTGCTTGGCCCTTCGACTTTCAGCTCTGGCTTCAATTTGCATCTGTTTCAACATATTATATAGCAAATCCATAGTAGTGCCAGGTTGATTTGTGTTACCTGTTTGGGCCGAGGGTTGATGATATAGGTGTGAGGGATTATTTGTCTCTCCCTCCAAATAAATCTGCGAGGTAGCGGAGTAGTCCCAGTCCAGCCTTTTGGACACCAGCATTGGGCTTGCCGGTCTTCTTGACTTAGCTACTGATCTAGTATTAACTGTTCGTGAGTTTCGAGAGGGATTCCCCCTATGTAATGTTTTTTCTTCTGCCCCATCAGTAGTCTCTAACTCAGATAGATCAGAACTGCTTTCCTCTGGTGTTGATGTCAATCCTGACACGTCTTCACCACTTTCGGCGTCATTCAATGAGAAATAACATTCGTCACTAGGAGAGCCTGGGGGAGGATTAGTATGGGGATTAGTAAGAGTTATGGGTGTATTTTTTCCCCCCTCTTCTCTTTACTCCTGCATCAATCTCAGCATAGTTTTTTGGGCGTACAACTGGCTGTATCTGTTTTGCATTCGCCTCGAAGCTAGAGCTCCCTTCATTCTGTTTTCCAGAATTGCCCAAAGTCACTTCTATATCCAGATTATCCAGATTGCGCGAGTGAGTCTCGGGGTGAGAACTAACCCTGTTGTCATTACCATTACCCTAGGTTTCAATTACCTCAATAGTTTGCAGATCCTCGCTATCGCCCCCTTCATTTAAATTAAGTGCCCCGACTTCGCTAAATGTCAAATCAGAAAGTACCTCGCTTCCCTCGATGAAGTGAACACCATTCTGGTCTCCTTGCAGTTGCAGTCGCATTTGCGGTTGCTTTTGCTGAAGCTCCGGGGTCTGAATCACTGTCTCGGTTAGCGATTCCAATTGATCGCCGAGCTCTTTCCCTTCGATCACGTCGTCCCGTGGCTCGGGAGCCGATAGCGCTGCCTGCAGCAATTTGGCATCCTGCCGTTCGTCTCTTTGCGCATCCAGCACCGGTGTGAGTGCTTCGGTGTTTGGCGCTGGGCTTACCACAGTAGCGGCGGTTATGGAGCTCGACGCATTCAGAGTCGAAAATGCTTCTAACAAGGTAGGCTGACGGAGACAACCCTCCTCGTTGTTCCAAATTTTTACTGCTTTCTTCCCCAGATTTCCTCGCTCCTTTCTTTGCCTTAGGGGCGCCTCATCTCTGCCCGTATTATCGTCCTCTTTGTTTTTCGTAGCATTTCTGCGATGGTGTACTACTCCCTTCGAATTGGAGGAGGGCATCCCGGGGTCACTCTGGTTCGCATTGTCCCTTTCCTTCTCTTTGTCCTTGTCCTTTGGCTTCAGCACTCTTGCTCCCTTCGCCATTACGAAAGCCCGGGCTCGCTGGGACAGGAAGATGAAGTGCCTCAAAAGTTTATTTAGAGCTAGAGCAGAGTATAGTTCAGAGGTGTCAGTTATAAGCTCAGCACAAACTTGTAATAGGAATCTGAGAGTAAAACTCATTTCTTTGAAAATACGGCTATTGGCTCAGCAGTATTCTCCATAATACCTTCATGCACCGGAGAGGAGGAAAGTGCAGCCACTCTCACGGGCTATCGGCGGCCATCTTGCCTAACACCGACACACTCCCCATTCTTAACACAACACAAACAGGTGCGGTGGTCGCCCTTTTCTCTTTTTAAATGTATGTTTAATTTGATGTTAACTGCTTCCAAATATTTTTTCACTAAGACATGGACATGGCACAATTGCTTTCTTTATGTGATATGATTTTTGCCAAATGTTTAATTCTTTTACTTTTTCGTAAATGAACTCATTTGCTCAAAATCGCTGAGGTGTTGTGCCAGGAACTTGCTAGCATTTGAAAAGCCTATAGGTCTTGTCTTTGAGACTATTATCTCTGCCATTGCTTTTTGTTTTTGCTGTACAGCGCATGAATTGCCTCCTTTCGCAATAGCTTGTAGTCATGCTGTACAGCATGGCTAAAAATAATAATAAAAAGCCTATAATGCATCCAGTGCTAAAGTACTAAAAAAGCAAAGTATCCCTAGCTGAATCATAGCGCTTTCTTAAATGAGTTTTACCCACACTCCAAATCATCCACACTGCTGAACAGCATGGCTTCAAAAACATTGGCAAAACCAATAGCTCTCACAGGCGAGACCTAGGGACTTTGCTAACACTTGTTAATTTGTTGTTGTTGTACAGTGCAGTAGTATTGCTGATACAGACTAATTGTTGAGCTGCTACAGGAGTCCTTGGTGGAGGAGCTGCATTACTCTAACCAAGTCCATCCTTTGTGCTGTCCAATATGGGGTGGGGGGCAGGTTAGTCATCATCATGTGTATGCAACTCACCATTAACGTACAGGAATTTGTTTAAGCATGGTGCAGAAGAAAGGCCTCACAACTAGAAGAATTAAATCATCTCTCCGCATGAGTGTCCATGGGAGTCCAACTGCACTCTGCCTATGATAGAAAGGTTGGTGAAGCACCTCATAAGCCACCCCATGTGTGGGCCTGTATTCACCAAGACCTGAGGTGGTGAGGCACTTGTGCATGAAGCTAGATACAACTGCATTGCATCTCCGCAGTTTATGAACAGACCTGGACTCTTGTGGCTGTGCCCCCAAAAACAGAACCACTCTGGTGGTGGTTACAACTGCATTGCCTCTTCGCAGTTTATGAACGGATTTGGACTCTTGTGGCTGTGCCCCCAAAAACAGAACTATTCTGGTGGTGGTTTGTTTTCTGCTCTTTTAAAATCTCACATCAGATGATCCTAGAGAACGTTTGTGAGTGGAGCATTCTGCCACCTGCCCTTACTGTGAAAACAAGCACTGGCAAAGTCAATGGGTCTCACCTTTTAGTATTGCCAAAGATTTTTGCTAAAGTTGATTAGCATTGCCAATACAATTTTTTTTTGCCCAAAGCTGAAACATCATGTGAAAATTTATTGGGAAAAGTTGGAAAACAAAACCAATTTTCATCACAGAGTTTTAATTTTTCTTACTCATTTTTCCTATTTTCTTCATGGTTTCAACATACTTGCAGTTTGTGGTGGAATCAGGTGTAAAAACCAGTGAGTAAACATTTATGAAAGCTGGACAAAGTTCCAAATTAGACAAGGGGTCATTTGCGTGGCTTGCGAATGGTTTCCCATATACACTAAACACTAAAATAAAAAGATAATGAAAATAAGGAGGTACAATAGCGATGTTTTCATCTGCAATTTTTTGCCCCAATCTCTGATTTGCAAAACGAACAACATGTCCGTCAGACTCTTATGGTCGCAAGAAATATACTGGTTGTTTGTTTTTACACCTCTGAAATTGGTGTTACCCATACTATCGTGTGTCGGAGCAGGGAGTTTCGGAGTTGCAGGAGTTATGGAAGCCGCTGAGAGCAGGGAAGCTACTGGAGACCATAGGAGCCGTGGAAGATCGGGGGACCTGGGAAGCCGCACAGAGAGGAGAGAAGGAAGAACTGTGCAGCCGGGGGCACGAGATGCCGCCAGAGTGAAGCGTGAGTGAAGCGAGGAGCGGGAGCGGGAGAGGAGCAGGAGAGGAGCCGTGCAGCAGTAGCAGGAAAGCGGAGGTGAGTCACCGCTAACCCGGTCACTGTTGAGTGACCCACTAAGCAAGTCAATCTGCCGGCTGTCTGCTCACTGTTCCCGCTCGCCCCTCTACTCTCGCCAGTCATCTCCCCCTTCTCCTGTCAAGCCCTCCAAAAGGGACTACAGCCTCCTGATCGGGACCCCTTGCACGCCTTGTCTGCGGCATCCATAAGGGGGTGTAGCTACCTGCAGGGAAACCTAGAGCAAACCCCCAGCAACCCCCAGACCCTAGAACTGAGTCCCTCGTGTACTTAACAACAAGAGCAGCATCACCGAGTGAGTGGCCCAGTTGGGGAGGGGGGGCAAACTGGCGGTGTCTAGTGGTGACTAAAGGAGGAGTAGAAGGAGGAGAAGGAGGGGACAGAAAGCTCTGGGGGGCAGCACCACAGCTAGGAGCAGGATAACAACAGGATAACTGCCAGAAAGACTAAGATAAAAGACAAAGACACCCTGTGTAGGATTCGAGTAACCACAGGGGAAACACAAATCACAGAAATAGAGATAAAACAACAACGCTGTCAATCATCCCACCTGCATCGGAGAAGGAAAGAACATTCGGAACTAGTCAGGAATTGGATAGGAGCTTGACAGTCCCACAGGAGGAGAGGACTATGATTCCTCACGGATAACCAACTGGAGTGAGCAAGGAAAGCACACATCAAAGATCCCCACTATTACATAGAACAATTGCGAAAGGAGGGGCAGCAGAAAAGAAGTTTGAGACCCAAGTCCTTAAACAAGCTCCTCGAACAAGCTTACCAACAAAACAAACCAATAAAGCAATAGAAGAAGGGACGGACAACAGCTATCACACAAATACTCAATAAAAACTAAAACCAAAACGAAAATACGCAAGGAAAAAAACGTACCAAAATATAAAAGGGAGGCTGTATTAAAAGATGGTGGTACCATGGCAGCCTCAAACAAAGACTCCAGCAAAACAACCAACATCAAGGAAGATGAGGATGTTAAAGACACTAACATCAACAAAAATACTAGTAAAGACATCCGCTCCTGTCAGACCGTTGGCATGGAGCCAAGCAAAGACAGCAGCCTAGCAATCATAAAAGGTCTAAAAAATGCAAACCCACCAAACAACACACTTAAGAGGGAGAAAAGAGACAGAACGGAAGAGCTCATAACCATAGAAGGGGAGCCCTCTAGAAAAATCTCAAACTCCTACCAGCCAAAAATGTACACCAAATTTGCATTTCTAAAAGATCCTGGAACAGCAATTTACACAAAAAATGAGAACATTGAGGACTTACCCACTCCGCAGGAGCCCGGGAAAACAGAATATCCATCACTCCAAACACTGAGAACATCAAAATCTGCAAAGGTCGCAGTTGCGGACATACACGTAGATAACAGCCACACAGTGCACACCAAAAGTTGGCTAGAAAGTCCAGTGGGGGAAGATGGCACAGGAGGAAAATCGACAGAACGGGCTGTGGGGGCCAGAAGCCCGACAGATAACCCACCAAAAATCCCACAAGACAAGGAAACATCACCCAGCGGGATTAAAAGAGAAAGGCTACAGAATCTGCAAGCACTCCAGAATACAAGGGATCTAACGACTGGGGCGACCAGTCAACACCTCCCCTGAACAAAAAACACAGAACGAACTGGACGGAGGGACTATAACACCCCAGTCAAAAAGCAGTCCCTCACCGATGATGAAGAACGCACAAGCTGGCATCCTGACAGCCTTAAAAGAGCAGAGGGAAATCGGCCAACTCAATTAATCCTTGAATCAGCTGCAGGAGGACTCATGTACCACTGATAGCGATATGACCTTTCTCGCATCACAAGAGTGGGAAGATTTAGTGGCCTCATATAATTTAAAACCCACCAAAAACTTTAACATAGATAAATTCACCAGCATGCACGGGGAAGGGGGCAAAAGCTCGTCAGATAAATTTTGGGCAACCTTATTAAACACAATTCAATTATCAGCAACAGCACTGCAATACCAATCCGATAAATTAGACATGCAGTTAACAGTACTTTACACACTATCGGAATTCACCTCTGGCATAGAGAGGAAACTCAGTGATCTAAATGGCCTCATTAAAAGGGGACAAGAAGCAGCACAACTCTCTGAAATAGTAAGAACTGAATGCATCTGTGCCCCAATAATAGACAAGTTATCAACGTTACCGACAATGTTAGAGAACCTCCTGGCAAACTTGAAACTAAATACAACACCATATTTAGCAACTAAAATCAATGTGGAAAATACTGCCCAGAGCGAACAAGTAAAAGAAATTGAATATAAGCAGACTAGACTGCAAAAAGAGGAGAACTACCCTCTCAATCCTAGACAAACTCCAGAAAACTCCATCTTAATTAGCTCAAACGAAGAAAGAGACAGCGCAGAGGCATTTATGAACGCACAAACTCGCCGGAAACAAAAAAGGAAGGGCAGGAACAGGAAAATAATGACAGCAATCAACAAAGAGGAGAACCATCCAGCAGAAACCCATGGAAAAAATGAACAATCAAAGAAAATGTCAACTTTTACCCAGGTTGAGCAGACGCGCCCTTGGATAATAAACTGATAACCACAAGGATTTAAAAAAAAACAGAAATCCTGACGCCAAATGAATTACTTGAGACGACAAGCCAACAGCCCGGGCAGAAGGAGAGCAGAATGGCAACATGCACGCAACAATGGGAAAGAGCTGAGTCAGAAAGTGACTTGCGCAGTGAAGAAAGGAGACGGACATATGGTCTGTCAAGGGAAAGAATAGAAAGCGGGAAGAAGCTGGCTTTAGAGTAGGCACCAGAAGAATCTAACGAAGCCGGAATTGCCACATCAAACAGAAAAAATAACAACCACCTCTCTGACTGTGTCAAACATCATGAGGCATCCTCAGCCCAAGAAACCAGGGCCATCCTGTCAAAGGAGACAAACATTATACCATTTGTCCCAGAATACAAATCCAGAGGAAGAGTGGACACCTTAAACAGGGGAAACATATTAAAACTCATCCACTCAATTAAGGGACTGGAAGACATCAACTGAACAGATTTGCTTGCAATCGAATTCCAATCTACATGTGGCCCACATAATCCAGAAAAGACAACATGGAAATCAAACGAGTTGGTTGATCGAATCCTAGGAGAAATCAACAATTTCTCTCAGTGTGTAATAAAACTGGGGATAGGAAAAAACTAGCCTATCCAACACCCTTTTTAGAGGAATGCAAGAAAGAACATTTTCATACAGTAATATCAATTCTAAAAGGAGCCCTTAGCCAGTCACCAGGGCCTCACAGAAAACTCTTATACACTAAAACCTTAATAACACAATCATCTGTCCCCACCCTGGCCAACATACAGCGAATAATAACAAACGGGGCGGGCAATGACAAGGGGTACCCGCCCAGACTTCACCACACACCGTTCCGACTAACCTTAGAATATGTCTCTGGAACACCAATGGACTGATGAACAAGCTGGAGGATCCGGAAACATTAAATTACTTAGGGTCATTTGACCTGATATTACTTCAAGAAACCTTGGAAGAGCACTAGATAGCCCTAGAAGGATACCCATCAGAAATAGTCTGAGCCACTAGAAGCTCAACCTTTGGTCATTGCTCAGGCGTTCTGATGATATTTGCCTCAATTCTTACTATAGGAACAACAGAAGAGATAAAGATTAAAATCACAGCCCCAAGCGCTATACAGGCAATAGCCATAACAATTAAAATTAAAAAGGTGGATCAGCCACTTATTATAATAAACACATATATACACCCGAAGCCCAAACTCAAATGGGCACAAGTACTGGTCAAGGAAACAGCAAGAATCATAGAAGAGGGGGATGTGGAGAATTTGATGCTGGCAGGTGACTTCAATCTTTTCCTCTTCTGAACTGCACTGGAAGACAAACTAGCACAGGAACTCAACATAGCCTGGGGAATTCCAAACCAAGCCCAAGCACTTCCAAATAAGCAAACAAGGTGCTCAATTCAATCACTAAAGGATTTAGAACAACTAAACCTAAGGGTGTTGAACGGCCGATTCAAAGAGGACACCCAACCAGCATCAACTTATCACTCCTCAACCATCTCTTCTTAACTAGATTATACCCTTGCAACTCTCCCTTTGTTTGACATCACCGAATCATTTAGATTGTGTGATAATGACCAAAGTGACCACCTACTGCAAGAAATTATGCTAAGCGTAACCAGAGGGAGCCATGTGGAAACAAGAATAAGCGCTGGGACTGCATACACCTCAGACTTTACACAAATAAGGTACAAGCCAGACAAGATCGAAGAACTATCCACAAGTGCGAAGGAACTTCTTCATCAAGACAACTTGGCTACAAACCCAATTGAAGCCTGGGAGGAATATGCGAAGGCCCTTGGGACAAAACACGCCACAAAGCCAAAGACCCTTAAAGGTAACTCTCAGGGCCCCACATCAGGAAAGACAAACTCACCCAAGAGAAAAAAACGAAAACGAAAAAAGAAGTCAAACTTTAAGACGACTTTGAGCACAACCACAAAATGAAGCCCTGCAAGGGGAGTTACGCAATTTAAAAGCTAGGCTAAAAAAGGTGATCTGGGAAAAGAAAAGACAGATGAATGATGAATTCTGGACAAAAATAATGTATGATTTGAAATCGAAAAACAGCGCCAGGTTCTGGCGGACAATTCATAGTCTCCAAAGGCCAGGTCACCATGGAATAAGCTCATATATAGCAGAGGCTGATTGGGCAAATCACCTGTACAATCACTTTAACGACAAAAACCAAGAGGGAAACTCAACTGAAGAGAAATCATGGAAATAGAAGATGAAACAAAATTACATCAACATAGGAAAGACCAAACAAGGGACTAGCAAAGACAACAAACGGTATGATAAACGGCATAAACAAAAGGACGAAGATGGGGTAGAAAATACAAGCCCAAAATCAATATCAAATAGCAAAGAAAATAATACTAATATATCAGTGGCTCGGATAAAATCACAAATACTGAAGGGCAAGTCGGAAGGAGCACCAGGTCCAAATGGAATACCTCCAATAATGTACAAGCATGACATTGAATTTTGGAGCAACATACTGGTACCAGTTTTCAAGGGCATTCAAGAGCAAGAAATCAGCCCGGCATTCTGGAAAGGCTCGATCATAAGTCCAATTTACAAGCAGGGTGACAGGAGCAACCCTTGCAATTGCCGGCTTATCGCCCTAATTGATATAGAGGCAAAGTACTACGCCGGTCTAGTAATAATAATAATAATAATAAAGGGGCTTGTAAAGCGCTTGGTGACGCCATCCCGGCGTATCCCCGCGCTGTGGAGAGAGTAGCAGAAGGGGCAGTGACAGGCCTACTGGGTGAACAGATGTGTTTTTAAAAGCTTCCTAAAAATTGTTTCAGTCTTGGCAAGCCTAATTTCGGTAGGAAGAGTGTTCCATTGGTTGGCTGCTAACACTCGGAAGGAGCGGCCACCCATTCTGGCCTTCTTTATACGAGGTACTTTAAGAAGACCCATGCCCATGGAGCGAAGTGCTCTGTTGGGCTGGTAAGGGATGGCTAGGTCCTTCAGATATTCAGGGGCTTTCAGAATGGTTATCCTATAGCAAATTAAGAGTGCTTTAAATAGGATCCTTTTTTTTATAGGAAGCCAATGAAGGGCAGCCAGAGTGGGTTTAGATGCCGTTCTTTGGGGGAGTCTGAGAACTAGCCGTGCTGCCATGTTTTGTAGCACCTGGAGCCGTCTTATGTTCTTTCCAGTTGTCCCTAGTAGCAATACGTTAGCATAATCTATGCGGGAGGTGACTAATGCTTGGGTCATGGTGCGTCTGGCCTCCAGAGGCAGAAGGTCCAACGTACGGTTTAAGGTCTTCATTACCCCAAAGCATTTCCCCACTACTTTGTTAACGTGGCTCTCAAAAGAGAGTTTGGGATCCACCCAGACCCCCAGGTTTTTTGCCTCCTTGCCAGGGATAGGTGTAGGGCCAAGGCAAGGAGGCCACCATTCCTGAGTCCAACTGGCATCCTTTCCCCCTATCACTAGAACCTCAGTTTTTGAGCCATTGAGCTTCAGGCAGTGTTGGTTCATCCAGCCTGCTAGCTCCTGCATGCAGGATTTAAAGTTGGCAGCTGCTAAAGTGGGTGTCTGTGACAGGGAGATGAGCAGTTGAGTATCATCGGCATAAGATACTAATTCTATGCCGTATGATTGGACCACATCTGCCAACGGAGCCATATAAAGGTTGAACAGGGTGGGGCTCAGGGCGGAGCCCTGAGGCACCCCCTGTTCTAAGGCTACGCTGTCTGAAAGAAACATGCCTCTCTGAACCTGAAAGCTGCGGTCAGAGAGGAAAGCTTTAAGCCAACCCAATGCCGCCTTGGTGACCCCAGCACTGCTCAGACACTGTAGCAAGATGGAATGAGCCACAGTGTCGAACGCAGCGCTGAGGTCCAGCATAATGAGAGCCATTGTGTGACCTTCATCCGCTCCAATCCGCAGAGTTTCGGTCGCTCTCAGGAGGGCCGTCTCGGTCGAATAATTCTTCCGGAAGCCAGATTGGGAGCTGTGCAATGCTTTATTAGCTTCTAAGTGATCCATGAGCTGTGTGTTGGCTAGTTTTTCGGTCACTTTAGCAAGGTATGGTAGGAGGGAGATCGGTCTTAGGTTCTCCAGTATGTCCTGGCTTACATTGGGTTTCTTTTTTATTGGCAGCACTATTGCTTTCTTCCAGTCTCCCGGAAGAGAGGACGAAGAAAACGATAGTTGGATAATGTGTCTAAAATAGGGCTCCAGTATTTCTAAACTAGCAGTCAGTACTTTCGGAGGGGCCGGGTCTCGAGGGGAGCCAGATTTGACACTTTTGCATACGTTTACTAATACATCAGATGGAGGAACCAGGAAGCTATGTAAACATGACTCCGTGGAACTGGCCTCTCTGTCTTCCCTGAGATCATGGCTTGCGGTCAGGTTTCCAGAGAAGTTGGCATAGATGTCCGAGATTTTCCCAGAAAAATACTTTGCAATACTATTGCAGGTTTTCACTGAGTCGCTGGAGGACCTATTATCATTTGAGAGTACAGAGATCTCCTTAAAGATTTTAAAGAGCTCCTTAGAAGAGTTCTCTGCCTCATCAATCCGATTTTTATAATGGGCGGCTTTGGAGATGCGAACTTCTTTATAATACTCCCTTTGCATTTTTTTATATTGTACTTTAATCTTTGGGCAAAAGTTAACACGCCATTCACGTTCCAGCTTTTTACAGGCAGATTTAAATGTTTGAAGTTCAGGAGTATACCACAAAGTGGTTTTCCTCGTATTTTTGGAGTTTCTCCCATTGCGAATGGGAGCGGTTTTATCAAGGGGTGACTGTACGCAGTTTCACAGTCCGTGCCTCCTATCGGACCTCCTATTGTGAGAAGTTCATTGAAGGTAGCCTGAGAAAAAGATTTCCATTTCCGCCGCTGGTACCGCTGCTCAGAGTCTTTTTTAGAGTCATCCTCGGATGACTGAATGAAAAAAGGAATGACAGAATGATCGGACCAGGGGACCGGAATCGGGATGGAGGATTGTACTCTGAAATGGTTTCCAAAGATGGGATCTAGGAGGTGCCCAAGTCTGTGAGTGGGGTCCTGATTTATGAGGTCAAGCTGTAGGGAGTGGAGTTCGGACCTGATGTCGCTCGCCTCCCTATCCAAGGGGTCATCGAAGTGAGCATTCATATCGCCAAGCACAAGAAAACTCTTTTTCCTAATCGCATGGTGAGCGGTGACCTCCAACAGGCTAGCAATAAAATCGTACATCCTGCCAGGTGGTCTGTACACAAGAATGCCTAAGAGGGAGGTTTGCGGTCCCATGCTTATAGTGAAAACACCGGCTTCACAGTGATCAATATTCAAGGGCAGTAGGGTGCATTGCATAGAAGTTCTAGTAGCAATAGCAATACCCCCTCCCCTGCCATCCTTCCTATCCAATCTAGCAAGGGAGTAGCCAGGGGGCATGGCCTCTATGATGTCAGGATCAGAGAATTCTCCCAACCACGTCTCGGTAAAAAACATAATGTCAAATTCCTCGTCCTCAAGTAGGTGGTAGATTTGAATGCTGTGTTTACCGAGAGAGCGGCAGTTGATCAGTCCTGCCTTAGTCTGCCTATTTGGGGGAACCATCATAGATGGATTAAGGGGCTTAAATGAGCACAGAGGACAGGCATGTAATAGTGGCGCCTCCATGGAGTGTTTGCAGTTTAGGGAGACCTCGGGACAAAGAGCGAGCAGCTCCTCTCTATCATAGCGTAACATAGAGGGAGACATGGCCCAACGGCCTTGGCCCCGCGCCCCGCCCTGTCGCGGACGGGCGCAGACGGGCTGGACTTTGGCTCGACTTTGGCGCGCTTCCGGCGCGCCCGCTGCACGCGTCCGCTGCGCGGTCGCGGTCCTCCGCACATTTATGGGAGGGGTAGGGGCGACTAGAGCGCGGATGTTGCAGCCCTAAGCCCGGAAGTGTTGGGCTCCTCCTCCGCAACAAACGCCCAAGATGGGCGCGGCGGACCGGGGCGGGAGTAGACAGTCAAAAGTACCCAAACAAGTGATGTCAGCCAACAGGTAAGGCACAGTTTCAAAATTAACACAACAATACACTGATCAAATAAAATTAGCAGTAGTCGCTAAGTTTAAAAAAAGCTAGTGATTCAGCGCTCACAGTGCATGCTGTGTACACAAGCGTCAGCGGATAGAGTCAGCCACTGCCACCGGCTAGACTCCTCTCCACAGCGCGAGTGCACTCAGGCAGGGTATTTATAAAATTAGAGTACAGCGCGACTAGAGCGCGGATGTTGCAGCCCTGAGCCCGGAAGTGTTGGGCTCCTCCTCCACCCTCCGCAACAAACGCCCAAGATGGGCGCGGCGGACCGGGGCGGGAGTAGACAGTCAAAAGTACCCAAACAAGTGATGTCAGCCAACAGGTAAGGCACAGTTTCAAAATTAACACAACAATACACTGATCAAATAAAATTAGCAGTAGTCGCTAAGTTTAAAAAAAACGCTAGTGATTCAGCGCTCACAGTGCATGCTGTGTACACAAGCGTCAGCGGATAGAGTCAGCCACTGCCACCGGCTAGACTCCTCTCCACAGCGCGAGTGCACTCAGGCAGGGTATTTATAAAATTAGAGTACAGCCTGACTAGAGCGCGGATCTTGCAGCCCTGAGCCCGGAAGTGTTGGGCTCCTCCTCCACCCTCCGCAACAAACGCCCAAGATGGGCGCGGCGGACCGGGGCGGGAGTAGACAGTCAAAAGTACCCAAACAAGTGATGTCAGCCAACAGGTAAGGCACAGTTTCAAAATTAACACAACAATACACTGATCAAATAAAATTAGCAGTAGTCGCTAAGTTTAAAAAAACGCTAGTGATTCAGCGCTCACAGTGCATGCTGTGTACACAAGCGTCAGCGGATAGAGTCAGCCACTGCCACCGGCTAGACTCCTCTCCACCTAGACTCCACTCTCAGTACTGGAGGAATTAGCATCTTGGGCATCGTTAAAACATATAATCCCTGCAAAATAAAACAGGGTTCTGTAGAGGACAGGGAACAACTACTAACCTCATGGCGTTAACCCTGCTGGCAGACGCGGCAAAAGCAGCAAAGAACTCGCTATTTTTATGTTTTTGTAGATTACAGCGCAGCGTTTGACCACGTGGATCGGGCCAAACTATGGCAAAAGTTGGAAAAATGGGGGTTACCAAGACCTCTCATGAAACAGCTTGATCTTTCTTCATATCAACACCTGGGTCAAGATCAAGCTGGGAGATGGGACGCATCTCTCAAGGCGGATTAGCACCTCTAAAGGCTTAAAACAAGGGTGCATCCTATCCCCCATGCTGTTTAATCTCTTTTTAGCAGACCTTCCAGGGGAATTGGACAACACTAGATCACATGCCCCACGATTGGGAAAAATCTTGCTGTCCAATCTCCTATACGCGGATGACCTAGTCCTAATAAGCCGGACTCCAATTGGCCTCCAACACCTCCTGGACACTACCAGTAAATTCTCGCAACACAATGGATTAAGCATCAACCTAAAAAAAAAACATGACTGTAAACTATAACAAGACCAGGAAAAACACTTGGTATTTGGAAGGGCGGAAACTGGACCAGGTAATAAGCTATAAGTACCTTGGGGTACTACTGGACAGCAGAGGCTCGTTTAAACCTCAATTAGAGACCTTGCATCGAAAGGGCTTCAGGGGCGATGAAGCCCCTGAAGAAAGTTCTACCAGACTGTACAGTTGACCCCCTCCTACAAGTAATCAGAGCACGATTACAGCCCATGCTCACATATGGGAGCGAACCAACACATGGAAAAGACGCGTTGGTTCAAGACAAAGTGATTAGCAGTACATACAAAGCAATTTTTCAGCTACCCAACTATTTATCACCTGCCCAAATATGCCTCGAATTTGGCCTCCAGAAGCAGACAGTGGAAAAAAGGGGCACCTACATAAAATGTTTGCACAAGATCCGAGACGCAGAGCAAGGAACTCTAAATGCCCACCTTTGGACCGACTTGTTACAACGAGAGCAATCACCAGCCAGGGAGTACCTGTTGGAATCATTAGAGAGACTTGCACTGACCGATCTTTGGGCATCACCAGCAGATCATAAGAGCTTTAAAAAGGTTGTAACCAAAGTAACAAAAATGATATCCTTAACAGAAGATAAGGAAACTCTGACAAAGAAGGCACATGGCTGGACAGTGTTGAATGATTACAAAGCACTTAAGCCACAAGCTTACTTGAAATGGGGAATTAAACAGAAGATAAAAGAAAAGTTTTTAAAGCTGCGGTTTGGTATCTTAAGGAGGAAAAGGAAACAAGAATAGCAGACCTGGCGTCTCTGTAGAATAGGAACAGAGGATCTAATACACATTATCTGTATTTGCCCAAGCTTAATGGACAAAAGGCGAGCTTTATTATGAGCTAAATGGAACCAGAAGGGAATCAGGACTTGCAGGCATACAGTCAAACTGTGTTTTAACCCACAGGAGACCCAGCTAAACTGCGTCTCTCAAAGTACTTTGATTCAGTGGCTGGAAGACTAAAGCATCAGCAAAACGCGGAAGCAGACTAGCAGCTAGCACACCTTATTGACGAAGCCAACAGCCAAACCAAAGCGGGATTGTTTGCCTAAGTTTTTTTTGCACCTTGAAGCACAAGCACTTTATTATGTCTTGAATAGCCTGAATGCCTGAATAGGCATCCCAAAAACAAAAAAATAAAAAAGGGATTGGGATTCTGGCTCACAGAATAACACCAATAAACTAAACTGAAAGAATGAATTTTAATCACTAATGTATAAAGTGAGACAATGCTGATTTTTTTTTTTTAAAGTTTGAAAGTTTTTATTTCTTTTTAAATCGTGTGCTTTAAATTGTGAGTTTTAATTAACTGTACAATAAAGATTACTTACTTACTGGTGTGATTTACAGGGCAATTTGCAAAATGTGATCTTTCTTGCCTTGCACTTTGGATTACATTTGGACGCCAATAATGGAGAGAAAGTCAGTTCTTAATAACCAATGTTATAGTATTCTGTGTTCCTATACTTCTCCCAAAAGGCACTATTTCCCACTTTCATGGTTCGGCCTAGGACCCGCAACTCAAAAGCCTGATTGCTGCTTGAGTCACCCCCACTGTGTCCTGTTTATATAAACTTTTTTTCCCCTGTGTCTAGTGGACTTTCTGCTCCCCCCAGGAGGGCAGATTGGTATGTTATGTTAGTTTAATTTGTAATATGCACAAAGCACTCCAGAAGGCGTATCTCAGCGCAGCGCAAATCACTGACAAATAATCAGAACCATTAGGCCACAAACAGCTCTGTCTTTAGGAGTTTCCTAAATTTAAGATGATCAGTTCATTGACATATATTGAATGGTAGCTCATTCGAGTACGGAGGCCCTAGGAAAGAAAAGGACCTGCCTCCTGAGCGAGACTTTCTAATCCGTGGGACTGTGAGCAGGGCTTTATCACTTGATCTTAAAGATCTTTCTGGCCGGTAATGAAAAAGCTTTGAGGATAAATAACTCAGGCCTTTGCCGTTCAATGATTTGTGTGTCAGACTGTACATTTTGAAGGCAATTCTTTTATAGATAAGCAGCCAATGGAGAGAGCACAAAAGTGGAAAAGACGCCATCCTAGCTGGAATATTACTAATGAGACGTGCTGCAGTATTTTGGAAAACTTGCAGTTTAGTTAATAATGTCTCGTTGGTGCAAGCCAATACGAATTGCAATAATCCAGGCGGCTAATGATTAATGCTTGGACCAAGGTTTTCCTCACAGAGTGTGTGAGAAGGGAAAAAACTCTCTGTAATAGACGCCACAGGTGAACACAGCGGCCTATGGTAGTCCCAATCTGTTCTTTCATAGTGAGCGATTGATCTAGACGAATGCCCACGTTTCTAACAACCAATTAGGAATTGGCGCAGAGCCTAATTCAGGGGGACACCAACTGGGGGCCCAAAGCTGTTGGGTCTTGCCAAACTGCATAGTCTCTGTTTTACTGGTGTTCAGCTGGAGACAGTTTTTTCTCATCCAAGCTGCAACGGCCTTCATCCCTACACAAAAAAGCCCTTTTGCATTGTTCAGGGGGGGTTGCACCCAACTTACCCCTGGGGGCAGAAAGACTGTTGGCCCTATTCTGGGATGGGCCATTGCCCGATGTCTGGGTGGGCTACACCACCCCCCTTTATGTTTTTTTCTCCTTGCGCCTAGTGGACCCGCTGCCCCCAATCCGCTCCAAGGAGGGACAGAAAGACTGTTTTGTCTACCCAGCAGTTTGTGGCATGGCCCAGCACCTTGGCGGGCAATCTCCAACCCTTATCACTTTACCCTTTTTCTCCCTGATGTATAGTGGGCTTTCTGTTCCACATGGATAGATTGGAGATAAAATCCCCCAATCCACCCCCGGGTGGAGTAGAAACAATGCTTCACCTTCCTGATGCCGTCATGGGCCTCCCCAACCACTTCATAGTTTTTTTAACTCTTCTTCCCTGGTGTCTAATAGGTTCCTCCCACCCCACCCACCATCACCTCAAAGGCAGACTATGGGTAAACTTCCCAACCCAACCCAAACAGTGGCAGAAAGAATGTTGTGCCACTTCTCGGCTGGGGCATGGCCCTATGCCTAGATGGACTGACCCAGCTTTATTTTTCTACCCTTTTCTTCCCCCTCAAGTTTAGTAGGATTTCTGCGCTGCAGGGTCAGACTGGGGATAAACGTCCCCAAGCCACACCTGGTGGGAGCAGAAAGACAGGGGTTGACTGCACGGACCACCTTAACCTCTTCCTGATATTTAAAAAAAATTCTGTAGTGCCCTTTGAGTTTAAGCCCTCCCCGGGGGACAGCATGGGGGTGAAGTCCCACAATCTAACTCATGGTGGGTAGAAAAACTGTTGTGTGGGTTCTGTGGTGGGGGCATGGCCCGATGACTGGGTAGGTCACCCCACCCCTTCTTTTTTTTTTACATTTTGTCCATTATGTCTGTTGTTCTTTCTTCCTCCCATGGGCACAAATTGAGGCTAAACTCCCCCAACCTACATACAGAGGGAACAAAGAGACTGTTGCATCTGATCTGGGGTATAGGCACTGCCTGTGTGAGCCACCTTTCTGTAATTGTTATTCTTTTTCCATAGTGTCTAGTGAACTTTCAGGGTGCAGATTGGTATACAATCTCCCAATATACCCCCAAAAAGTGGCAGAAAGACGTTTATGCCCATTTTAGAGTGGGGTAGAGCCCGGCTGTTATTTAAAAAAAAATTCCCTAGTGTCCCGTGGGCTTTCTGACAGATTCACTCGATCTGGGGTGGAGCAGTGCCCAGTGCCTGTGTAGACCGCTCTAATCTCTTCCTGTTTTTTAACTTGTTTGCCCTGGTGTCTAGTGGGCTTCCTGCCCCCTACCCTCAGCGGGGTGATCAGGGGTGAAGTCTCCCAATCTAGCTCAAAGGGTGGCATAAAGACTCTTGTTTCAAATCTAGGGTAGGGAAGCTACCTCCACCACTTCTTAGGTGTTTACATTATTTCCCCTGGTCCATAGTGGGCTTTACTCCAGATTGGGGGTAAATTCCCCCATCCAGCCCAGCCCAAGGTGGAGCATACAAACTGTTGCCTCTGATCTTGGGTGGGGGTACTGGCTGATGAATGTGTTGCCCACCTCTACCCCTTCCTGATTTTAACTATTTTTTTCTGGGTGTCTAGTGTTATTTTTTTGTGCCCCCCTCACCCTCTATTTTATCAATTGTTGTAGATGTGCCACTACTTGACTACAGACAACTGGATGTTGGAGTTAATCAAGCAAAGATATTTCATAAAATTCCAATCCCTACCTTCAAATCGAGGGGGGCCGAGGTGGGGGTGGGGGGGCATTACAAATAGCTCTAGTATTTGACTTGCAATGTTTTTTAAGCCATGTGTTATAGCAGCATGGCTGCTTTGCAGCATTGTTGAAAGTAATTAAAAAAAAGCGCTATGACCCAACGAGCATTGACTGTAGCACAGCACTTGTTCTTTTTTTACACTTTCAGCCATGCTATACACCAGCTGGGTGGCTGTACATAATAGCTAAAAAACATCGGTAACACCAGTAGATCTCGCATATGTGAGACCTATTGCCTTTGCCAATGCTTGTTCTTAGTAATACTAACATCTGTCAGAAGACTGGGTAAATTGGCAGCGCTGTCTGTTCAACCTCCCTACATACTGGTTTACAGTAATAGGATTGCCTTATAACTAGGATCTAATTTCTGTCCAAAGATAATCTCACTATCTAATTTGGAGACTAAGGTCTTATTGCCTTCATTTTTCCCTAATCCTGCTCCTTCACATGACCATCTTTATTGGATGTGGTTAAAGTGATACATTTCTTTATCATTAAATCATTACAATACAGGTTTAGTCAATCAATCAATCAATGAGGGTTGATAAAGCACAATTTCTCACCTGCGAGAGTCTTAAGGCACTGGGGGAAAGTGGGGGGCACTCCGTAGAGTGCTGAGGTCATCGGAAGAGTCAGGTCTTAAGGTCCTTTCTGAACTGGAGCAGTGTGGAGGCTTGCCGGCGGTGGAGGGGGAGGTTGTTCCCGGCCTTGTCTATGAGGTAGAAGGACTTTCCTCCCATTCTGGTCTTGTGGATACATCGAATGGTGGCCAGAAAAAAAGGTCAGCTGATCGCAGGTGTCTTTTGGGTACATGGAAGGAGAGGCGGTTGTTCAGGTATGTTGGGCCGGTGTTGTGAAGGGCCTTGTATGCGTGAGTGAGGAGTTTGAAGGGCATTCTTCTTTCGATAGGGAGCCAGTGGAAATCGCAGAGGTGTTGGGTGATGTGGCTGCGACGGGGGATGTCTAGGATCAGTCTGGCTGCAGCGTTCTGGACGGTCTGGAGTTTGAAAAGTAGTTTCTTGTTGATTCTGGCATAGAGAGCGTTGCCGTAGTCCAGTCGGCTACTGATGAGAGCTTCTGAATTTAGATGGGATCCATCTGAATGTTTTTCAGAGTATCCGGAGGGTGTTGAAGCAGGCCGAGGATACGGCGTTGATCTGGCTGTTCATTTTGAGTCTAGTATGATGGTGAGGTTTTGTGCATGTTCAGTCGGGGTGGGGGTGTTTCCGAGGGTGTCGGGCCACCAGGAATTGTCCCATGCTGAGGGGGTGGAGCCAAGGATAAGGATTTCTGTTTTCTTGGAGTTAAGTTTCAAGTAGCTCTTCTTAATCCAGGTGGCGACAGCTTTCATCCCTTCTTGGAAATTGTGTCTGGTGATGTTGGGTTCGTTGGTGAGGGAGAAGATAAGCTGGGTATCGTCGGCATAGGAGAAAATGTTGAGCCTGTTGGTTCTAACGATGAGTGCGAGGGGGCCCATTTAGATGTTAAAGAGGGCGGAGCTGAGGGAGGATCACAGGGGGCACTGTACAGTTGGTCTCTGTTGATTCCGAGAGGTAGGGCGGGAGTGTGACTTGCTGACTTTTGCCAGTGAGAAATTAGCATATCCAGTCAAGGGCTTTTACGTGGATGTGGCGTTGTGGAGTCTGGTGGCTAGTGTGTCAGGGTAGTGTCAAAGGCACCTAAGAGGTCCAGGAGGACGAGGGCTGCAGTTTGACCCTGGTCCAGGAGGGAGCGGTTGTCAGTGGTGGCGAGGAGGGCAGTCTTGCTGCCGTAGTTGCTGCAGAATCTGGAATGGGAGATGTCCAGGACTTTGTTAGCTTTGATGAAGTTTGCTAGCAGGGTGTTGATGGCCTCATCGATGACCTTAGCTGCGAATGGAAGCAGGGGGATGGGCCTGACGTTTTTGAGGTCCGTTGGGTCTCCGCAAGGTTTCTTCAGGAGGGGGCTGACTTCAGCATGTTTCAGTTATCGGGGAATGTGACGGTTTCGAGGGAGCAGTTTATTATCCGGCATAGTTCATGTGCGGTGGCCGAGACAGCTCCGTGGAAGATATGAGGTGGGCAGGGGTCTGAGGGTGCTCCGGAGTGGATGCTATTCATGTTTTTTTTTTCACAACACTTTTTATTAGTCTACACAAATATAAATGCATAGCCCCGGTCACCGGGTTCTGTTGCATACATCAATGAAGCAAGCACAGTAGTGTCAGACAGTTTCATGTAACACAAACATCCCCCCACCCCCCGGTTGCACTGGCTATTCATGGTTTTTAAGATGTCTTCTGTCGTGAGTGGTGTCCAAGTGAGCAGGGTCTGTTGTGCGGCATCACTAAGGGAGGGAGCTGGAGCGGTGCGGGTCTCTTGGTTATCGAAGTTGTCATAGATCATCTTAATCTTGAGGTGGAAAAAGGTGCTGAGTCTGTTGCAGAGGTCAGGGAGGGTGGGGCATCTGTTGTTTCACTGCAGGGTTTAGCAAATTATTTGATGATGGAGAAGAGTTCTTTGGTGTTTTGATCATTGGTGAGGATTCTGTCTTGGAGGGATTTCTTCTTTGTGGATTCGGTGAGTTGGTGCTGTGGTGGCTGCTCTGTAGGCGGTGCATGCTTCTGAGGTTTTGTAGTTCCTCCATGTCTTTTCGAGTCATGGGCAGGCGCGTTTGGATTCTTGAAGTGCAGGGGTGAGCCAGCTTGCTTTCTTGATGTGTTGTCCTGTGGCTTTCTAGAGAGGGGGAGTATGTGAGCCCAGTATGTGATCCAGCAGTGGAGGTTGTGTGCTGAGGTGTTAGCGTCTGGCATAGTCGGTGGTAGGGTGCTGATGAGGGAGGAGGTGAACTGTCTTTGGTGACTTTGTTCCAGCTTCTATGGGGGAGGTGGTGGGCGTTCTTGTGTATGGGTTTTTTTAAGGAAAAGTGGATGCAGTGGTGGTCTGTCCAGAGGAGTTCCATGTTGTGGTTGTAGGAGATGCTGTTTCCGTCTGCAAAGATGGGGTCAAGTGTATGTCCCACTGGGTGCCTGGGGACGGTGACTAATTGCTTCAGTAATATATTGGCAAGGGTTTCTAGGTGGGAGGTGGTTTTGAGGTCATCGTGGTTGTCCAGGTGGAAGTTTAGGTCTCCGAGTAGGATGTAGTCTGTGTAGGCAAGGGCGTGGGGTGCAATGAAGTCTGTGATGGTGCCGTGAAAGGAACACGGGCCAGGTGGCCTGTAGATGAGGGTTCAGCAGGGAGTCGTTTGAGGGTTGGTCTTGATCTGGAAGTGGAGGTGCTCCATGAGAGTCGTAGTGTCATCTGGGCTAGTGGTTGTCAGGCGGAGGGTGCTTTTGTGGACGATGGCGATGCCTCCTCCTGGGTAGATCCTTCCGCAGGATCTTGGTATCCGTCGGGAATGGAGGTGGTGATGTCAGGCGCAGAGTTGACGTTGGTCCAGGTTTCTGTGAGGAAGGCGACATCAAGCACGTAGGTGATGATGAGGTGACAGTCTATTTCTGAACTTTGGTGTTTGTGAAAAAGGTCAAAAAGCCTCTCCCTCTACTTTAGGTCAAGAACTGAGACAAGGCAAGAGCTGAGGAGGTATTGTCCCGATTACTTACTGGTAATCTTCTTTATGATGAACGCCCTTCCAAGTACCAGTACTTGCATAGTCAACCATCTCCCCGTTCTGTCAATACTTAGGCTTGGGGAGCGTTTGGATTCTTGAAGTGCAGGGGTGAACCAGCTTACTTTCTTGATGAGTCGTCCTGTGGCATTCTTGAGGGGGGGAGTGTTTCGCTTGGGTGGAGTGCTTATCATGATTAAACAGGCCAACTGGGAAGGGCTGAGACCACCTTCTGAGATGTGATCAAAGTTGTTGTTAGTTGCGAAAGACGGGGGCAAACTTGAAAGTTCAGACCAACTGTGACAGAGCGTTGTTCAGATACACAGAGTGGATTAGGTCTAGCCTCAATTTGCATTCAGACTTAGAAGAATTTTTTAAGAAAAATGTCATGAAAGGTCATTTCAGTGGGGCAAGGCATCCGGCAGTGTCTGAGAAGGAGGCATCATCATAGAGGTGCGCTGAACGAAGTCCTGGTGAAGATTTCTACATTGAGACTTATTCTCACTTTTGGAAGTCGAAACTATCCAACGGGACAGAGCTGCAGGCTATATCTGATGAGGTCTCCAGGAGCACAGATACACTTCCAGAGAGGGACCCCATATCAGAATTTGCTGCTGTGGGGAAGAAAGTAGAGGAAGTGAAAAATAGCACCAAAAAAGAACTAAACGCTGTTATACCTGTCAGCCTTAAGATGGTCTTGCCCAAGCTTTTTTTCTCTCCCCTTCCATTTTGCTGATCCTATTTCTGTTCGCCTTAAAACTCTGTGTACTTTACTACTGCTAATCAGTGATTAAGTGCTTGCGCTCTCTATTCAGAACATGTTGGAATTGATTTATACCCAAATTGGCATATTTAATTTATTTGTAAGTTACTAGTAAAGTGGCACTTCATGTGCCCAGGGCCTGTAATTTAAATGCTACTAGCAGGCTTGCCGCACCGGTTGTGATGCCAAATTAGCCCTGTAAAATATGTCTGAGGCCTGCCATTGCAGCCTGGATGCAGCTTCAAACTGCCATGCCGACTTGGCATTTAAACCTCCTTGCCAAGCCTTACACTCCCCTTCTATTACATATAAATCACCCTAATGTAGGCCCTATGAAGCCCATAGGCAGAGTGCTGTGGAATCAAAAGTTTGAAACAAGTACTCTTATGTTTTACATATCCTGATAGTGAACATTCCTGCATTTGTTTCTCACTACTGTAAGGCCTACCCCTCCGATAAGATAACATTGGGAATTCCTTATTACATTTAATAAGATATCTATCACAGTCCAGAAGAATTCCTCAGCCGAGTGCTTCTTCTCTTTGAAGTGATTGGTCAATCTACTCATTGACCGTTGACATCTTAATGTCGACCTGTGCTCCATAATTCTTGTCTTTATCCCTCTGGTAGTCATACCAAGATACAATAGATCACATGGACATTTCAACAAGTAAATTACGTAGGAGGACTCTGGTCTCATCCAAAAGTATAAATAAGATTTCCAATACTCGAGCATTATAATTAGTAGACCACCCTGCACTCTGATTACACCTAGTGCCTCTTGTGTCCCACCCTCCCCGATTGGGGTTTTCCTGGTTTTGAATGTTGTTGTAGCCCTCGCTCTATCTTTGGTTCCCTGCAACAATATCAACCACTACAAACCAAGTACTTATTAAATTATTACCTCTACTTAATTTATCCATACTACCACGACCACGTTATGGGTAGAGTGTGTGGTTGTTTTTTAATTAATCACTTTAGTTTGTATTTTGTCTCTTCAAAAATAAATGTGCCTAGACGGTGGGGAGTTGCTTTACACATAAAAAATGGAGATACGTTGTTTCAACAAAAACGTATTTACCAGGTTGAATGTAGTGGAGGAGAGGGGGCCTCGAACCGGGGTCCATTTTTCGAGTGCCCTAGTATGAGCGCTCTAGAGATGCCCGAGACGCTGCGGGTTACGAGGGGCTATGCACCGCTAGGGGCGTGTCCTGTGTGCTTTCAAGAGAACCGTGTGAATGCCAGGGTGGGTAGTGTCCTACCTGGCGGCACAGGAGAGACGAAATACGTCTGCTAACATCTGACCTCGAAAGCAGTATGCGGGGGCAGTGGGCCAATTGAGGAGCTTCATCCGGAGGAAATATGTATCATTATAACAGGACTAAAAACTTATTATACGGGGTGGCAATTGACATTTGACTAATGGCAACCAGGACCAAACGCTTGGGGTGTTTAAACTCGCCAGTAGTTTACGATTAGCAGGAGAAGTCTATTCATTGAGTGAGATAGCTCTTGATCTACCCGAGAAAGATAAAGGAAATATAATGTGTTTGGCATGGGTAAAAACGATATGTTAACAATAGATTCTGAAAGGAAGGGAGTTTGTTAAATAACAGGGAGATTTATAGCAGAAGAGGTACCAGTATTTCTACTAGTAAGATCGCAGAACAACTCAGACACGAGTGTGGATGGCGGAAGAGCCATGGTTGTGCTTTTTAACACGGGTGATTCACAGATAAAACCCAAAGAGAGGGATAACTTCGAGTTAGAGGTTGTTCCATATTCGTAGGGTGTAAGTACACAAACTCATTATCAAGAAATTCATGAGAGAAATCTAGTGCTTGGTTCTTCATAATAGAATTCCTTCCATCGTGTATTTTATTTCACTATTGTATTCTTCTTTCCTCACAGAGTGAGAGTGCGAATAGGCAGCTGTTCTCACTCCGACTATTTTGAGTTTACAAATTCAATAAACTCGGTAAGTTTGTTGAAGTGATTAACGCTGGGCGTGCTTGTGGTGCTCCGAGTCGTGTGCTTTTTACTCTTATGTACATAGCCGCACTTCTTGATTTCAAAACTTTTGAAATGGAGTGCATGGCTATTTGTTATAACAGCTATTGAGCTATAAGATTGGAAGTAACCACCCTCACCCTTTCCTGAAGTGAGGTGTGAGTACACTTCAGTGGAGATTCATATGTGTTTGGGTATTATGCACCATGTTAATAAATACGATGTTACGAATAGTAGAATGAAGCACATTTCACTAATAACACTTCGTTTGTTTTTATGTTGTTTTCGAATTGTTGCAGGTTCCTCTCCAAATGCGAGGGGCTCCACTTAAGGTGATATCCCTTTCTTCCTCTGAGTTGTGAGGAGGGAGGTTCTGCACCTAGGGATTACAGTGGTGAGAGTCTTGAGGAAAGCCGGGGTATTAGTTTTACTGGCTGAAACATGTCGACATCTATGCAGAGTGGCGGGGTTGGAATCTCATTATAAACTTTCCAACCAACCAGCCACGCTTTTTGTATTAATTCTGGACGGGGTACCTAATATTAAAATTACAATAAGGACTCCCTGTTACCAGTTTTATATCACTTGTCATCACTTATTCTACATCATTATCTCAACTGTGATTCCACGTTCACATTTTGTGTTGTATTGTCTTCCCCTCCCTATTTCTCCACCTCCAACATTTGGCTGGCGCGGCGGTGTGTTAGCAACCCTATGATGAAGCAGGACACAACTTGCTGTGTGTGAGGGCAGTTTTATAAAACTGGTGCATTCCCATACACTTACCTATCTCCACGTAGCTTCTTAACCATTTTGTGCCTGTAGCCTGTCTTGGGTCACATGACTGGGTGTAGCTGACAGACTTTGTGAATTCCTCCCAGATGTTCACACAATAGAGGGATTAGGTTTGCCTTACTAAGCCAACTATTATCAGGATGAGGGGTGGAGCTGACCACAGCCCCACTGTTTGAAAGTGGATTATTAGTAGAGGAAAATGTATATCTTCCACTGGTAATAAGGCGACTAACACAGTCTAGGTCTCAGTAAATTATTCCCATACGCAACCCTTGGTAGCTTGGCTGCGAGCAGGCAGGCTTAACTTCAGAGACAGGCATGCAAAGCATTTAAAAGAACCAATTAAGTAAATAAGACAAAATGCACAATAAAAATCCAACACCAATTTATAAAAATAGGAAATATTTTTATCTTTAAAATCACACAAAAAGAAAAAAGATCCAATGAAGGGAACCGGAGATGTGAATTTTTAAAGATTCAGCACTATATAGCACAAAGAAATATATAATGCCTAATGGGACATCTGATCGCACTAGACCGAGACAAACTCCAAGTTTCATGGTGACCACAATGGAGCCCTGTGAGGACACACCTCACTGTAGGCCTTGGTCAAAGATTTTACCTCACGACTTAGAAACTTTTCTGGAGCTTTTTCTACTGGGCTCCCTCAAAGCTCTCAGCCAGTCCAGATTCAATGAGGGTTCGCCGGCTTGCCTTAAAAAGAGCTCTAGGTCAAACCTATGGAAGTCAGACCACCAAAACTTTCCAGCAAGAGATCCAGGCCAGTTCGCTGTTGAAGGTCGATGGCGCATGTTACCTCTTCCAAAACATTTACAGAGCATTTTCTCCCAGGGTCCCTCGATGCTCTTCACCTGCCCAGATTCGGTGAGGATTCACCGGCTTAGGCTTTTTCCAGCTCCCTGTCAAACTCTGGAAGACAGCCCTCCAGCGTTTTTCAGTGGGACAAACCTTGAGGGGAGGTCGGCTCGTGTTTGAGTGTCACCGGCTTGATTGGCAAGGTTTAGTAGGTCCACTTATGGAGCTTTTGTTCACAGTTGCTGCAAAGTTCTCCAAACTTCTGGACCTTCTTCCTGAAGTTCCTTTGACGGCCCCAAAGTGTCCAAAACTTACTCCAAGGGTCTGAATGCTCCAAGATGGTCCTTGAAAGTTTGGGACTTCAATTCCCACAATCCACTTGGACAAAGCCCTTACAAATCCACTGGTAGCACTCCAGGCTGGAGATTTCTGGTGGTGATGGTCCAGGTGAGCTCTGGTAACCTGTAGCGTGCAGGGTGTACACTCTTTTGTTTTCTTTAAGCAAGTTAGGTCCCCAGGGATGTAGTTCCAGGTTGTGCAGCAGGTGCAGTCTTTCAGTGTGCAAAGCCTGGTTGGGGCAAATCAAACTTACAGCAGCATGGACCCTTCTTCTTTTCTTTGTTTCAAGCAGCAGATCTGAGAGGCACTGGCCCTCTCAGATACTTATTCAGTGTTCTCTGGGGTCACATAAGAGGGCACTCCTGTCCAATGAGGTACAGGGCAACACCCCAGAGCATAACCATTTCCTCCAAAGTATAGCACAAGGATCTCCCAGAAGGCACTATTTCCCCAAACTTCAATATGGCTGAAGTCTCAGCACAGAAGCAATAGTTGTCTAATCCAACCTACAGGATGGCTCATCTCCATAGTCTCCCCCCCCTGAAATCTGCACATTCCTACCTTAAGCCTACCTTCTGGCTGGGTTCAAAGGGTAGAGGTGTAGGTGGGCCTGGCTTCTTCTGCCTGTCCCCTCCTTACTTTGAAGCTTATGGTTTACAACTATTCCCCTTGCTCTGGAATTCCATGAGGTCTGATAGCCCTTCTGCAAGGAGCCACTGAACAAAATCTCCTGCGGCTGAGAAGAACCTTGCTATTGGAATTCAGGCCGACCTGCGGTACACCTCTGCTAGATCGGTGAGCAGGTAGGTTCTGTCTTCTGTCGGTTTTCATATCTCTTTTGAGCTGAAAACTTTCTAAGTGTCAAGTTTTGCTTTTTAGCTGATTGGGCATCTTTAGCAGCATGTCCAAGGGTCCAGGACTATGTGATCATCACATAGATAGGCAGGACTCAGTCATGCTGAGTCCAGGTTCCAACTGGTTGAATCGTTTTCTGTTGCTATGTCTCTAACCAGGTCAGACAACTAGCCCTGGGTGTCACTCAATTAGGTCTGAGTCCAAGTAGAGAAGCACGTTATTTGTGTGTGTGCTGAGACAGCTCCCTTGAAATGCTAGTGGGATAGGGTAAAGCTCCATCCCTTCCATCCTGACAGGATAGCCCATCCTTACAATACCTAGTCCCCCTTTGTGCGATTGTCTGGGAGGAATACTGAAAGGTCAACTACACCCAGTCGTGTGACCCAGGTTACAGGCTGAGACCCCAAATAGTTGGGACAAGGAAATGACAAATTTGTAAAAGTGTCATGTTCAGAATTGTAGTCTAAATTTACCATTAAAGAGGCTTTTAAATTACAGTTAATTTGAGGGTAAACATGACATTCCCCCTGGTTCCCAATCAAAAGTTATCACTTATTAAATTTAATAAGGAAACTCTATTCTATCCTATGGGAGAGGTAGGTCTACAGTAATAAATACACATTTAGGAATTTTTCACTACCAGGACATGTAAAACTTGAAAGCACATGTTCAACTTTTTAAATACACTACATCCTGTCCTATAGGTAGTTTAGGGCCTACCTAAGGTATGACGTTTAACTATGAAAAAGGAAGGTTTAGGCTTGGCAAAGGGTTTATTTTGGAAGGTCGAATTGGTAGGTTAAGTACACATGGGCTGCAATGGGTGGCCTGAGACATATTTAGAAGGGATACTTAAGTGAGTGTCACAACAAGTGTTGCAGGCCTACTAGTAGCATTTAATTTACAGGACCTGAGTACCTGTAATTCAATTTTACTAGAGACTTATAAGTAAATTAAATGTGCTAATTGGATGTATGCCAATGCTACCATGTTTTAAGGAATAAGCACAAGCACTTTAGCACTGGTTAGCAGTGGCAAAGGGCACAGAGACCTAAAGACAAGTAAAAGAGTATTAGCAAAACAGGAGGAGCAAAGGCAAAAAGCTTGGGGGAAGACCACACCAAGACCCTCAGGTCTAACAGTAACACTGAACAATATTGTGTTGCATGTTGAATTGTTTCCATTTTGGCTCATTTTGGATCTCTAGTTACAGATTACCTAATGAGCCATACTCTGATAAAGGAGTAGCTATTTTTAATAGGGGCCTCATATTTGATAAATATGATACTGTGCTAAAACATATGTTGAATCAACTGAGAGAGTGAGGTAAACTACTGAGGAAATATGTAGTTGTGCTTTGCTTTGGCCATGATATCAAAATAAACTAAGTGAAAGGGATCGGCAAAGGATCATACGCCAGAGGAAGCAAAAAAGGTGGGGTAATAAGAATAGGACTGGAGAGAATGTACAAGGAACAAGGATGCAGCATGAACCAAATGTTATTCTGCTAATAACGGACATTACAGCAGTTGTGGCTACAATTACTTTGCTGCAGTTTGCTGACATAGGAGGTAGAACTTAGAAAGGGAACAGATTAAAGATATAGGGGAATATGTACAAGGGAATGTCGGCGCGTGGAGCTGCGCCAAATTTGACAGCACAATGCTCCGACATTTCCAAAATCCAGGTATGTTTTCTCTAGCACTGGCGCTAAAGCAAGGGTGCCTATTGCCAACGCAGGCACCCTTGCTCCATAGTGCAAGGGTGCCTGCATGTGTTGCAGGGAATGATTGTTTATGTGCACGATGGTGTACCTTTCTGCACATGAAAAAATTAATGGTGATTTGTTACTTCTATGTGTGCTGCAGGAAAAGCAAAAACAAAGAGAAATAAAATACTTTCTCCTTGTTTCGCCATTCTAATGCCTGCTCTAGCATGGTGTTAGTTTTTGGTGCTCTTTCAAAATTATAGATCCTTGTAAATCTGGGGCAGCATCTAAAAAGGAATGAGTGTTATGGTGGAACGCCCACAGCAACGCCCATTATATGGCCCATTTTCACGCAGATACCTGGGTAAAAGGGTACCATATTTACAAAGCAGCGTAAAACCACAAAAAGTGACTTAATGCCACTTTGTAAATATGGAGCAGGGTACTACGCCACAGGAACGTCGTTAAAAGCGGCGTTCCTGTGGCGCATCGCCCTTTTAAATATGCCCCATAGTGCCAAGTTGGGTGAAGTGAAAAATGAAAATGATAAGGAGGAATTATTTAACATGGTGCCTTAACTGGTGTTGGCACGTAAAATATGCTGATGCTCCCAGATATGCTCCTGTTCGCAATAAAGTGATAGGCTAACAAGCCATTACGTTTCATACAGCTGCATGTATTTCATATACCTTAATTTTTGGGTAAGCTTTTGAGACAGTGACTGGCAAATTCCCAAAATAGTCTATCCCCAATGTGATTAATTTGGAAGGTTTTGGGAAGATACTATAAAGTTTGGGTCTATTTTGAATTAAGTCAGAGGGAGATTTACAAAAGCAGTGTTTTTAGTGGTAAAGGATGGGGCTCCTTTCTTGGGAATGTGTGTATGTTGTATATGGTATTTCTATATCATGAACCTAGCCAAAAGGCAGCGGAGTGCTGTACAGGGTCAAAGACAAGCATAAAGTCAACAAGTGATAAGTGAGGTAGGTTGGCGGTGGGCCGTTAATGCATTGTAATGTTGAGTTCTATAAAGTAGTGAGTCTTCAACTATTTTCTAAACTGAAGCAGCAGTGGGGCAGTCCTGGTATATATAGAAAGTGTTTTCCAGAGCCTGGGTGTATAAATGAAGAAGGCCTGCTGCCATATGTTTTTCTTTTTACACTTCTTAGTCTACAGTCTGATGGTGTCCTGGTTTTTGGTTTGTTGGGAACTACCAGAAACGTTCTGCTTGTCTGCAAGATAAGCAGGGGTGCTGGCCGTGATAGCTTTGTAAACGATGCAGATGGTTTTGGTGCAGGGTAGCAAGGGTTGCTAGTGGAGTTCCGTCAGGATGGGGGTGAGATGATCATATTTCTGCAGTCTCTGGATGAGACATGCTGCGGCATGTAGAATGCCCTTAAAGGGTGCCAGTGTGGAGTCTGCGACACCATGGAGCAGACCGTTACCACCATCCAGATGCACGAGTGTGAGGGCTTGAACAGCATTTCTGAATTTACTTCTGAAAGGAAGGGACATTCTGCATTGAAAATTGGGAATTCTCAGGGATGGTTGCACACGTGGAATAGGAAGGTCATGGGTAAGCATGACAGTTGGAATGAAAAATATCATTGTGACACATCGTTTTTCCGCGAAGTTCTTTGTTCTGGTCTTTGTGAGTCATTTTTCAGTATTTAAGAGAAATAAATTGTTCATGTAGGTTCTGTTTGACTTAGAAGAAAAAGTGCCCTTGTGTGAAGGTTCTGTGGAGTGCTACAGATTATATAGTGTCATTTATAGAAGAAATATTGTACAGTGGGGTGAGCCTGGCCTCCGGCTATCGGAGTGTGGTGATCATACTGTCTTTTATTTGTTAGGATGTTGTTGAAGGAATCTGAGTGGATTGCAGGTGTGATTTGGTACACAAACGTTTGTGTGCATTTTTCATGTGACTTTGGAGATAGCATCATTGCTAAAGAGGAATGTGGTAAAAAAATACTGTAATAGTGCTCGTTTTACATGTCACTGAACAGATGCATTTTTCAGGACCATGGAGCAAGAAATGATGGAATGATCTGTAGATTAAAGATGTTTAGCGCATGATGGAGAAGGGGTGTAAGTTGGACCAAAGAAACATTAGTTTTGCTCCGGAGTGAAATCTTAACATTGTGATGAGCCTTTATTAGTTTAAAGGGTTTATTTGTGTGTTTTACTTTGGTTTTATCTCTATGGTTTCTTATAAAATGGGCGGATGGCAGAAAAAAGATGTTGGACGTACATTTTCACTGTACTTTAATTAACCGCTAACGTTTAAGCAATTTATGGCTAGCTCTATCTTTTCTTGAGGTGTCCCAAAATGATTGCGAAAGTCTACATTCTTACTTCTGCTTTACTTTGCTGTAGCCACCAGATGCTTGGAAGGTATTACTCAACCTCTCTGAGTATGTCTCTATTTAAAGATTTGTTCCGCAAAGAAGGGAACGTTTGTGTGTTTGTGGAATTTGCCGTTTTTACTGTCTTGTAAATATTAATACGATATGTTTTTTAATAACAACGGGCTTTGATTTACACCTCTTCATCAACTAGGGACAAACACAGATCATAAAATACCAAGGCATTGATCAGGGGAGTAGCTTGGTCAATAAGATGGGGGGAGGGGGAGCTTCAGAATTCCCAACATGCACGCTGGGATATCTTGTTAAAACATATTACACGACGAGGGAAGGGTTAAGGGGCAGTGGAATGACAGAGGAGGGTGGCTTATATGGGACACTCAAAATACCACATATTTCAAATTAATTCACATTTATTAAAACCTTTAAAACAGAGATGAGAGAGTATATATTTGTGTTTGTCACTGTGGGCGTGTGAAAACCAAAAAAACATTGCCCTGGCACGCATAAAGTATTTTCCTGGTGCCTAGGGGTCATTGCATTTCCCAAAACCTACTAGGTTCATGACGTTTTGAGGTACAAAGTACCTTTCGATTTATTACAAAAGCAGCAGCGATCAATACCCAATCTACATCAGCGTTCCATGATAGTCAGGGTACAATACGTATAAAGGATGGCCTTTTGTTGAGATGATTTCAAGTATAAGTCTGGGTTAGAGCATCCACACAGCTAGATGGGTTTCCAGGACACATTAGCTTAGTGTTCCAATCACACTTCAGGACAGCCAGGGAAGAGTTAACCATTTAGTTTTCGGTACAGGTACCATACGAAATACAGGATCTTTCTATTTATTCATATAATGTGCAGGCAACAGAAATTGATTAACCTATGGGGGAGCACTTATTGAAGGGTATTTATTCAAAAAATACTTTCTAAAATGTAATTCGGCTGTATTAAATGATTTACTATTTTTTTGATAATTTGTCAAACCCAAGCTATCAAATACTTCAACGGATATTTTAATAGAAAATGACTTTAAACCAAATATAGGTTAAAACAACTTATACAGATACTAATTAAGATATCATTTTGGGTAATCCATAAATTGTTCTAGGTGATTATAAACTTTAACGTCAAAGACAATTTTTACTTGTATTGATAGTTCTACATAACAAGTGTGTGATGGAATTGAACACAAGACCAAGAACTGACCTCTGGAGTCCTTGGGCCTGTCCATCCTGTCACCACATTAACGACCTAGAAGGGGAAATAAAAAGATTAACAGGAAGAAAGGACAAGGAACACAAGCACAAGAGGAAAAGTTAGAAAAAAAGACTTCCATTTTCCCTCCAGGATTTGACCCCGTAAGGGGAAGGACCAGACAACAGGCCCTGGAGTGCAGGGGACATGCAGAGGAGGAGAATACTGAGAGCCGATGGCCAGAGCATACGTTGGACTCAGAGGCAGCAGGAACAATAGAAGAGTTGAATGCGTGGATCCTGGAGCACTCAGCCAACGAATGGAGGCCTCATGACCAGCTGCAGCGCCGCCTATTGACAGTGATGACCGGAGGTACGCCTGGGTCCGACAATGCTCTAGGAGGGGCCTCGCTTACTCAGGTGGGTCAGCGCATACACGAGTGGCGCTGCACACAATTAATTTTAATTCTAGCTAACACGTCAATAATTTTCAATTGCTGTTCATTAATACCAATGTGGCATTAGCCAATCAAAACAAACTTTTTTAACCCCTTGCGTGCTTCTGTCAGCCAACAACCGTCGTGCGCACTACCTTCGTAGTGCTGCACACGTCGGTTGGCCGACGCAGCCACGCCCACTCCGCTAAACCGCCGCGGTTAAGTGGTTAATAAACCACATTGCCCATACACTATAGCATGACATCACATCTCCTGCACCAATCTCAATGTCTCTGCACGGAGACATTGCATTGTCACTATATTGACGTCCTCTTTCTATGCCCCTGATGGCTGATTGAACTTAAGAACAAAGCCAACTTCTATCAATTGGGTAACACTGCGGTGTCTTAACTATAGCGAAGCATCGAGGATAAGACTCAAGAACTAGAGTCATTCAAGAGACCAACAGGATGTTGAATAAAACTGAAATCTGGAACTTCTTATTCATCTATTTGGACTTCTGTTCAAAATCTGGAAAGAACAGAGATAGAAACCACAGTAATACCCAATGCCAGATAGGGTAAACATACCACATGTGAATACCTTTGTACATAATTACTAATATCATGTAAGGGGAAAAACAACACACATGAATCTATACATACATCATACACAATGCCATGTAGGGTAAAATATATGACATATGAATACAATAGTACCTCAGGGTGGGATAATAGAAACAACCTGCAAACACTTTAGCATACATTATTTAACAAGAGAGTGTTGGATAATCCTTGCCTCCATGTTTGAATTGAAAATTCTTGATGCGTTAGCTCGAAAAATATTTATTATATGTCAGGACCAGAGGCTTCGGATTATGCTTGTTCAAAGCTGTTGTAACATAATTGAGGCACGATATAGAATTAGCTAATAGTAAAACATTCAGAAAGTACCACCAGTGAATCAAGTAGCTGCTCAGATGATATCCTGTATCTTAGAACTTAGACCGTAATAATTAGAGGCCATATTACCTCTGACTGAGTAAGCCCCAAAATTAGAGATATCATCACATGCTTTGGAGATGAACCAGGTCACACAGTGTGCTAAGGTAGCAGAAGGGGTGGAACGGAAAAGATATTTGTAGGGCCATTAAGAAGAGACCCCAATTTTGATTGCTGAAACGCCCTAGTACGGTCTTCATTTGTGTCCTGACATTACAAAATGCACAACCTGGAGTTGTCTGGAAATTAGGTAAAGTAGTCTGCTGAGAAAGCGTCTTCGACCCTCTTTTAATAGTTAAAACCACCAAGTCTGAGGGAATAAACCTCCCTGTGGTGACCAGGGCTTGGACATCCAAGCATTCTGCAGGAAACTTAACATAATAGAAAGGTCAGTTTTGGCAAAATTGTTTTCTGGATAAATCAGAGTTGGGAGACCATCCCTGAAGGAACCCGATGATGACATTGACATCTCAGAGGACAGATATGTCAGAAGGGAAAGAAGTAGCCTGCATGACTCCACTGATTAGAGGAAAACTGCAAACTGGTCTACCCTCTATGAGAGGAAGACTTGTTGAATTTGAAGACCAATAGTTGTTCACCGAAAAATTAGATTAATCCAATGGAAGCCGATTCTGGTAGGAAGTTGATGAAAGAAACAAATTGGACTCCATTGTCGCATCAGACCCAACACTTCTACCAGGCTGAGGTATACTGCTTGTGGGTAGAATCTGACTAGGATTTGGATTGAAGGGTGATAGAGTTTTTTTATCTAAAAGGTCTGAGGGGAAGCACCATCTCCTAGGATGCAACAGGCGGTGAAATGAAGAGGGCCCGGTAGGAAAATTGGAGTTGTAGGCCTGCCGGATCCAAAAGAAAATCAGGGAGTAAGGAAAATTGACTGGGTTATTGCAGTCATGTGCTTGTGTAAGGTCAGGGTTGCAGTGCAGCCAGGGTACTATGCAGGATGGCAGGAACAGGGGGGGATCATGATCTGTCTGTTACCTCGGGCTCTGCTGGTTTTACTTTGTTGGTCAGTTTGAGCGCTGGCTCAGCCATTCAGCATACTGTGTGATCCTGGGCATACTATTTCATTTGATGGAGATGCCATCTCCATATTTACACATACACAGCGTACTGTTGCTGCTGACATTGCAGATTCCTAGCACCGCCAGACACCTACCAACCAGGCCAGTGTTTGTGAGTTTATTAAAACCTCTCTGTAAATCCGTTTGTGCGCACTTTACATTTAGAGGAACCGATTCTTGGGGTACGAGTCATCTCAGCTGAGTGTTTTCCTCATCAGGCATCTAATGACAGGTGAGGTCAGGGCAGGGAGCTAAATACCAAGGTGCTTGAGATGTGTGGGCCTTAGTCTGGTAGTCAAGGGGTTTGGTCGACCCCCCTCATTCAGCCCCGACTCCTTGGCCACAGCAGCATGAGATGAGCAGCTCTGCAGTCTCAGAGTAGGTTTGCCTTCTGGGTGTTTTGTATTAGCTCTCCTACGCTACCTTTTGTAAATGAATTGCAACTTTGAAATGATACCTCCTGGAAATAATCCACCTTTAAAATTGCCATCTCAGTGCCTACATTATATAAATGCAACTGTCTGAGCCAGCTGCATTCTATCTACGCTTTACTGTTTATCAGTTCACTCATAAATATTGCGATCTCTTCTTTGCTAATTTGCAAGGTTTGTAAGGAGAAGTGGGACATTAAACGCTTTCAGACTATGGCTTCAGGAGAAGTCGTCATAAATAACATGCATTAGCAAAACAAAAAGGGCTTGCCTATGCGAGCTCTATTGACTGTGTCAATGTTTATTTACCCATGTTGTACAGCAGCGCAGCATGGTTGAAAGTAAAAAATAACATTATGACATATAAAAAAATATAATAGGTATTATTCATGCCCCACAACAGCCGCGCTACTGTACAACATGGCTAAAAAACTTTGACAAAGTCAATAGATATTGCATTGGCGAGGCTTTGCCAATACGTGTTTCCAATATGATCCTGGCTGGGTGCGGTTTGGACCCTCACACTTGCAGAAGCAATGGAGGAGAAATAAAGACACACAGCTTGTACTTAAGAGAGGCATGCTTTTGACTTTGTTCAGTCTCTTTATATAAGAGATATGCATGGGAAACATTGCTTACACCGACATCCAATCAAAAAAGGCTTTACAATGAAAATGCCTTCACCACAAAAGTCTTCTACAAAAAATTGTTTTACAACTGATATGCCTGTACCATGGATGGCTTTTACCATAAAAATGTAATCATTTTGCAGGTAAGTAGAACTTCTTTAAATATATGTGTATGTATGTATGTTAATATGTGTATATATATTCACACCACCTCGTAAACACAAGGAAGATGACGCTTTCTTGAAAGCTGATTAGAATGCCTTTATTGGATGCTAACCGACGAATTTCGGCTGACCTGTAGTCTTGTTCATAGATAAAGGAGCGCCATTTTGTTACCATATTTACATAGGTGGCATCGTGAAGTGTCATCATAAGTAAAGACTGACTCCATAATTACTCACATTGATACATCATAACATGAATTTCTAATTGTATGCACATAAAGTAGTTTACATTTACAGTGAAAATACGTAGCATAATACATTTTAAATCATCATGTTTAATATTGAACACTTTCACGGCATCCCAATTACTCTGTGGTGACTATCTGATTCATATTGCTAGGTGCAGATTATCTGTTATACCGATGTCTAGTTAGTCATTACCATGTAATTGTAAGATTAGGCGCTACATTATTAGCGCTGACCTATATAGACATGATGGGCTTGCCCAATTTAACATATTTGTGAAATATGCCACTGATGCATGTTGCACGATCTAACGTGAGTGTAGACAGACTACCTATTGCTCGCAATAGTTCACCATATCATACATACACTGCATCTCATATGTATACCAAATACAATGATTCCATTTTCAGAAAAAAACACATTGACTACTTCGCCATGCTAAATTTCCCATCAGTTGAATTGGACACATACATACATGATCCTGAATTGCACCACAGTGGCTGTAAAACCCATAGCGAAAGATTTACTAAGCTTTTGCGCTGTGTTGTGTTTGCGTCACAAAAGCGATGCAAAACGTTGCGAAATCTTTTTTTCCTAATTTACTTTCCAGAGCTAAACTTGTATAGCGCTAGAAATAACGTAAAAGTAAGGTGAAGCAGCGCATATCGCTGCTTCTCATTACTTTGCGCCATAGGGGCGTGCCAAGGGTGGTGCATGGGCCTTCCAGTGCAACCATGGAAGGTTTCTCACGCTACACCCAATTTACTAAATACAGTAGATTGGGTTTAGTGTGAGAAAACTGCACCCTTTTAAACTAGGCGCAAGGAAGGAGAAATGCTTTCATTTCACCTTCCTTTTCTGACTTTGCATGCGTGCGGCACTGTGCAGCACGCATACAAAGTGGGAAAAGCTTCCCCTCGTGTCTAGGCATAGAATTTTGTTACAGGAAGGGTATCCTTCCTGTACTAAACCTATGCTGGACTCACAAACACACCCTAGCTCTATGGCGCTAAGGTGTGTGGGTGCCGCATGGCAGCAGTAATCAGTGCTGTCTCAAGGGAAGGGGTAGGAGATTGCCATATCTTTGAAAATATGGCGCTCTCCTGCTCCCTCGTTGTCGCGTAACGCAAGCAAGCATCTTGGGTGGCTGCGCTGTGTTGCATGGAGATTTGGTAAATCTCCCCCATATTGTTGAATGCTAAATACCTGTGATAACATTGTCTCACTTAACAATGTATGTTATTATGAAAAAAGGTAATTGCGCGATTAGCCGCAACCCATATGTATCAATGACATGTTTGACAAATATTTTGAATTGGGTGTGCTCACTAGGGCTGTGTGGTTTGGCGCTAATCCCACAGTACCTATTTTCATAATAACATGAAATGTTAAGTGAGACAATGTTAGAGAGAGAGAGAGGGAGAGAAAGTGAGAGACTCATGCACTCATTCACAGTCCCACTCAGAGACTCATGCACTCACTCACAGACCCACTCAGACTCATCCACTCACTCAAAGCCCCATTTAGACACTCACACACCCAGTCGCAGACCCACTTAGAGACTCATGCACCCACTCACAGGCCCACTCGGAGACTCATGCACCCACTCACAGACCGACTCAGAAACATATGCACCCACTCACAGACCGACTCAGACACTCATGTGCCTACTCACAGACCCACTTAGACACTCACGTACCCACTCACAGACCCACTCAGAGACTCATGCACCCAGTCACAGGCCTACTTAGAGTCTCATGCACCCACTCACAGACCCACTCAGAAACTCATGCATCGACTAACAGACCCACTGAGAGAGTCACACACCCACTCACAGAGCCACTCAGACATTCATGCACCCACTCAGAAACTCATGCACCCACTCACTGACCCACTTAGGCACTCATGCACCCACTCAGACACTCAGGCACTCACTCATATAGCCACACAGACACTCATAGACCCACTCACAGACCCACTCAGACACTCATACACCCACACACCCACTCATACACCCAGTGAGACACTTATGCAGCCACTCCCAGACCCACTCAGAAACTCACACATCCATGGACAGGCCCACTCAGACATTCTCCCACCTACTCACAGACCTACTGACAGACTCTTGCACTCACTTACACACTCACTGTTAAAGGTTACATTAGGAAATAAAATCAAAAAACCTTAGAAATTCTCTTAAAAACAAAGGTTACAGTGATTTTATAGTTAGGAAATTACATTAAAAAACCTTAAACATTCACAAATAAAGCCAGAGGTTACAGGGACGTTACAGTTTGGAGATAGAATTTTAAAAAAAAGTTGAAATTCACAAAAAAAAATGACAGGTTACAGGGGCTTTATGCTTAGGCTCAGATTTCACTTGTACATATCCATAGAAATTGTGCAGTTATAGTTACCTGAGGTAACTATAACATACGCCTCTGCAATGCACCACTTATGACCTGACATATTACATAACTCATGACATGGTCAGTGACATCACTGATGACATCATCCACAAAGCCACTGACAGCCCTATACACCTCTCTTACATCCACTCACACACTGTTACAATTCCAGCAATCGCAACCAAGATTAACCACAACCCAGATCATTAATGCCTTCACTGTGGCATTTAGGGTTAAAACAAAGGTGAAAAGTATACTGGTTAATTGTCAAAGAAAAGACCAGTTGTTTATGTAACTTTCCTTTTATTGTCTATAATACATTGTAATATCTTTATTTATTTTACTAAGTTTCTTTTAATTTGCCTGGATGCACGTGATGCATAAAACATGTGGGTAAAACACATTTCAATGGCTGTTGGAATGTGTCAGTGCTTACACGACCAACTGCCAAAGCCCACCTGCTACATGTTCCTCGAAACACGTGCAGCAGGTTATAAATATGCGATTACATAAAGGAGCAACTTATGGCCTTGGAACACTTCCACTTACCTGCATTCCAGCAACGAGTCTCCTGTGCTTCAGCTCTGGCATCTTCTGCTTCCAGCTGGCTGCCTGCCTCCGGAGCAGTTCATTTTGGGATGTCCTGCAAAGCTTCTGATTCCTGCTTTCTGAGTGACTTATCGTCCAGCTTGCATCTGCAAGCACAAAAAACAAGAAAAGAAAAGTAAAAAAAAAATGTAAGTGTAAAGAACAGAATTCTACGAACTCTGACATTATCTATGATTTATAATTTTTGAGCTGTGCACATAAAAGGAAACCTGGATATTTAACTATTTGAAAAGCAATCCTCTTTGGTTTAATTAGATTTTTGGAAGTTAATTAGGTGATTCGCACCTCCGGGAAAGTAGACCTCTCCAAATTTGAAAAGTTATATGTTCTTCGGTGACATTTCCTTTAGGACCAAATAAAATTACATTAATCAAGATGACATTTACAACGTGACATTTAACCTCATAAGAGAAGCACTGTTTGAGTTTTAGAAACAAAGAGATTATTTACAATCACTCGTTGCATCCTATTGTATTTCATTTACAGATGCTGTTTATTATCGTTTTATTGCAGAAGTAATCATACAAAAGTCCTGGCAATTTAGACAACGTACATAGAACGAAGAGTGGAGTGTTTAGTACCTTTTTTTACTTGCATATTGGAGTTATAGAGAAAACCATAACCCGTTGGGCACGTATTGGTTTGCAAAAGTGTTGTATACAACAGATCTGTTCTCATGTAATGGACCATAAGCTGTAAGGTGATTGCTCCTGATTTTTCAGTTTTGAGTACTACTTCATACCAAAGACCCAGTGTTAAGTATTTCCGCAGAGGCATAGAATATCAAAAGATACTTTGAACAGTTTAGAAGTGGTTGCCAGCGCTCCACTCTTTTATCTTTGTTTTTCTTTTCTCAACACCCTTCCCCTTGGGGCCACTCATAGCTCAGTGTACACATTTAATAACATTGTAGCTGGGAGGGGTTCTAGAAGGTATTGGGTCGTATCATGTCCCGAAAGGAAGACCTGGAATTTCAGGTGAGTGGACTAGACAGCCACCCACTCACATAACCATTCACAGACCCATAAAAGTATTCACAAAACCTCTCACTCTTCCATAAAGTAACTCACACACCCACTCACTCACTCATACAGCCACAAATAGTAGCCATTCACTCACCCATACAGCTACTCATACAACCAGTAACTCACCGGGCAGCCAGCCATATAGCCACACATTCATCTATACAGCTACTCTCACACATACTTATTCATCCATACAGCCACTCACATACCCATTCTCTCACCCATACAGCATTCATACCAGCACTCAGACATCTGCTCACTCACCCATACAGTCATTCACACAGACCCTCACTCTCCAATAGAGCCACTCACACACTGACTCACTTAACCAAATACCTACTCAAACAGACACTCACTCACCAATACAACCACTTGCATACCCTGTCACTCACTCATACAGCCTTTCATGCACCTTTACCCCCCCATGAAGCCACTCACATAGCCAGTCACTTACCCATACAACCACTGATACCCCTACTCACTCCACTCACAGATACAGCCAATCACACACCCACTGTTATACCCATGCAGCCACTCACCCACCCATACAGCCACTCAGACACCCACTCACACATGGATACACACAATCACATAACCACTCACATAATGTATGTTAGAAATAGCATCACTCATTAGTAGTGCACCTAGTATACAAATATAACTCTTGTAGTAGCTGAGTATATATGTTTAACAATCATAAACTCTCAGAAAATACTTACACATTTACTAGATGATGTAATCAGTGTTGTAATTTGAGATGTCATCAGTGATGTCATGAGTGATGTAATATGAGGTCATAAGCAGTGCATTGCGAGGGCGTAAGTTATAGTTAGCTCAGGTAACAATAACTGCTGAATTTCTATGGATTTGTATGAGTAAAATATTAGCCTAACTATAACTTCCCTGTAACCTTCGGTGTTTCCAGGGTATATAAATATATAGTACAAAAGTGGGGATCCCATGTGTAGGATCCTTGGACCTAGCTCTAGTGTAGGTATGTGACTCGCTGAATCAGTGTACCCTTCAAGAAAGAAAATTTTCTTTCTAGTGTCCCCTCACTCACCGGGGTTGCCCCACGGTGACATGCTTCATCATTGGGGCCATCCCAGTTCTCTACGAAAAGGGGAGTGCTGCGACTCACTAACTACGCAGGAGCACTTAAGAGTGAAAGACTATGTGTGGTGCAAAGAAAAATAGTGGTGGAGTGGGTGTGAGTGAGTTAAAAATACCGTGCTTAGTGGGCCTAACCAATTTATTTAGCTCCTATGCAGGTATGTTAAAAGTGGGGTTAGTGTCACTGTAGATCAACCAATAACGCGGTTGATTCAGTGAACTATTATTGTCAACATGTTTCATGCTACCCCTAGCATTTCTTCAGGACCATGCAGGGACCATCCCTGCATATGCCACTCCTATGTCCCAGGATATGGGAGCAGTGAATATACAACAATACAAATAATATTCTTAGCATGCATTCATACTAGAAATACATACGTTTGTCTTAAATAGATGGTGCTGAAAAATAAAGCATATTGTTAATAACATACCTTCCCTAGTGGAAGGGACACATAGTGTATTCTCATGCCGCTCGCATTCCGTGCTTAGATTGATGGTTGCACCATATTGGCGCGTGCAGGCTTGCCAATCTTTTTCCATATAGTTTGTGCTGCATGTTCGTGAATTCACACACAGAAACAAGACAGGACTTAATGTGACCAAGACGTTAGACACACATAACATATATTAAGTACACAAAAACTACGAAAATGTAAAAAGGGTTTTCGATATTTACTTAGTAAAGTGCGAATTTACACTTCATGGTCTCGCTGGGGGGTCAATTTCACTTATGGGACTCACTGCTGTAGAATGATGCACAAATATATTACCGGTTAGATCGATAGTCAGATGGTTATAAAGATCGAGCTCGATTTAGTTTTGCCATATAAAGGACCTGCTTCGTCCGGAATCGGTGCAAACAGTGTACTTACTTCCTGGCTGGTGAAATCGCTCAGATGTACCTACTCGGACACCTCCCCGGGACCGCATCTTACCCGTCTGCTGCTCGTGTGCTGTTTTTAATCTTCTGCGACTTCCGGGAGCCTCCTCTGACCGCTAGACTGTGCCGTAGCGGCGGCCATCTTGGAAGTATGCAATTGGAGGGTTCAATAAAGTATTGAAAAAGCCCGTGATTGTTCGGGGAGTTTGTGAAAGAATATTGCCATATAGCGATTAGCAAGGCAAACGATGGGTCACTTGGGGTTCTTAAGTTTTTATCCATCCCCGGTCAGTTAATTATACTGTAAAATAGTGAAATAAACAATATCGTGTAGACACCATGCGGAAGGTGGTTAATTTGCTAGGGGGTCAATGGTCAACTGATATGGTGGTGGTTAATATACCAAGCAGGAAGGGTCCCCTTATGGTTATTTATTAAAAAAATCAACCTGAGATTATAACAGTGGGGTATAGAGATTACAGTTGTGCAGTCCATACCATGGTTGCAAGACAGTAAGAGTCCTCCTCTGGTTCACCAGAGAGGGGACAAAAAGAAAGTTATTACCAAAGTGATCGAGATGGGAAAACAATTGTACAGTCTATATTCTCGATCAGCGGTATCCAGAAAGCATTCTAAATAGGGCAGGAATCTCTCCAATTTTGCTATGACTTTACAGGTCAGTATTAAAGTTTTCTTTTATGCCTGGAGAGTACGTATTACGTAAACGCGCCCCAAGGGATATCATCGTTGAGACCTTGGGAGTCTGTGCGTAGTTTGAACACCCATCTTTGTTCATGTTCGTGGAGTATCCTTTCTTGATTTTCCTTGGTTTTTATAGTTTCTAACACTACCCATCTCATGTCATTGGGAGTGTGATTCATCTCAATGAAATGGTTCGTCATACGTGTAGTGGCCCTTTTGCACCTGATGGTACTCCTATGTTCCACTATTCTAGTACTGATTTTGCGTGTGGTCATTCCAATGTAATGTAAATTACAAGTGCAGGTGATCAAATATACTACTCCACTCGTGTTGCAATTTGACATCTGTCTCAATTCCCACTTGGTTCCGTTGTTAAATACCACACTTTTGGTACTGGCTGTGAGGTGACAAACACTACAGTTGTTACACAGGTAGTGGCCCATGGGCAAAGGTTGCTGTCTGGTAGTAGTGTAGTTGAACTAAGGACGGGTATGGACTAAATGATCTCGTAAGTTCCTCGCACGACGGTGGCTGAACATTGGCATAGGTATGTTCAACTCACCACTTTTGACGATAGGCCAATGTTTTTTGACTATTTTCGTTACCTGATCTGATACTTTTGTGAATGTAGTGATACAGATGGGTCGTGTGTTCTCAGTTGGATGTTTTACTTTTGGTTCCAGGAGAGCATCTCTGTGGTTGTTCGCTGCTCGTTTTTTTGCATTCTTTACTAACTTGTTGGGATAGTTTCTTGCTTGTAATTTTTTGCTCAGATCATCTGCTTGTGATAGGTAGTCCTCTTTACTGGTACAGTTTCTCCTTAACCTTAGGAACTGTCCGAAGGGAAGGTTCTGTTTCAAATGTCTTGGATGAAAACTGTCGTAAGTTAGTAAGCAGTTACGTGCAGTGGCCTTAAAGTGTGTTGTCGTCTTTAGACCTCCGTCCTCAGCCATGATGTTGAGGTCTAAGAAAATTAGATGAGATCTACTCAAGGTGTTGGTGAATCTGAGGAACCTGTCCTGCTGGTTAAGCCAGTTGAAGAAAGCATGTGCCTCATTTTCGTTGCCATTCTATATCATCAGGACGTCATCAATGTAACGTTTCCATAATGTAATGTGTTGTCTGTAAGGATTGCTCTCGTGCAGTATTTTTGTCTTCTCTAGATGGTGCACATATAGTCCAGCTATGCTCGGCGCAAATGTGCTGCCCATACTGGTCCCGTGTTGCTGGCGGTAAAGGGTCTCCTCGAACCGGAAGAAGTTCTCGGTCAGTGCCAAGCGACAACATTCCAGTACTACATGTCTCGGTGTTTTGTAATTCCATTGGGAATCAAAAAGGACTTCTTCAAGAATTTCCAGGGTTTCTTTGTGCGGGAGGCTGGTATATAGACTCCCCACATCAAGACTTATGAGAATGCTTGATGCGGGGTCGAAGGTCTGTTCTTTCAGTAAGCAAAGGACATCTTTCGTATCTCGTAAGTAGGTATCAGTTTTTTGTACCAAAGGTCTTAGGAAGGCATCGGCGTATTTGGAAAGTGGCTCGAGGATTGATCCTATGCCCGAGACTATGGGTCTTCCCGGTGGTTTTTCCAGGCATTTATGAATTTTAGGGATTGTGTAAAAATAGGGAGTGACTGGTTTGTTGTTTACTAGGAACTCCGTTTCTTTTTTACTTATCCAATCATTTGCCAGAGATTCTTCGATGAGGTAGGCAATAGATATCCTCAATCGTTCAGTAGGATCTTCTTTTATGATGATGTAGTTCCTAGTATCTGCTAGGAGGCGTAGGCACTCTTCTCTATAATCAGAAATATTCTGTAAGACAATGGCTCCTCCTTTGTCAGCAGGTTTGATTGTCAAGGAACTTAGATTAGATAGTTCCTGTATGGGTTGGAATTCCTGGTTGCTGGTATTCTGGAATACTTTCACTGTTCGTGGATCTAATTCTTTCACTTCCTTCATGATGGCTTTTTTAAAAGTCAAAATCTCAACTGGTAAGTTGCCAGGGGGTGGAACAAAGGTAGATTTCTTTCTGAGTCCTGTGTCTGATTCAATCGGGTCATTACTTTGCTTGTCTTTGAAAAAGACCTGGAGTTTCAGTTTTCTTAAAAACTCCTTGAGTTCGCAGCACAATCTAAATTTGTCAGTGTTAGCGGTAGGTACGAAACCCAAGCCTTTATTAAGAATTTGTGTTTGGGTTAGTGTCAGTACAGTGTTGGATAGATTAACTACTAGGTCTGGTGCTCGCTCGTGGAAGGTTCCAGAGGTCCCTTGCTGCGAGTGTGTGGTCCCTCGGTCACTAGAGGTTGCGCCCAATGAAGTTGCTGTCCTGATTTGTTTTTCACCCTTTGTTGGGTTTTGCCCCTGCCTAAAAAAGGGCGACCTGGGTTATTTTGACTTCCTTGGTTATTCCCCAGTTTGGGAAAGGCTGTTGATGATACATCGGTGGGCCGTAATAGAAAGGTCCTGGTGGAGGCGGGCCAAACGGTGGCCCAAATTGCTGAGGATCTTGATATGGTGGCCACGGGGCGGGTTGTTGGTACCCCCTGTATCTTCCCGAATTTCCTCTTCCCCTTCTTGGTCTCCTGTTTGCGGAGTGGTTGTAGTTGGACGAAGATCCTGAACTATTGGAACCCGTGTCGGATCCGTCACTGTCCGTATTGTATCCCGGATTCCTGTTGCTTACTTTGTAGTCCACTTTGATATAAGGATACACTTTCTCATATGAAAAGGCTTTATGGTCTTTTGATAATTTCTCATACTTAGTGTCTTTCAAGGAGATTTCGAACTCCGTCATGCTTTTGTTTAATTCATCTAGTCTCTTTTTTAGCTCACTTGGAGTTTGATAAGATTTTAAGCGTATCTCTAAAGAATGGATTTCCTCCAGAAGTGTCTCTGAAAGGCGGGCTGCTGTTTTCACTATGAGCACTAACCAGTCCCTGGTACAGTGCCATGAAATGAGAGACCAATCCTTTTTAAATTGTTGGTCTTGTTGGAAGATAAATGGTTCATTTCTGACAATGAGACCTCTCGGAGCTGCACTGATCTTAAGATACTCTGCCATCATGACACTGTGAATCAGTGTTTTAATTTGATTTCTTTTAAGTTCAGTTAGTTCATCCCAAATCTGGGTCGCATCACTGTTTTCCCTGTTGGGAGCCCCTGTGTGTGGTAGAATGGAGGCAATAATTCTGTCTACCTCCTCTTCTGAAAAGGATAAACCCGTGATTTCCGCCATCTTATTGGCCGAGGGTAAATTTCGTGTACTGTTTTATGGAGGGTATCTGTTGTTTGGTCATGGATTAAAAATAACAGACAATACCAGGTGTCAACCTGTATTATTGTCAAGTACTCCCGCAGCCAAACTGCTGCCAGATAACTATGAGAAACAGAGGGAGAAGGAGGATTAAAGAGACTAGGTCGACCTCCTTAAGGGTTCAGTACAAAAGTGGGGATCCCATGTGTAGGATCCTTGGACCTAGCTCTAGTGTAGGTATGTGACTCGCTGAATCAGTGTACCCTTCAAGAAAGAAAATTTTCTTTCTAGTGTCCCCTCACTCACCGCGGTTGCCCCATGGTGACATGCTTCATCATTGGGGCCATCCCAGTTCTCTACGAAAAGGGGCATGCTGCGACTCACGAACTACGCAGGAGCACTTAAGAGTGAAAGACTATGTGTGGTGCAAAGAAAAATAGTGGTGGAGTGGGTGTGAGTGAGTTAAAAATACCGTGCTTAGTGGGCCTAACCAATTTATTTAGCTCCTATGCAGGTATGTTAAAAGTGGGGTTAGTGTCACTGTAGATCAACCAATAATGCGGTTGATTCAGTGAACGATTATGGTCAACATGTTTCATGCTACCCCTAGCATTTCTTCAGGACCATGCAGGGACCAGCCCTGCATATGCCACTCCTATGTCCCAGGATATGGGAGCAGTGAATAAACAACAATGCAAATAATATTCTTAGCATGCATTCATACTAGAAATACATACGTTTGTCTTAAATAGATGGTGCTGAAAAATAAAGCATATTGTTAATAACATACCTTCCCTAGTGGAAGGGACACATAGTGTATTCTCATGCCGCTTGCATTCCGTGCTTAGATTGATGGTTGCACCATATTGGCGCGTGCAGGCTTGTCAATCTTTTTCCATATAGTTTGTGCTGCATGTTCGTGAATTCACACACAGAAACAAGACAAGACTTAATGTGACCAAGACATTAGACACACATAACATATGTTAAGTACACAAAAACTACGAAAATGTAAAAAGGGTTTTCGATATTTACTTAGTAAAGTGCGAATTTATTCTTCATGGTCTCGCTGGGGGGTCAATTTCACTTATGGGACTCACTGCTGTAGAATGATGCACAAATATATTACCGGTTAGATCGATAGTCAGATGGTTATAAAGATCGAGCTCGATTTAGTTTTGCCATATAAAGGACCTGCTTCGTCCGGAATCGGTGCAAACAGTGTACTTACTTCCTGGCTGGTGAAATCGCTCGGATGACCACTGGTACAAAAAACTGATACCTACTTACGAGATACGAAAGATGTCCTTTGCTTACTGAAAGAACAGACCTTCGACCCCGCATCAAGCATTCTCATAAGTCTTGATGTGGAGAGTCTATATACCAGCCTCCCGCACAAAGAAACCCAGGAAATTCTTGAAGAAGTCCTTTTTGATTCCCAATGGAATTACAAAACACCGAGACATGTAGTACTGGAATGTTGTCGCTTGGCACTGCCCGAGAACTTCTTCCGGTTCGAGGAGACCCTTTACCGCCAGCAACACGGGACCAGTATGGGCAGCACATTTGCGCCGAGCATAGCAGGACTATATGTGCACCATCTAGAGAAGACAAAAATACTGCACAAGAGCAATCCTTACAGACAACACATTACATTATGGAAACGTTACATTGATGACGTCCTGATGATATGGAATGGCAACGAAAATGAGGCACATGCTTTCTTCAACTGGCTTAACCAGCAGGACAGGTTCCTCAGATTCACCAACACCTTGAGTAGATCTCATCTAGTTTTCTTAGACCTCAACATCATGGCTGAGGACGGAGGTCTAAAGATGACAACACACTTCAAGGCCACTGCACGTAACTGCTTACTAACTTACGACAGTTTTCATCCGAGACATTTGAAACAGAACCTTCCCTTCGGACAGTTCCTAAGGTTAAGGAGAAACTGTACCAGTAAAGAGGACTACCTATCACAAGCAGATGATCTGAGCAAAAAATTACAAGCAAGAAACTATCCCAACAAGTTAGTAAAGAATGCAAAAAAACAAGCAGCGAACAACCACAGAGATGCTCTCCTGGAACCAAAAGTAAAACATCCAACTGAGAACACACGACCCATCTGTATCACTACATTCACAAAAGTATCAGATCAGGTAACGAAAATAGTCAAAAAGCATTGGCCTATCGTCAACAGTGGTGAGTTGAACATACCTATGCCAATGTTCAGCCACCGTCGTGCGAGGAACTTACGAGATCATTTGGTCCATACCCGTCCTAAGTTCAACTACACTACTACCAGACAGCAACCTTTGCCCATGGGCCACTACCCGTGTAACAAGTGTAGTGTTTGTCACCTCACAGCCAGTACCAAAAGTGTGGTATTTAACAACGGAACCAAGTGGGAATTGAGACAGATGTCAAATTGCAACACAAGTGGAGTAGTATATTTGATCACCTGCACTTGTAATTTACATTACATTGGAATGAGCACACGCAAAATCAGTACTAGAATAGTGGAACATAGGAGAACCATCAGGTGCAAAAGGGCCACTACACTTATGACGAACCATTTCATTGAGATGAATCACACTCCCAATGACATGAGATGGGTAGTGTTAGAAACTATAAAAACCAAGGAAAATCAAGAAAGGATACTCCACGAATGTGAACAAAGATGGGTGTTCAAACTATGCACGGACTCCCAAGGTCTCAACGATGATATCCCTTGGGGCGCGTTTACGTAATAGGTACTCTCCAGGCATAAAAGAAAACTTTAATACTGACCTGTAAAGTCATAGCAAAATCGGAGAGATTCCTGCCCTATTTAGAATGCTTTCTGGATACCGCTGATCGAGAATATAGACTGTACAATTGTTTTCCCATCTCGATCACTTTGGTAATAACTTTCTTTTTGTCCCCTCTCTGGTGAACCAGAGGAGGACTCTTACTGTCTTGCAACCATGGTATGGACTGCACAATTGTAATCTCTATACCCCACTGTTATAATCTCAGGTTGATTTTTGTAATAAATAACCATAAGGGGACCCTTACTGCTTGGTATATTAACCACCACCATATCAGTTGACCATTGACCCCCTAGCAAATTAACCACCTTCCGCATGGTGTCTACACGATATTGTTTATTTTACTATTTTACAGTATAATTAACTGACCGGGGATGGATAAAAACTTAAGAACCCCAAGTGACCCATCGTTTGCCTTGCTAATCGCTATATGGCAATATTCTTTCACAAACTCCCCGAACAATCACGGGCTTTTTCAATACTTTATTGAACCCTCCAATTGCATACTTCCAAGATGGCCGCCGCTACGGCACAGTCTAGCGGTCAGAGGAGGCTCCCGGAAGTCGCAGAAGATTAAAAACAGCACACGAGCAGCAGACGGGTAAGATGCAGTCCCGGGGAGGTGTCCGAGTAGGTACATTCGAGCGATTTCACCAGCCAGGAAGTAAGTACACTGTTTGCACCGATTCCGAACGAAGCAGGTCCTTTATATGGCAAAACTAAATCGAGCTCGATCTTTATAACCATCTGACTATCGATCTAACCGGTAATATATTTGTGCATCATTCTACAGCAGTGAGTCCCATAAGTGAAATTGACCCCCCAGCGAGACCATGAAGTGTAAATTCGCATTTTACTAAGTAAATATCAAAAACCCTTTTTACATTTTCGTAGTTTTTGTGTACTTAATATATGTTATGTGTGTCTAACGTCTTGGTCACATTAAGTCCTGTCTTGTTTCTGTGTGTGAATTCACGAACATGCAGCACAAACTATATGGAAAAAGATTGGCAAGCCTGCACGCGCCAATATGGTGCAACCATCAATCTAAGCACGGAATGCGAGCGGCATGAGAATACACTATGTGTCCCTTCCACTAGGGAAGGTATGTTATTAACAATATGCTTTATTTTTCAGCACCATCTATTTAAGACAAACGTATGTATTTCTAGTATGAATGCATGCTAAGAATATTATTTGTATTGTTGTATATTCACTGCTCTCATATCCTGGGACATAGGAGTGGCATATGCAGGGCTGGTCCCTGCATGGTCCTGAAGAAATGCTAGGGGTAGCATGAAACATGTTGACCATAATCGTTCACTGAATCAACCGCATTATTGGTTGATCTACAGTGGCACTAACCCCACTTTTAACATACCTGCATAGGAGCTAAATAAATTGGTTAGGCCCACTAAGCACGGTATTTTTAACTCACTCACACCCACTCCACCACTATTTTTCTTTGCACCACACATAGTCTTTCACTCTTAAGTGCTCCCGCATAGTTCGTGAGTCGCAGCACGCCCCTTTTCGTAGAGAACTGGGATGGCCCCAATGATGAAGCATGTCACCGTGGGTTAACCCCGGTGAGTGAGGGGACACTAGAAAGAAAATTTTCTTTCTTGAAGGGTACACTGATTCAGCGAGTCACATACCTACACTAGAGCTAGGTCCAAGGATCCTACACATGGGATCCCCACTTTTGTACTGAACCCTTAAGGAGGTCGACCTAGTCTCTTTAATCCTCCTTCTCCATCTGTTTCTCATATATATAAATATATATTCAAATGGGGTTTTTACCAATTCAAAGCTGTAATACTGTGCCTGGAGTGGTAAAAGGCTTTTGTCATTTTACAGCTCGGCATGGACGTGGAGTCCTATGCTTAAAGACTTTGCTGTAGAAATGGCAAAATACTTTATCCTTTTCTATCTCAGCATGGATGGCACTGTGCTAATCCTATGTTTAAAGACTTTGATAGAAAAGCAGACATTTGAGGTGAGCAGATCTAGAGTGTCGCTGGTGGTGAGGGTGCTCTATACTGGAGCTGCTTTCCATCTAAACTTGAGAACTACTCAGAGTTCTCTGTTTCTTTTCTGCATATATCTATATATTACCTACTGGCGGTCGCCAGTAGGTAGTTATAGTTAGGACCTACTTTCCATAGGAAATCCACAACATTCTATTTGGAATAACTTTGGCGCCGGTGGACGAATCTTCGCGAATTTCTCCAAGAAAATGGCCTGCTCAGTTCCGCTCCTTCCCTGAACGTTTGGGGTGATTCGTGAAGTGGGGGCCGAGAAAAAAGGGGGTCCCAAAACATGTTTTCCCCATGCAATTTTCCATAGGGACCTTTAGCCAGGGCTACAGCCCGAACAGCTGAACGGAATTACAACAAATTTGGCAGAGAGGTAGGGTTCGGTTCACAGATTGTGCTTTTTGTTAAATGGTGTAAATCCATTCAGTAGTTTCTGAGAAATTTACAAGTAAAATCATAGCGATATCTAGAGACAGAGTTCTACACGCGGACGGAGATCCGTTCAATTACGAGCGCGAGCTGCATGCTGATTGGCTGTGAACTGTCTGTCAACACTCGAAACCAGGAAGTGTTGGCGGCCATCTGGTGCCTTGGTAGAACCGAGAATGGATCTTTAGGCTCAATTTTTATTTTTTTTTTAAATAAAAAATCGCGAGGTTCTCTTGCAGTACTCGTACGCGGTGGAAAAAAGGTGAAAAAAACTAGAAGTCCGTTTTATTCATTAGGTCCCGGGGGGGGGAAAATTACGGGGGCAAATATTTTTTGCCTAATGGGGGCTTGTAAGATGCACCGAGTACTGGGGAGCGCCACTCCTCTGGTTTTATTTTGAAGTATGTGGGGGGGTTACGGTCCTACTCCCCGCAGTCTCGGGGAGTGGCACCCCTCGGGGCTTTTTAAAAAAATATATGTTTTGAGCTCTCCCTCCCTCTCTCCCCATACACATCGCAAGGAACGCCACATTTCTGGGGCACTAATATGTAAAATGACCTTCCAGTTTCGGGTACCTGCACTGTCTGGGTTTTTTTATCAATGTTGGGAGGTGGGCTTGATAATACGTCCTTGCTAATTCCCATAGAAGCGCATGTTCTGGTGTTAACATGGGCTTCTATGGGAAATAGCAAGGCCGTATTATCAAGCTCATTATCGCCGTTTTATCGGCAGTTTCCTGCCGATAAAACGGCGATAATTGTTCTGTTGTTAACATGGGCTTCTATGGGAAATAACAAGGCCGTATTATCAAGCTCATTATCGCCGTTTTATCGGCAGTTTCCTGCCAATAAAACAGCGATAATTTTAACACCGGTCCCTGATAATATGTACCTAAGTTTACTGGTCAAAAAAAGAGCTATATTTCTATAATAGTATGTAAAACTTTCCGGTTTTTTTGTGCAGCAGTTGAACTCTCTATGCATGCGCAGCCTCGTTTTGAAGCCCACGTTTTTTTCTTTTTCTTCAAGTTCAACAAGCAAACCTTTCTTTATTTCAGGTATTAAATTTGGCGCTTTCTTTTCCCGGGTCGTGTGTCTCATCCGCTGCTGTACTTTTGTGATATATTAATAATCATATTTTATCTATATTTATTTGAAACGTAGTGCTGAGGCGCCAAATGTTTTACCCTCCGCTTATCTTCTCTGTGATTGATGAGATTTCCTGCCACAGACACCACGGTGTTTGTCCTTGGCCTCTGATGTTGTCAGAGTTGGTCACACGTATAACTAAAAACTAATTTGAAGGACATAAGCCACAGCCATTACAGCGCGTGTTCGTCAACACAAAGACATTATTAAGAGTATGCGTTTATCATGCGAGGTAAATGCATACTAGTTGTAAAAGCATGCGTGGTAAAGGCACGCGTGGTAAAGCTATATGTGTGCTAATGGCTTCGTGGTGACGATCACGAGTGCTTATGACCGCGTTGTAATGGCTGTTTCCCCCTAATGGACAGTGCCAGCCGCGGCCCGTGGAGGGAGTTGTGGTGGGGAGACAGGCAGGGGAGGGGCAGGGTGGGGGGTGATAAACAACAGAATCTGGATGATTGCTGGTAAGTAAACAATTAAATTAATAAAAGGAATTTCGTTCCGCGCCCTGCATCGCAGCTTAACATCTTACTATAATATTTCAACATTATTTTTATTGTGGATCGTCATACCACCCCCCCCACAAAATAAAAGAAGTATGTCGTTTTTTTAATTAACTTTTATTAAAACAATAACTGTAAACGAAACTTAATTATAACTATATTAGAAGCAACTAGAAAAATAACTTTAACAAAAAACAATATTATAAACAAATTGTTAAATGGACTCCAGAAGATGTCCGATTGGTAATCTGTAAAACAAAAAAGAAAATTTGAGTTTAGAATTATGTAGATGTGAGTAAATGAGCTGAAGCATTACAAGTCAAGGTAACTCTGGTTTTATGAGTGCAGTGTGTCTGGTACATTTCACTTGTTATAGTGCCGCGTTCAAGTGGAGTCTATATGGAAGTGCCTACTGCATTACTGACGCAAAAGTGGCATAACGGGATTGTAAATATTTCTAATGCATTGCTTGAAGGCTTTGTAGATCTAGGCCTCTGTGCTTACCGTTGTATAAACACTGCGGCCAAACACTTCAGCCAGTGGAATTCACACCTTCAGTTGGGCTGTTCTTCTACATGTGCAAGCAGACAGCAGTGTCTATAAGTTTAAGAGAGTAAGAGAAATTATGTCACAGTGAGTGAGAGAGAGAAAGAGAGAGAAAAGAACATTTAAACTGTCTCGCACAGTCTGGAGTTGAGATTTTTTCTTGAAAAGTCAGACGTAGATTTACAAGCTCCATGCGTCACTTTACCCATGCTAAAAGTGACTCAAAAGTGGCGTGATAAGCTTGTAGATCTGTTTGTCAGACTGTTGTAACCTATCTGTTGTCACTGCTTGGAGGTAATTATAGGTTTTACACAGAGAAGCTGATGTACACTACGCACTCTCTACTTTTACAAATAAAGGGAACACTAGAGTTTTACGAGTGCAGTGTGCCTGGTACATTTCACTTGTTATAGTGCTGCGTTCAAGTGGTGTCTATATGGAAGTGGCTACTGCGTTACTGATGCAAAAGTGGCATAACGGGATTGTAAATATGCCAACTTATTTTTAATGCATTGCTATGAAGGCATTGTATATGTAGGCTGCTGTGCTTACCTTGTATAAACAGTGCGGCCACCGGAGTTCACCAATTGCTCCTGAAGGAGGTTTGGTGAAGGAAACAAAAGGACATTTTGATTAATCATCGTAACCTGAGTTGCGAAACTACTGTCAAAAGTGAATTTTAATATGGGTTCTTAATATTCCGTACTTAGACTGTTGCAGCCCATTGAGTCGCAGAGCTTGGAGTTGAGAGTTTTTCTTGAAAAGTCAGACGCAGATTTACTAGCTCCTTGCGTCACTTTCCTCATGTTAAAAGTGACAGAAAAGTGGCGTAATAAGCTTGTAGATCTGTGTGTCAGAATGTTGTAACCTATCTGTTGTTATTGCTCGGAGGTAATTATACATTTCTACCCAGTGAAGCTGCTGCAGAGTACCTAGTCTTTCCTTTCACAAATAATTTGTTGTTGTTTCGGAAACAAAGGGCCATATTATCAAGCAAGGGCGATACATTATTGCCGCTTTTATCGGCAGGAAACTGCCGATAAAGCGGCAATAATGGGCTCGTCAGTATGCCCTTGTGAATTCCCATAGCAGCTCAGGTAAACACAAGAACCTGGGGTGCTATGGGAATTCACAAGGGCATATTATCAAGCCCATTATCGCCGCTTTATCGGCAGTTTCCTGCCGATAAAAGCGGCAATAATGTATCGTCCTTGCTTGATAATATGGCCGTCAATTCTTTGTCACCCAGTGTCAGCTGGGTGATTGAAAGATGGTGCTCTACGTGTGGAAGAAGTATTTACTGTAATCAAGACAGTTAACTACTCCAATACAGATAAGGTTGTATACAGCAGACAGAGTGGAGATAATAGCGTCCAAAACTTTAGACACACACGACAGGTTGTGAAGCCAGAGGCGCAACCACAGTCAACATTTTCGGGGGGGGGGGCTTAATTTCAAGCAAAAATAAGAGTGGAGCTGCAGGGGTTGTAAGCGGGGGGGATATCAAAGCCTCATTAACAAGGAACATGGCTTTAAAAGACCTGTGACGTACTCGGGTGCGACTGTGTATGGGCGCAGGAAGGTATGTCATCCTAGCTGAAGCCTCGTTAGTCCAATGTGTGTTTTGCACGCCTGCTGCATACTATAGATTCTCTCCTTTTACAGATAACTTGTTGTTTCAGAAACAAGCTTCTTTGCTCACCTTGTGCTATTGCTGTCGTCCTTGTTACATAATCCATCGTGAAGTTGTACATCTAAAAGAAATTAAAAGAAAGATGTTATGATTGGTAATTGTTGCTATATTAATTTGGAGTTAGATAACATCGCGCTTTTATGGACGTTCATTGTCATATTTCTACGTACCAGGGGGCATATTATGAAGGACCGGTGATAAAAAATATCGCCATTTTATCGGCAGAAAACTGGCGATAAAACGGCAATAATGAGCTTGATAATTCCCCCTTGTTAATTCCCAAAGAAGCCCATGTTCTGGTGTTAACATGGGCTTCTATGGGAAATAATAAGGCTGTATTATCAAGCCCATTATCGCTGTTTAATAGGCAGTTTCCTGCCGATAAAACCGCGATAATTTTAACCAGCCGCGGCCCGTGTAGGGAGTTGCGGTGGGGCAGGCAGGCGGGGCGGGGGAGGGGCAGGGTGGGAGGTGATAAACAACGGAATCTGGATGATTGCAGGTAAGTAAACAATTAAATTAATAAAAGGAATTTCGTTCCGCGCCCTGCATCGCATTTTGCGATGCAGGGCGCGCTACGAAATTCATTTTACATCTAACATGAGCTTCGATTGGAATTTCATAGAGCATATTATCAAGCCCATTATCGCCACTTTAGCGGCAGTTTCCTGTCGATAAAGTTGCGATAATTGTATCACCCAGGCTTGATACTATGCCCCCATATTCGCTCCTTTTTGCATATTTTCTACACTCTCTTGTCATACTCCCTCCTCTTACTCCTTCCTCTCTCATTATACTATCTACTTTTTTTATATTCTGTTCTCTTTTTATACTTTTTTTTTTTCATACTTGCTCCTATTTTTGCATGGTTGTCCTACTGTTTATATTGTCTCTTGTCTTTATATTCACCACTGTCGTCATAGTTGTTACTGTCTTCTCTTAGTACTCCCTCTCTGCTTATACGGTCAGTCTTCCTTTATATTTGTCTTTTCACTATATTTTTGTGTCTGTGTCTTTTTACATTAATTAATTCATTAATTGTTGATTTCTAACGCGCTAGAATCGACTCCCGAAGGAGTATCTCTGCGCTATAGACCGCTGGGGAACCCGTCCTGGCTTACCCTGTGAGATGGTCCCTACTGGGTATCTCCAAGGTGAAACCAGGCATCCCCGGCGTATGCTGGGGGCCGTTGTGGAGATGAGGCAAGCTAATGCCCAGAGTTGCCGAGTGTGATCCCTGGTTAGAGTAGGCACCGAGGGGAGAATTATCGAGTCCGCTGACCCTGGTCCACGACCCTGCCGTGTCGGGAATTGAACCCTGGTCCCGGGCCGTCCTCTGCTTCCGGGTCTGCCGCCTCTAACCAGTGAGCCACACCACTCCACATTGCTTCGTCTTTCTTCATATATACTCGTCTGTTGTTATATTCTATGTTTCTTCTTAATCTTGCTGTTCTTTGCAGGTATTTCCTATTGTTTTCTCATACTTTTCTTTTTCTTCTGTCTTTTCTTATACTTTGCACTCTCTACTAATATTGTCGTCTTTTCTTATTGTGACATTTCACTCCTCATTTTAACCCATGTTGTTATACTGCTCCCTGTTTTCATATACTCCTCTCTCTTCTCTTACTTCTTAATGTGTTCGCTTACTACTGAGTTTTTCTTATATTGCATTTTGTCCTATATTCCTTCTCTCTGTGTTCATATTTTCCACTGTTTCTTCATATTTCTTTTCTATTTTCATTTTCTGCCCTCTCTGTTTATACTTCTTAAATCTGTTCATATTATTTGCTCACATCTGTTAATGCTCCTTGATTCACTGTATACACTCTGCAGCACTTTCCTCATATTCTCTGTCTTTTCATACTGACCTCTCTCTTTATATTTGTTTGTCTTGTCATACTTCTGCCTCTTTCGTCATACACTTTTCACTCTTTATAATCCTCCATCTTTTTATACTCCTTCTTTTCACCTCAGACTGTATCCTCTGTTCTTGTTTACCCCTTTTTTCCTTTTGCTCCACTTTTCCTGACATTGTTTGTGCTTTCTTCTGGTACTGTTCTCTCTGTTCTTATACATACTGTCGTTTGCTAGTATTCCTTTTTTGTTCTTATAGTTGCTTATCTTTTTACATATTCCTTCTTTTTTCTTTAGAGTCTTTCTCTCTCTTCTTATAGTGCCCCCTCTGTCCTCTTACTCTCTTTTTTCTTTTTATACTCTTTCTTCTCCTCATATTTCCATCTTTCTCCTCATACTCTCCCTTACCTATTGATACTTTCCAGTTCATTCAAACTTGCTTTATTCCGTTATATTGCAGTGTCTGTTTATACTCCCCTTTTTGGTTATATTTTCCCTTGTTTCATACTCCTTCCTCTTTTGTTGTAAGTCCTTTTATTTTTATAGTCCCACGTTTGTCCTCATAATCCTCCCTCTGTTCTTGTAAGTAATATAATAGAATATTTGATATATTTATTTTTGTAATGTTATATATATATTTGTATTATAGATTCTGTTTATCGATACTCAAAAAACTGTATGATGCCTACTAAGTTTCAAAAGCGGATACAACGAAAGAAAGGTGTGTATTTGAAGAAAAGTCATCAACAAGATTTACATGAAGAGCAATGTGTTAAGAAAGTGAAAGAAAGTCCTGGTAAGACAAGGAACACTTTTTTGAGGAAAATATCAAAGACTAAGGGGTCTATTACGATGGCGGCGGAAGGACGACCGCCGGTCTGGAGTAGGCGGAGAATGCCTTTTTACAGTCCGCCAGCCGCGGTCAGTCCGTCCGCCATGTTAGGATGAGAAACACTGTCAAATGTCCGTACGCCGCAGAAGAGCACGCACCGCCGCGGAACAACACCCGACCACGCGGCGGACGTAACCAATCCAGAGACACCGCCGTACGGAATGACGTCTCCGACCGTCCTCTAAATCACGATGGCGGACAACACACATCAAATCGCTGCGGAAAAATAACCTGCCTGACCACGGCGGATTTACCACAGCAGAGATACAACACATTGCTGAGATACCCACCACAAGCAGATCGCCGTCATGGACCCAGCGCTACACGCATTTCCGATACTCTTCGTGCTCCACCACCAGCAAGTCATGGACCGTAGCCGACGACGACGCCTGTACGCCAACACACCAATTGCTGTCGAAAGGGGAGTACCTTCCGGGGCCATGACGTTGGGAGGGGGAGGGTCATGTTGGGGAAACAGCATTTACAATAGCACCAATATATCAACAATGCAGGGAGACAACCAGGAATGACAACGACAAACCACTACACATGATTGACTTGCTTTATTAAACATAATAGGGGTATAATCCTAGAGTAGCCAAGATCATGGGCACTGGGTAGAACAGAGCAGGTACATCTGAAGCAGCACATGAGAGGACACAATGCAGTATCAGAACAGCAACAGGGCAGTGTCCATAACAGAGCAGGTACATCAGAGGCAGCACATGAGAGGGGCTAAGTGCATCAACAGTCCATGGCACAGAGCAGGTACATCTGAGGCAGCACATGAGAGGGCACACTGCAGTATCAGAACAGCAACAGGGCAGTGTCCATAACAGAGCAGGTACATCAGAGGCAGCACATGAGAGGGGCTAAGTGCATCAACAGTCCATGGCAGAGAAAAGAGCAGGTACATCTGAGGCAGCACGCGAGAGGGGCTAAGTGCATCAACAGTCCATAGCAAGGCACAGGTACATCCGAGGCAGCACATGAGAGGGGCTAAGTGCATCAACAGTCCATGGCACAGGGCAGGTACATCTGAGGCAGCACATGAGAGGGCACAATGCAGTATCAGAACAGCAACAGGGCAGTGTCCATAACAGAGCAGGTACATCAGAGGCAGCACGTGAGAGGGGCTAAGTGCATCAACAGTCCATAGCAAGGCACAGCTACATCAGAGGCAGCACGTGAGAGGGGCTAAGTGCATCAACAGTCCATGTCAAGGCACAGGTGCATCAGAGGCAGCACATGAGAGGGGCTAAGTGCATCAACAGTCCATAGCAAGGCACAGCTACATCAGAGGCAGCACGTGAGAGGGGCTAAGTGCATCAACAGTCCATGTCAAGGCACAGGTACATCAGTGGCAGCACATGAGAGGGCACAATGCAGTATCAGAACAGCAACAGGGCAGTGTCCATAACAGAGCAGGTACATCAGAGGCAGCACATGAGAGGGCACAATGCAGTATCAGAACAGCAACAGGGCAGTGTCCATAACAGAGCAGGTACATCAGAGGCAGCACATGAGAGGGCACAATGCAGTATCAGAACAGCAACAGGACAGTGTCCATAACAGAGCAGGTACATCAGAGGCAGCACATGAGAGGGCACAATGCAGTATCAGAACAGCAACAGGGCAGTGTCCATAACAGAGCAGGTACATTAGAGGCAACACAAGTACGTGGGTCAAGCGCCCCGTCCCAAGGACAGTAATAATGCAAGGGTGGTTACAATGGACAATCTAGACACCAAGTCAAATGACATGTGAGTGATGGGAGCTACACCTCAAAGCACAGAACCTGGTGGACTGCTTGACCTAGTCACCTCGGACACACTGCCAGCACCAGAAACAGGAGTGTGAGACACAGCCACAGCTCTAGTGACAGACACATGAGCCATAGACCCAGACACACTGCCAGCACCAGAAACAGGAGTGTGAGACACAGCCACAGCTCTAGTGACTGACACATGAGCCATAGACCCAGACAGACTGCCAGCACCAGAAACAGGAGTGTGAGACACAGCCACAGATGTAGTGACTGACACATGAGCCATAGACCCAGACACACTGCCAGCACCATAAACAGGAGTGTGAGACACAGCCACAGCTCTAGTGACTGACACATTGGCTCATTGGCTGCCTATCCGACAGCGGATAGTTTTTAAAACTTTGACTCTTGCTCACAAGGCCTTTTACTCAACTGGGGCTAAATACCTGCAGAGGAGGCTTAAGCAATATTGCCCGTCGCGATCTTTGAGATCAGGATCACAGCTTCTTGCCGTTGTGCCCCGTGTGAGGAAGGCTCGACTGGGAGGTCGTTCCTTTATGCTTCGGGCTCCTCAGCTCTGGAACTCTCTGCCTTTTCTGTTACGAAGCAACTCTAATTTGCTATCTTTTAGAAAGGCCCTCAAAACCTGGCTGTTTGCCTCTTAGATTTTACAAAACAATAAAAATTTGTTTTTTTGTGCTTCCCTCTTTATTCTTCATGTGTTATGTTTGCTTTTAGGATGTCAATAAAGCGCCGGGACACTCATTGAGTAGCCGTGCGCTATAAAAGTCACAAAATAACATAACATAACATAACATAACATGAGCCATAGACCCAGACACACTGCCAGGACATGTCCCTGTACAGTGACCAACAAATACCATGCCAGCATCTGACACATGAGAGTGGCGGACACACACGGTGCCAGTACCTGAAACAGGAGAGGGCACAACTGACACTGTGCTATTACTTGAGGCATGACAGCGAACAACAGACACAGTGCCACTATCTGACACATGAGAGTGAACTACAGCTGCTGACCCACTAGGACCACTGAAATGATGAGCCACAGGGCTGTATGGGCCAGGAGGCAGGGTGGCTCTGGAAGCTGGGGACAGCTGTACTGGAGCGACATTGGGGTTGTCAGGTGTCACTGGTGTGTGTCTCCGTTTCTTTGTGATATGTAGGGGCACACAGGACATGACTGGACTGGTAAGTGGTTTGGCCTCATCAGAAACAGCAACCCTCAAAGGTGGATCATGTGCTGGTGGGGGTCTGCTCTCTGGGGACGTGCTGGACCCTGCTTGACATTTGCTGTGGCCCTGCCTTCTGCCCTCTGCATCATGTGTAATGGGGGATGCAACAACAGTGTACTCCTTCCTCTGCTTCAGCGGGGTGTGGATGGGAGTAGAGGTATGGGGGACAACACCGCTGACCCATGTGTTTTACGTTCCTTCAACATCAGCCTCAGGGCAGCCAGGGGTGATGTATGCCTGTCCTTGATGGAGCTTGTGTCCATGGGAGAACCCTTGGCCCTGGGATGTGGCTTGGCCGTAGGAGGTGTCCTGTCTCTGGAATGCCCCTGATCCCTGGGCGGTGCCCTGTCCCTGGGAGCAGGCTTGTCCTTTGTAGTGTCCCTGTCCATTGTAGTGTACCTGTCCTTTGAAGCGTCCTTGTCCTTGGGAGTGTCCCTGGCCTTGGGAGGTGCCCTTTCCTTTGTAGTGTCTTTGTCCTTGGGAGTGTCCCTGGCCTTGGGAGGTGCCCTTTCCTTTGTAGTGTCCTTGTCCTTGGGAGTGTCCCTGGCCTTGGGAGGTACCCTTTCCTTTGTAGTGTCCTTATCCTTGGGAGTGTCCCTGGCCTTGGGAGGTGTCCTTTCCTTTGTAGTGTCCTTGTCCTTGGGAGTGTCCCTGGCCTTGGGAGGTGCCCTTTTCTTTGTAGTGTCCTTGTCCTTGGGAGTGTTCCTGGCCCTTTTGAGGGGGATGCTTGTGTTACAGGGGGATGCTTGTGTTACATGTGGATCCCTGTCCCCAAACACCCCTTGAGGAGTCTGTGTGTCAACTCCAGGGTAGCTGATGTCATGTTCTGTGACAGATTTCCCCGTCCTAGGGGATGGTGGCTGTGCCCTCCGTGCCCTGCCTTGCTCCCTGTGGCTGCTCCTAGTGCAATAACCCGAAAATGAGTCCTGCTATGAAATGTCACTCTCCCCTGAGACATCAAGTGGTGTGGATGGGGGAACTGAAGTAGAACCTTGTCCATGCGACTGTAGAATGGCTGCAGACACTGTGTTTGCTAATGACTGAACTGTTCTGTGGAGACCAGCAACATCGCCATGCAACCCCTCCATGAATGCTACCACCTGCCCCAACTTCCTATCGTGGTCTTGGAATGCATTGATCATGTTGGTCTGCCCTACACACAGCTGTCGCAGCAGATCAACAGCCTCAGCACAAAGTGCACTTTGTGTCACAGGGGCAGGGGCAGCGGTGTCTGCACCGAAGACAACTCTGCTCCCCCTACTCTGGCGAGCACGAGCAGTACTTGTTGCAGTTGGAGGCAGTGTGGGCCCTGTGTGCTGTGTACCGACTGAAGGTGTTGATTGCCCACTCCCTGTGTCTCCTAACAGTGATGACTCACCAACACTGTCTGAAGATGAGGACAATGGTGTATCCACATGTGACTCCTCAGGGACAGTTCTGTCCCCCTCTCCGGGGCTGCTCTCTTCAGTCTCAGTCTGCATGTGTGTGATCTCGGATCCGGATGCATTGGCACCACTCATCTCAGTCGTCTGTGGTTCAGTGCCCTCTGCCAAATCTGAAAGAGAGAGAAAAGAGGTTTAACTAAGTGCCACACTCACGTACTGAAGGTTACAAAATCACAACTTTCCTCACAGTCGACTAACATGTAACACCCATCCTGCACACGAACCACCCATAAGAGACATCCTCATGTCAAAGAACCGGGGGTGCCTGTGAAGCATGTACATCAAACAAACAGGGCAAGTGCATGCAGACCACCACACATGTGATGCCATGGGACCACAGACCTCAACGGCATGTCCTGGGACCCTTCACTACAATGCAACTGGTATATCCACCTGGCGGACATGGATGCTAACGCTCACTCCGCTAATGGCACCAACATGCATTTGCAGCACAACATATACACCACAGATGTCACTACTGTGTCTGAGCAGCAATACATGCATGCACTCACAAGTCACAAACCCATTCAGTGTGCTTATCGCTAGTTTGCTGTTGATCCCCTCTCAGCCGTGCGGACAGGTCAGGATGCGTCACAGCTATGATACGGTGCATTAGAGGGGTCATGGTACGTCGTGCAAGCCGGGTTGATCTTGGAATCAGCCCCAGTGTCATCTCCGCCACATTCTTGCTGAGCCTGGAGATGTCGTCCCAGCGCTTGTGGCAGTGTGTGTGTCGTCTATTGCACACCCCCACTGACCGTACATCACGTGCTATGGTCCTCCACACGGCCTTGCGAAGGTGCAGCTTGACCTACCATGATGGGAGACAAGAGGGTAACGTCAGTGGACAGTTGGACATTCACTAACATAATAGCAACACGTATCTTTCAGCAGCCATGCATAGTACAACACATGTGAAGGTCCCACAGCACACCGCCAAGCTTGCAGAAGCCAGGAGTCAGTGACCACCTCATGCACACCAACATGTCTCCCACCGCACTTACCACCTGTCCGGGGGCATCATAGAGCCGTTCATAGTGGCGGAGCACACCGTCCACAAAGACATCCAGCTCCGCTGCGGTGAAGGGATGAGACCGGATCTCTCGCAATCTCGACATGGCAAGCTCCTGGACTGTGGAACTACAGCAGCAGTTGTTGGATAGCTCAGCAGCAGCAGGTCGAGGTGATGGTTGCAGGCAGCAGTTGTTGGATAGCTCAGCAGCAGCAGGTCGAGGTGATGGGTGCAGGCAGCAGTTGTTGGATAGCTCAGCAGCAGCAGGTCGAGGTGATGGGTGCAGGCAGCAGTTGTTGGATAGCTCATCAGCAGCAGGTTGAGGTGATGGGTGCAGGCAGCAGTTGTTGGATAGCTCAGCAGCAGCAGGTCGAGGTGATGGGTGCAGGCAGCAGTTGTTGGATAGCTCAGCAGCAGCAGGTCGAGGTGATGCGGGCAGGCAGCAGTTGTTGGATAGCTCAGCAGCAGCAGGTCAATGTGATGGGTGCAGGCAGCAGTTGTTGGATAGCTCAGCAGCAGCAGGTCGAGGTGATGGGTGCAGGCAGCAGTTGTTGGATAGCTCAGCAGCAGCAGGTCGAGGTGATGGGTGCAGGCAGCAGTTGTTGGATAGCTCAGCAGAAGAAGGTCGAGGTGATGGGGGCAGGCAGCAGTGGCTGGAAGCAGTGAATGTGTGCTGCTGAAATTCACACATTTATAGGGCCTTGAGCTCACATCAGTGGCACACGTCTGCAGCAATTGGTTTTCCCATTTGAAATGAATCACTCGCTGGCGTCGCTATGGCGGAGCACGCATTCTGCGGGGGCAGGGCAGGCTAACACATACATTTGAATATGCAATTGGAAATGGCAGTTGGTACCCCCCTTACAGTCACATTGCAGCACCCACCGCACACCGCCGCCCTGGCCGTTCACCCACAGCCGGCACTGGCCGTTCACCACTGCCGGCCCATGGTGGTCACCCACCGCTGGCCCAGGGCGGTCACCCACCACCGGGCCTGGCCGGTCACCCACCGCCAGCCCTGGCCGTTCACCCACCGCCGGCCCAGGGCGGTCACCCACCGCCGTCCCAGGGCAGTCACCCACCGCCGGGCCTGGCCGGTCACCCACCGCCGGCCCAGGGCGGTCACCCACCGCCATCCCAGGGCAGTCACCCACCGCCGGCCCAGAGCGGTCACCCACCGCCGGGCCTGGCCGGTCACCCACCGCTGGCCCTGGCCGTTCACTTACCGCCGGCCCAGGGCAGTCACCCACCACCGGCCCAGGGCGGTCACCCGCCACTGGGCCTGGCCGGTCACCCACCGCCAGCCCTGGACGTTCACCCACCGCCGTCCCAAGGTGGTCACCCACTGCCGTCCCAGGATGGTCACCCACCACCGGGCCTGGCCAGTCACCCACCGCCGGCCCTGGCCGGTCACCCACCGCCAGCCCTGGCCGTTCACCCACCGCCGGCCCAGGGTGGTCACCCACTGCCGTCCCAGGGTGGTCACCCACCACCGGGCCTGGCCGGTCACCCACCGCCGGCCCAGGGCGGTCACCCAACGCCATCCCAGGACAGTCACCCACCGCCGGCCCAGGGCAGTCACCCACCGCCGGGCCTGGCCGGTCACCCACCACCGGCCCTGGCCGTTCACCCACCGCCAGCCCAGGGCGGTCACCCCCTGGCGGGTGCTGGCGGTGGGTGAGCGCCCTGTGTATTGAGGACACCCTGGCATGGATGGCCCTGGCCAGTCACCCACCGCTGGCACAGGGTGGTCACCCACCGCCAGCACCCGCCAGGGGGTGACCGGCCAGGCCCGCCAGTGTGTGACCGGCCAGGCCCGCCAGTGGGTGACCGGCCAGGGCCGGCGGGCTGCGGTGAGTGCTGCAATGTGACTGTAAGGGGGGTATCAACTGACATTTCCACTTGCATATTCAAATATATGTGTTAGCCTGCCCTGCCTCCGCGGAATGCGTGCTCCGCCATTGCGATGCCAGTGAGTGATGATTTTCAAAAGATGCACCATCGCGGTAGTGCGCACATGCGTGTGGCGGGGTCTGACCGTGATGGTCCTTGACCATGCAGCATATGTTATGCACAATTGCAGTATCAAGGTTCATCCTCTGTGTTGGGGACTGCCTATCCGGATGGCGTGTGTACACACACTGCATGTCTGCGCCTACATGTAATGTTCATATGTGTGTCGCCTGTTGTGTTGTGTTGTGTGCCCATGCATGTCATGTGAGGATGCACAGCATTTTAGGTGGGGTCATGGGTGCATGTAGACAAGGAGGGTGTGTTCCATGTTCGTGTTGTGTGTGCATGTCCATGAGTGTCTGTGGGGACGCTTGTCCACACTTGTGCACTCAGTCATGTGATGTTGGCTGTTCTCTCAACATGTGTGCACGTTACATTGGACATGTTTGCACACAGGATGTTGTTTGTGGGTGAACATTGTGTGCGGAGTTAGCTGAAGTGCCTTATATTTCGGTCACGTCACACATACAATAAGTGTCTGCAACATGTATTATTTGTATTTTGTTGGTCAAGATGTGATAGTGTGGCACAGCTATGCGGTGTTGGTCAATTGACATCTGCTCCCAACTACTCCCACACAGGAGGGCTCCAAATGTGCATCGACCCTACACTGTGCTGGAGGACATGGTTAACGAGGAGGTGATCGGCAAATTCCGGCTTGACCGACGTAGATTGCAGGAGCTTGTAGCCCAATTGGCACCTCATCTGGAGCCACGCAGAACATATCCAGGAGCTATTACACCCACAGCAAAGGTGATGGCGGCACTTCACTTCTTCGCAACAAGCACTTTCCAGTACACAGTTGGTCATGCCGGGGGGATGTCACAATCCATGTTCAGCATGGTACTGCGGGATGTGCTGGATGCCATGATGCATTACAAGGATGATTACATCTATTTCCCACGGCCGGCAGAGTTGCCAGCAGTCAAAGGGGACATCTATGCCCTGGGCCAGATTTCACACATAGTGGGTGCCATTAATGGCACACATATTAGTCTCATTCCACCCCAGGAACGTGAACCCGTATATCGCAATCAGAAACACTACCATTCGATCAACGTGCAAGTGGTATGCCTGGCTAACAACATCATCTCCCATGTGTGTGCAAGATTTCCCGGGTCCGCACATGACTCCCACATCCTGCGGAGAAGCATTGTCCCCCAACTGATGGCCAATCTGCGTCAAGAACGTGCGTGGCTTGTAGGTGAGTGTGCTGTGATGACTATTGTGTTGTATGTGTGCCATGCTGTTCCCAAAAATCCTGGTAATGATGTATGTGTCTGTCATCCCTCCACTTAGGCGACTCTGCGTACCCAAACTGGCCGCGGCTGCTAAGCCCCCTACGGAATCCAACTACCCCAGGTGAAATACGCTATAATGAGGCCCATGGGAAGACACGTCGGGTTGTGGAACGTACATTTAGACTGCTGAAGTCTAGGTTTCGGTGCCTGGATAAAACTGGAGGGGCCCTGCCATACTCACCCGGCAAAGTATGCAGAATAGTGATTGCCTGCTGCATGCTCCACAACCTGGCCTTACGCAACAATATTGAACTGATCATGGACCCTGCACACCAACAGGTTGCTACGCCTCCCATTGCACCCATGTCCAGTGATGAGGATAGTGGGGAGGAAGAAGGTGTGGACCAGAGGCGTGAGCTCATTGCTCGCTACTTTTCTTGAATGTGAGTAACTACCTCTTGTGCTGCTGTTCAATGCGTGACGTATGTCTGCTGTAGATGGTTGGCTGTGGTGTGTGAATGCTGCCTGTTATGTTATGTTTGCACATGGGTGTGGGTCACGGTGTACGACCAATGCTCCCTGATGTGTGTCCTGTGATCTGCTGACTTTGTGAGGATTGTGGTTTGTGAGATGTGCAGTATGTTCTTTTGTGATGGTTGTGATTCAGTTTTCTGACCTGTGCTTGTTGTTCTGTGTTTGTCCCTAGGTCACTCACACCGAGCCAGGATTCAAAACAACATTGATCCCTGCACCAGCTGATGACAACAACTGAGATATACCTGTATATAAACATGGAGATCACACAGCATTGAGCGTTACAGTGAATTTTATTTACAGGGTGTGGAAAAGTGTTTGTGCATATTTACAAAAAGGAGGTGGTGGGGAAGAGTGAGTTGAAAGTCATATCAGATGAAGACCCCGATGGGGACACCACATTGTGTGATGTACACCTAGTCCAACAGACGTGTGACAATGCTTGGCAATGTGGGACAAGATAGTTCGCTGGGTCAATGCCAGGCTCAAGGAAGAGTGAAGTCATTTCCGGCCCCTCTTCGGGCAGGTGGATGGGGCATTGCCACTGCTCTGTGCTGGGTCCAGCCTCGGACTGCCCCTCCGTCTTGGAGCCGGAGCAGACCCAGCTGTGGGGGCTGGTTGTTCTGGGTCCACCTCCCTGTCAGTGGCCTCAGGTGATGGTGGCGGTGGTGTTGGTGACCTGTCCCGCTGGGCACTTAGGGGAGGGGGAGGTGGTGTGGCACGGGATAACCACTCCCTCCAAAGTGCCGTTTGCTGCCCCATGAGGTCCACAATTTGGCCCATACGTGTGTCCATGGACCTCAACAGCTGGCAGGTCTGTTGCGAATCTTGATGGGCCCGATCAGACTGTGCCTGCGACCGCTGGTAGGAGCCATTCACTCTGGCAATGGCTTCCAGGGTCTCGTTCCCATGATGGTCTGGCTCTTGCTTCCGACCTCCCCTTACACATCCACTCCTGTTGGTGAGCTGTGGCCTCACCTGTGTCCTCCCATGTCCACTCTCCCTGCTTGCCTGAGACGTTGATGACCCATCATCGTCCGATGGGTCAGGCAGGGTGGCACTGGCAGGGCTGGTGGTGGTGGTGGTGCTGGTGGTGGTAGCTGCACAGCTCACAGTGGCAGTTGTTTGTGTAGTACCACTGGCCAAGGTGGTGGAGGCAGGGATGTCCTGGGAGGCTGATGGCCCTGGAAGTGTGCTTGGGCCAGCATCGTCCTCTGCACCCAAGGTGTCCTGGGAATCCTCTCCGGAGAGACCTGGCTGTGAAAGGGGCGACTGCTGCTGTCGGTTGGTTTTTTGGCGTGTCAAGTCGTGATCACCTGAGGGACAAGAATGTAAGAATCAATGCTGTGGACATGACAGGTTTCTTGTAGTTACATTTCAAATCTCTATGGAATCAGGACATGGTTGTTGGTGTCATCATATTGTTGTTGCACACATGAGTAGACATTTTGGTGGTGTGGAGGTGGGGAGACAATACTTGGCTATGTGTGGTCTTGTCCTGCTATTGGATGGTGCCCCTGTGCAGATGGCTACCTACCTGTAAGTTAGAAAGGGGAGATGCACTGATCATCAAATGGTGGGCGGACCACATCTTGCTCGGGGATGGGACATGTGGGCCTGTTGGGAGTTGTAGTGCTGGACCCCCCCACACACCCCCACCCTCCCAGGAGACATGTGGGCCTGTTGGGAGTTGTAGTGCTGGACCCCCACCCCCACCCTCCCAGGGGACATGTGGGCCTGTTGGGAGTTGTAGTGCTGGACCCCCCCACACACCCCCACCCTCCGAGGAGACATGTGGGCCTGTTGGGAGTTGTAGTGCTGGACCCTCCCACACACCCCCATCCTCCCAGGAGACATGTGGGCCTGTTGGGAGTTGTAGGGCTGGACCCCCCCACCCCCACCCTCCCAGGGGACATGTGGGCCTGTTGGGAGTTGTAGTGCTGGACCCCCCCACACCGCCCCACCCTCCCAGGAGACATGTGGGCCTATTGGGAGTTGTAGTGCTGGACCCCCACCCCCACCCCCACCCTCCCAGGGGACATGTGGGCCTGTTGGGAGTTGTAGTGCTGGACCCCCCCCACACACCCCCACCCTCCCAGGAGACATGTGGGCCTGTTGGGAGTTCTAGTTTTGGACCCTCACCCCCACCCTCCCAAAAGACATGTGGGCCTGTTGGGAGTTGTAGTGCTGGACCCCCCCACACCCCCACCCTCCCAGGAGACATGTGGGACTGTTGGGAGTTGCAGTGCTGGACCCCCCACCCCCACCCTCCCAGGGGACATGTGGGCCTGTTGGGAGTTGTAGTGCTGGACCCCCCCCCCACACCTCCACCCTCCCAGGAGACATGTGGGCCTGTTGGGAGTTGTAGTGCTGGACCCCCACCCCCACCCACCCAGGGGACATGTGGGCCTATTGGGAGTTGTAGTGCTGGACCCCCCCCACACACACCCACCCTCCCAGGAGACATGTGGGCCTGTTGGGAGTTGTAGTGCTGGACCCCCACCCCCACCCTCCCAGGAGAAATGTGGGCCTGTTGGGAGTTGTAGTGCTGGACCCCCACCCCCACCCTCCCAGGGGACATGTGGGCCTGTTGGGAGTTGTAGTGCTGGACACCCCCACCCTTCCAGGAGACCTGTGGGCCTGTTGGGAGGTATAGTGCTGGACCCCCACCCCCACCCTCCCAGGGGACATGTGGGCCTGTTGGGAGTTGTAGTGCCAGACCCCCCCACACACCCCCACCCTCCCAAAAGACATGTGGGCCTGTCGGGAGTTGTAGTGCTGGACCCCCCACACACCCCCACCCTCCCAGGAGACATGTGGGCCTGTTGGGAGTTGTAGTGCTGGACCCCCCACCCCCACCCTCCCAGGGGACATGTGGGCCTGTTGGGAGTTGTAGCGCTGGACCCCCCACACACCCCCACCCTCCCAGGAGACATGTGGGCCTGTTGGGAGTTGTAGGGCTGGACCCCCACCCCCACCTTCCCAGGGGACATGTGGGCTTGTTGGGAGTTGTAGTGCTGGATCCCCCCACACACCCCCACCCTCCCAGGAGACATGTGGGCCTGTTGGGAGTTGTAGTGCTGGACCCCCCCACACCGCCCCACCCTCCCAGGAGACATGTGGGCCTATTGGGAGTTGTAGTGCTGGACCCCCACCCCCACCCCCACCCTCCCAGGGGACATGTGGGCCTGTTGGGAGTTGTAGTGCTGGACCCCCCCCACACACCCCCACCCTCCCAGGAGACATGTGGGCCTGTTGGGAGTTCTAGTTTTGGACCCTCACCCCCACCCTCCCAAAAGACATGTGGGCCTGTTGGGAGTTGTAGTGCTGGACCCCCCCACACCCCCACCCTCCCAGGAGACATGTGGGACTGTTGGGAGTTGCAGTGCTGGACCCCCCACCCCCACCCTCCCAGGGGACATGTGGGCCTGTTGGGAGTTGTAGTGCTGGACCCCCCCCCCCACACCTCCACCCTCCCAGGAGACATGTGGGCCTGTTGGGAGTTGTAGTGCTGGACCCCCACCCCCACCCACCCAGGGGACATGTGGGCCTATTGGGAGTTGTAGTGCTGGACCCCCCCCACACACACCCACCCTCCCAGGAGACATGTGGGCCTGTTGGGAGTTGTAGTGCTGGACCCCCACCCCCACCCTCCCAGGAGAAATGTGGGCCTGTTGGGAGTTGTAGTGCTGGACCCCCACCCCCACCCTCCCAGGGGACATGTGGGCCTGTTGGGAGTTGTAGTGCTGGACACCCCCACCCTTCCAGGAGACCTGTGGGCCTGTTGGGAGGTATAGTGCTGGACCCCCACCCCCACCCTCCCAGGGGACATGTGGGCCTGTTGGGAGTTGTAGTGCCAGACCCCCCCACACACCCCCACCCTCCCAAAAGACATGTGGGCCTGTTGGGAGTTGTAGTGCTGGACCCCCCACACACCCCCACCCTCCCAGGAGACATGTGGGCCTGTTGGGAGTTGTAGTGCTGGACCCCCCACCCCCACCCTCCCAGGGGACATGTGGGCCTGTTGGGAGTTGTAGCGCTGGACCCCCCACACACCCCCACCCTCCCAGGAGACATGTGGGCCTGTTGGGAGTTGTAGGGCTGGACCCCCACCCCCACCTTCCCAGGGGACATGTGGGCTTGTTGGGAGTTGTAGTGCTGGATCCCCCCACACACCCCCACCCTCCCAGGAGACATGTGGGCCTGTTGGGAATTGTAGTGCTGGACCCCCACCCTCCCAGGGGACATGTGGGCCTGTTGGGAGTTGTAGTGCTGGACCCCCCCACACACCCCCACCCTCCCAGGAGACATGTGGGCCTGTTGGGAGTTGTAGTGCTGGACCCCCACCCCCACCCTCCCAGAGGACATGTGGGCCTGTTGGGAGTTGTAGTGCCAGACCCCCCCAAACACCCCCACCCTCCCAAAAGACATGTGGGCCTGTTGGGAGTTGTAGTGCTGGACCCCCCACACACCCCCACCCTCCCAGGAGACATGTGGGCCTGTTGGGAGTTATAGTGCTGGACCCCCCACCCCCACCCTCCCAGGGGACATGTGGACCTGTTGGGAATTGTAGTGCTGGACCCCCCCCCCACACACCCCCACCCTCCCAGGAGACATGTGGGCCTGTTGGGAGTTGTAGTGCTGGACCCCCCACACACACCCACCCTCCGAGGAGACATGTGGGCCTGTTGTGAGTTGTAGTGCTGGATCCCCCCACCCCCACCCTCCCAGGGGGCATGTGGGCCTGTTGGGAGTTGTAGTGCTGGACCCCCCCACACACCCCCACCCTCCCAGGAGACATGTGGGCCTGTTGGGAGTTGTAGTGCTGGACCCCCACCCCCAGGGGACATGTGGGCCTGTTGGGAGTTGTAGTGCTGGACCCCCCCACACACCCCCACCCTCCCAGGAGACATGTGGGTCTGTTGGGAATTGTAGTGCTGGACCACCACCCCCACCCTCCCAGGGGACATGTGGGCCTGTTGGGAGTTGTAGTGCTGGACCCCCCACACACCCCCACCCTCCCAGGAGACATGTGGGCCTGTTGGGAGTTGTAGTGCTGGACCCCCACCCCCACCCCCACCCTCCCAGGAGACATGTGGGCCTGTTGGAGTTGTAGTGCTGGACCCCCCCACCCTCCCAGGAGACATGTGGGCCTGTTGGGAGTTGTAGTGTTCACTGCTTCCACACATGCGAGCATGGGAAGGTAGGAGGCAACATTTGTGGTTGATCATGGTGGGTGCATTTGAGCCCTGGCATTCACATTTGGGTGACTGTGTGATTCACATGCATGGATTTGAGCCTGGGAGATGTGTCTTAGCAGTTGTGCAAGGCAGAACATGACAGTGTGATAGTGGTCATTGGTATGTACTTACCAGCCTCAAGTCCCTCTTCTATTCCTTCCAGGCTCTCAGGGTGCAGTATGCCAAGCACCTTCTCCTCCCATTCGGTAAATGGTATGGCATCCGGGGGAGTGCTGCCGCCAGTATGGTGTGCCCGCAGGTGGTTCTTGACCCGGATGCCCTTCACCCTTGTCTTGAGGTAGTGCCACCACCTCTGGATGTCGTGTTTGGCGCGTGGCACGGTTCCTGAGGCATTAACTCTGGTCACTATCCTGCGCCACATGGTGGTTTTAGTTGCCAAGGTGGTCTGCTGGACTAGGGTACCAAACAAATGTGGTTCCAAATGGATGATTTCATCGACCATGACCTTCAACTCACTCTCTGTGAACTTGGGGTTTTTCTTGGGTGCCATGGTGTGTGATGTGCAAGGTGTTGGTGGTGTGGGGTGTGCAAGTGTGTGGTATGTAGGGATGGTGCTGTGAGGGTCGGTGTGGTGGGTGTGTTGGTGTGCAGGTTGTATGTGTGTTTGTGTGTCTCTGTTGTTTATGATGTTGTGCCTCTTTGTTCCAGCTGTGCTGTGATGCAAAGGATTGTGGTAATGGGAGGGATTCCTTTTATACTCTGTGTGGTGGTTGTGTCCCAATGGTTTATGGCGGTCAGGTGTTTTGTGGGTGTGTTGACTTGGGTGCTCTTGTTTGTGCTGGGGGGGGTGTCATTGGAGCGTGTGGTTGTTGGAGGTGGGTGTTCCAGGTGGGTGTGTCTTCTGTTAATTTTTGTTTGCTATTTACTACCGTCCGCCATTTTTGCTTCGGTTTGACTGCAGGGGTGATGTTCGTTAGGTCCTTCCGCAGCCCAGCTCCATTTGTCGATGCTTTTTTTCCGCGACGGTCGTGGAAGTTGGTGAGTTCCGTTGGGATGGCGGGGTTATCCTAATAGGGCGTCCGGAACCTCCAAAGGTGTGGCGGCGGTTGAGCCTGTTTCCGCGGCCTTTGCGTCCGCGCGGACGGTGTTTCAGTGGTTCCGTCCGCTTGCGGCGGTCTTTGGTGTGTTCCGTCCACCGCGGACGGTGAGTGTTGCCAAAAATATCCTAATCGCACTGGCGGTTTATCCGCGGAGCGGTCGGGAGTATTTTTGCCGCGACCATGGCGGACGGGACCCGTTTCCGTCCGCCATCCTAATAGGCCTCCTAGAGTAGTGTGCACAAACAGAAAAATGTTATTAGTGTATCTGCAACGAAAAAGAAAAATACAAATAAAGAGAACAATCATGGAAAATCAAGTGCAGAGAAAACTGTGTATAGTAAAAGGAGGAAGAACCAATTTATGGAAATTAGGAAAAAAATGTTTTATAATAGATTAGTTTCAAATTTAATTAAAGAAATTAAGGTATGTAAGAAAAAAACGTATTTTATAAGAAGAAGAAGGGTGTAGAAAATGTAGTTGAGAAAGCTTTGGAATTTAAAAGAAAATTGTTCATTTTAGTAATCAATAGAATTAGATCACTAGATAAGCCAATCCATTTAATGAAGGCCAAAAGTAAGTGGAGAAGAGTCATTCACAGAAGTAATTTTTGTGAGTTTTTTTGGGTGAATGGAAACAGTTCAAGTTCTGAGACTTTTTTTAATGAAGAAAGTTATCTTCAAAGTAATGATTTGTTACATGCAGTTGACACTAGTGGTCGTGCTTTTGCGTGGATCTGTATCAGATGTTTGTGATGAAATTCAAGTTAGTTACTTTGGTCCTCAGGAAGACAGTGCAGAAACTGAGACATTAATAGAAGAAAATGTGGAAGAGAATGTAGAACATTGCAGTTTAGAAAAGTTTGAACAAGAAATTATAAAGTTTAAGGTGATTTCAGGTGAAAGACCAAATAATTCTTGTATCTGTTGTTGACGAATTCATTATAAAAATCAGACCAGGGATGTTGATTTGTATTTAAAAAGTGAAAAGGAAAATAATAATGAGTGGAAGGATTTTGCAATTTATTTGTTGGTTGGGAATTGTTTTGATTTGAGTTCTCATCAGCGTATTTGTAAATATTGTTATAACAAATTAGATGAGAACAAAATGCCTGCTAGAGCTGTGCATATTAATCTTGAGTTGGTAAATATTCCTTCTGAACTGATGGATTTAAATACCTATGAGTCTATTCCTATTCAATGTGTGCATCCATTTCAGGCTATTGTACGTATGGAGCCTAAGACAGGAAAATTGCCTCCTTCAGATTTACAGAGAGGATTAAAGGGAAGAGTTGTATATTTGCCTCTAGATGTAAAGAAAAATATTGAAACTATTGGTGTAGAAAATGTAGAGGAGGAACCTTTAGTTATTCTTGTTAATGGCGTTCCTACTAAGAGTAAGAAAATCTGGCAAGAATTAGTGGATGTTAGGAAAGTGAAAAAGGCAACGTTGTATCTGGTAAAAAATAATCAATATTACAAAAATGTGTATGTGGGAGAAGAAGAAATAACTGTACAAGAAGATAGTGACTTGCCATCTGGAGAAATTGAAAAAGTGGATGTGTCCAGAACTGAAGAAATCTACGAACATTATAGTGTTCATCCACTGCATTCCAAAGAAATGATGGGGAAAGCTATAGAGTTATTCCAAATGAAAGAAGCAAAAGGAAGTCCCATTTTTGTATGGGAAAAAAGCTTGGAAGCTCATTGTTTCCCTCAGTTGTTTCCTACAGGAAAAGGAGGACGATAGGATGAACGACCTGTGCAGATTCCTGCATCTTAATACCGGACATCAAGATTAGATGCAGAAGATCCAAGATTTCGGCAATGTATTCCGTATTTGTGTCATCTTTTGTTTGAGAGTGATTTGTCTGGAATTTCTTATGCAGTAAACCATATATTGAAAACAGGTATACATCTGCAAAATGTTTCGGCAAAGGAATTTATGGGTAAAGTACAACAGAAAGATAATGTTTTGGAATGCCAGCTGATTAATCTGATGGCATGTCGCGTGGTACTAATGAGTACTGGTACCATCGCCACGGAGAACTCAAATGTATGCTAAGGAACTTAGGAACTCCTACATGGTTTCTTACTCTAAGCTGTGCTGAATATGCTTGGGATGATTTACCTCAATTTCTTCGAGAGGCAAATCCAAATATACTAAATATCGAATACAAGACACCTGGAGAATTGTGCTCTTTGGATCCTGTTAATGTATGCAGGTATTTCAATCATAGATTCGAAGCTATGATGTCTTTTATCACCAATAAAAAAAATCCTCCTCTTGGAGAGGTTTCGGATTTCTTTTGGAGAAAGGAGTATCAAGCGAGAGGTGCTCTTCACATACATATGCTATTATGGATCAAATATGCTCCCAAATTTGGAACAGACTCAGATGATACTGTGTTGTCTTTTATTGAAGAATATGCTACATGTGATGTACCCAAAAGTACACAAGATAAGGACTTAAGACAACAAGTTTTACGATTCCAAAGCCATCGTTGTGGGAAATACTGTCGTCGAAAGTACAAATCTAAGGACAAATTCTACACCAAGTGCCGTTTTGCATTTCCACGACCTGTAGTAGTATCGAAAGGAAGAGTGAACAGTTTTATGTCATCTTTGCGACATACTATCACAAGAAAGTATCCAAAAAATGCCTACAACTTAAAAAGAAATGAAGAGTCAAAATACATAAATGACCATAACCCAGTCATTTTGTCCATGTAGAATGCTAATATGGATATTCAATATGTTGCAGACAATTCCATTGCTGTTGCTCGATATGTGACATTGTTCATAACAAAGTCAGAAAAGACGGAATTGAAGGAAATGTGGGAAGAGATTTCCCACGAGAAGAGTCTAAGTAAGAAATTATACAGTTACAGTTTGAAGATGTTATCTCATTGAGAAATTGGAGCGTATGAATGCTCGGATCGCTTATCTTCTGCAAGTTTATACTCCAAATCTAGAAGAATCATTTTGGTGAGTCTAGGTATTGCTGCAACACAAAACCGAGTACTTAAATCTGTACAAGAAATTGAATATTTAGCTAAAAAAGAGCCAGAAAGTACAGATATTGTGAAAACAAATATGTTGGATACATATTATCCAAATAGAAGTCATCACCTTGAGAACATTTGTCTCTATAAAGTGCTGCAAAACTATATTTTTTAACGGAATATTACAGAAAACATCAATATGGTATATATGCCGTGATTGGTTCTGAAGGATGTCTGGTGAAAGAAAGAAAAGGACATTTGATTAATCACCGTAAACTGAGTTGCGAAACACCTGACAAAAGGGAATTTTACTATTTAGCTCTTTTGCAACTTTTCAAGCCATGGCGTTCAGAATTGGAATTACTTGGAGATTTTGAGAGCTATGAAGATTCCTTCAATGCAACTAAAGATACTATAGAACAGGGGTACTCAAAGTACGGCCCGCGGGCCAGTAGCGGCCAGGCAAGCCTTCAGTGGCGGCCCGCAGAGCTTGAGACATCGCACCTATGTGTGTGTTTTTTTTTTAAATCTTCAGCAAACACCTCGGGGAGCAGCAGTGCGAGTCAGAGACACTGCTCTGTGGGGGCCTGGGCGATTCCAGCCACAGTCAAGAGTGGAGCTGTAGGGGCGCTAAGAGGTGAACAAAGCCTCATTAACAAACAAATGGCCGTTTAAAGACCTGTTAAGTACTTGGGTGCCCGGGAGGCTGTGTCAGCCCGGCTGACGCACAGGGGAGAGGGGGTGGTAGGGGGGAGGACAGCAGGAACTGAGAGCCTGGTGTGGTGGGAGGGCAGAGCAGGGAGTGAGAGCCAGGTGAGGGAGGTGGAGGGCAGAGCAGGAACTGAGAGCCGGGTGAGGTGGGAGGGCAGAGCAGGGAGTGAGAGCCGGGTGAGGGAGGTGGAGGGCAGCAGGGAGTGAGAGCCCGGGTGAGGGAGGTGGAGGGCAGAGCAGGGAGTGAGAGCCCGGGTGAGGGAGGGGGAGGTCAGAGCAGGGAGTGAGAGACCGGGTGAGGGAGGTGGAGGGCAGAGCAGGGAGTGAGAGCCGGGTGAGGGAGGGGGAGGGCAGAGCAGGGAGTGAGAGCCCGGGTGAGGGAGGTAGAGGGCAGAGCTGGGAGTGAGAGCCCTGTGAGGTGGGAGGGAAGAGCAGGGAGTGAGAGCCCGGGTGAGGGAGGTGGAGGGCAGCAGGGAGTGAGAGCCTTGGTGAGGGAGGTGGAGGGCAGCAGGGAGTGAGTGCCCGGGTGAGGGAGGTGGAGGGCAGAGCAGGGAGTGAGAGCCTGGGTGAGGGAGGTGGAGGGCAGCAGGGAGTGAGAGCCCGGTGAGGTGGGAGGGCAGAGCAGGGAGTGAGAGCCAGGTGAGGGAGGTGGAGGGCAGAGCAGGAACTGAGAGCCGGGTGAGGTGGGAGGGCAGAGCAGGGAGTGAGAGCCGGGTGAGGGAGGTGGAGGGCAGCAGGGAGTGAGAGCCCGGGTGAGGGAGGTGGATGGCAAAGCAGGGAGTGAGAGCCCGGGTGAGGGAGGGGGAGGGCAGAGCAGGGAGTGAGAGCCCTGTGAGGTGGGAGGGCAGAGCAGGGAGTGAGAGCCCGGGTGAGGGAGGTGGAGGGCAGCAGGGAGTGAGAGCCTGGGTGAGGGAGGTGGAGGGCAGCAGGGAGTGAGAGCCCGGGTGAGGGAGGTGGAGGGCAGAGCAGGGAGTGAGAGCCTGGGTGAGGGAGGTGGAGGGCAGAGCAGGGAGTGAGACCCGGGTGAGGGAGGTGGAGGGCAGAGCAGGGAGTGAGAGCCTGGGTGAGGGAGGTGGAGGGCAGCAGGGAGTCAGAGCCTGGGTGAGGGAGGTGGGAGGGCAGCAGGGAGTGAGAGCCGGGTGAGGTGGGAGGGCTGAGCAGGGAGTGAGAGCCCTGTGAGGTGGGAGGGCAGAGCAGGGAGTGAGAGCCCGGGTGAGGGAGGTGGGAGGGCAGAGCATGGAGTGAGTGCCCGGATGTGGGAGGTGGGAGGGCAGAGCATGGAGTGAGTGCCCGGGTGTGGGAGGTGGGAGGGCAGAGCATGGAGTGAGTGCCCGGGTGTGGGAGGTTGGAGGGCAGAGCAGGGAGTGAGAGCCCGGGTGAGGGAGGTGGGAGGGCAGAGCAGGGAGTGAGTGCCCGGGTGAGAGAGGTGGAGGGCAGCAGGGAGTAAGAGCCGGGTGAGGTGAGACAGATAGAGATAGAGACAGATAAAGACATATAGAGACAGAGACAGATAAAGACATACAGAGACAGAGACAGATAGAGACAAGGACAGACGGAGCTAGATAGGGTCAGAGAGAGGGACAGACGGAGCTAGATAGGGTCAGAGACAGGGATAGCCAGAGACAGATAGGGTCAGAGACAGGGACAGCCAGAGACAGATAGGGTCAGAGACAGGGACAGCCAGAGACAGATAGGGTCAGAGACAGGGACAGCCAGAGACAGATAGGGTCAGAGACGGGGACAGCCAGAGACAGGGACAGCCATAGAGACAGACAGCGATAGAGACAGACAGCGATAGAGACAGACAGCGATAGAGACAGACAGCGATAGAGACAGACAGCGATAGAGACAGACAGCGATAGAGACAGACAGAGAGAGACAGAGAGAGAGAGGGAGACAGACATAGGAAGGGATGGAGACAGACTGAGAGAGACAGACAGAGGGAGACAGATAGAGGGAGAGAGGGAGACAGACAGACGGAGAGAGGGAGACAGACAGAGGGAGACAGACAAAGGGAGGGAGAGACAGAGGGCGGGAGACAGACAGAGGGAGGGAGACAGACAGAGGGAGGCAGACAGAGGGAGGGATGGAGACAGACAGAGGGAGACAGACAGAGGGAGGGAGGCAGAGGGAGACAGACAGAGGGAGACAGAGGGAGACAGAGGGAGAGAGGGAGACAGACAGAGGGAGTGAGAGACAGAGGGAGGGAGACAGACAGACAGAGGGAGGGAGACAGAAAGACATAGGGAGACGGAGGGAGGGAGACAGACAGAGGGAAGGAGGGAGGGAGACAGGAAGGGAGGGAGGGAGACAGAGGGAGGGAGTGAGGGAGACAGAGGGAGGAAGACAGAAGGAGGGTGGGAGACAGGGAGGCAGAGAGACAGAGGGAGACAGACAGACAGACAGACAGACAGAGGGAGGGAGACAGACAGAGGGAGACAGAGACAGAGACAGACAGACAGACAGAGGGAGGGAGACAGACAGAAAGACAGAGGGAGACAGACAGAGGGTGGGAGACAGACAGAGGGTGGGAGACAGACAGAGGGAGGAAGGGAGACAGAGGGAGGGAGGGAAACAGAGGGAGGGAGGGAGGGATGGAGACAGACAGAGGGAGGGAGACAGACAGAGGGAGGGAGACAGAGGGAGAGAGTGAGACAGACAGAGGGAGACAGACAGAGGGAGACTGAGACAGACAGACAGACAGAGACAGACAGACAGAGGGAGGGAGACAGACAGAGGGAGGGAGACAAAAAGACAGAGGGAGACAGACAGAGGGAGGGAGACAGACAGAGGGAGGGAGGGAGACAGACAGAGGGAGGGAGGGAGACAGACAGAGGGAGGGAGACAGAAAGACAGAGTGAGACAGACAGAGGGAGGGAGGGAGACAGACAGAGGGAGGGAGACAGACAGACAGAGGGAGGAAGGGAGACAGACAGAGGGAGGAAGGGAGACAGAGGGAGGGAGGGAGACAAACCGAGGGAGGGAGGGAGACAGACAGAGGGCAGACGGAGGGAGGGAGACAGAGGGAGATGGACAGTGGGACACAGATAGAGGGAGACAGAGGGAGACGGAGGGAGGGAGACAGACAGAGGGAAGGAGGGAGGGAGACAGGGAGGGAGGGAGGGAGACAGAGGGAGGGAGTGAGGGAGACAGAGGGAGGAAGACAGAAGGAGGGTGGGAGACAGGGAGGCAGAGAGACAGAGGGAGACAGACAGACAGACGGACAGAGGGAGGGAGACAGACAGAGGGAGACAGAGACAGAGACAGACAGACAGACAGACAGAGGGAGGGAGACAGACAGAAAGACAGAGGGAGACAGACAGAGGGAGGGAGACAGACAGAGGGAGGGAGGGAGACAGACAGAGGGTGGGAGACAGACAGAGGGAGGAAGGGAGACAGAGGGAGGGAGGGAAACAGAGGGAGGGAGGGAGGGATGGAGACAGACAGAGGGAGGGAGACAGAGGGAGAGAGTGAGACAGACAGAGGGAGACAGACAGAGGGAGACTGAGACAGACAGACAGACAGAGACAGACAGACAGAGGGAGGGAGACAGACAGAGGGAGGGAGACAAAAAGACAGAGGGAGACAGACAGAGGGAGGGAGAGAGACAGAGGGAGGGAGGGAAACAGACAGAGGGAGGGAGGGAGACAGACAGAGGGAGGTAGACAGAAAGACAGAGTGAGACAGACAGAGGGAGGGAGGGAGACAGACAGAGGGAGGGAGGGAGACAGACAGACAGAGGGAGGAAGGGAGACAGACAGAGGGAGGAAGGGAGACAGAGGGAGGGAGGGAGACAAACCGAGGGAGGGAGGGAGACAGACAGAGGGCAGACGGAGGGAGGGAGACAGAGGGAGATGGACAGTGGGACACAGATAGAGGGAGACAGATGGAGGGAGACAGAGAGAGGGAAGGAAAGAGAGGGAGGGAGACAGAGAGAAAGATAGGTAAGACGGGGAGAGACAGAGGCAGAGAGACAGAGGGAAACAGAGAGAGAGGGAAGGAGGGAGCGAGAGAGAGATAGAAGGAGGGAGACAGAGGGAGGGAGAGTTAGGGAGAGAGAGAGAGAGAGAGAGAGAGAAAGAGAGATGTGTGTGTATGCTGGTCTGTTGGCTCAGTGGATGAACGCGTCAGCTGCAGGGGCCTGTGTTCAACTTCATGGTCACAGTTTTTTTCTTTCTAGCCCCTTCCCCCTCCCCCACTGACCCCGCCTCCACCGGTACGGCCCTCGGCCACAAACCACACTGTAAATTTGGCCCCCGAGAGAAAGTTTGTGAGTACCCATACTATAGAATGTCCTGTTTTTGCTAATTATGTAAAAATGTTGAACGACGAAATTGAGCAAGAAGCTACAATTGCAGCTGAGATTGCTAGAGATAGTTCTCAAGACAGTGAAACTTCTGCTCCCATGAGTCAGGACCCACTAGGAGAACCAATTGTTCAAAATGAAGCAGCAACTGCTATGGAAGAGGTGGAAACAGCAATATATCAAGCTCAAGAAGATGTAGCAAACTTACGAAACTTGGAAGAACAACTAAATCTTGAGCAGAAAGAAATATATGAGCAAATGAGAGAACAGATTTAGCATGGATTACTTCATGAGAAGAAAGAATGCTCTTGCTCATCATTTGAACCTATCAGTATGTATGTGAGTGGACAAGCTGGAACAGGAAAAAGGTTTTTAATTAAAGTAATCACACGTTTTCTACAGAAAAGAACTGAGTCGCATTTGTCGTGTGTTGTCACTGCTCCAACTGGATTAGCAGCCCACAATATTAAAGGAATTACTTTACATCGTTTATTAATGATACCAGTAGAGCATGAAAACAAATTAGAATACCACAAGCTATCTGGAGAAGCTTCTTGTGAAGTTTCAAGAGTGTTGAGGAAAATTAAACTTCTCATTATTGATGAGGTAAGCATGGTATCAAACTTAATGCTTGCATTTGTGCATTTAAGAATGCAGCAAATTCTTAAAACAGAGTATGACATATTATTCGGAGGAAAACACGTCATAGTTTTTTTAGATCTTCTACAACTTACTCCTGTAAAAGGACAACCAGTGTTTAAAACACTGGTGCATGAAGATACTAGAAAGTCTTTGGGGAGCATTGGAAATGTAAACATTTGGTCATATTTTCAGTATAAGGAACTGAAATATGCGACAGACAAATGATGCTAATTATGGAAGTATTCTTCAAGATATAAGAATTGGAAAAATGACCGAACATGGCAAACAAGCTTTACAGAGATGATTACTTTCAAATTTGTTTCTAAATGAAAATATTGTCCCAGAGAAAATATACATGAGAATTGCAGAAAACAAATCTGTAATCTGCTTAATGCCAACACTGCGTGAATGTTCTATATTCAATGAAGAAATGTTAAAGTTGGAAAATGAAGAAATTATAAAATTGGAAGCAATTGATAAAATAGAACATGAAAGAATCACTATTATTTTGAGTGAAAAGTTGAAGAGGAAATTGGATTCTTTAGAGAAATCGATAAGTAAAACTGCTGGTTTAGAAAAGAATTGTATGCATGTGTAAACTGTCTGGTAATTTTACGACGTAATTTGAATGTGGAAAAAGGTTTAGTAAATGGCGCAATGGGTTAAATTGTTGATTTTGTTAATTATGTAAATAGAGATGGGATTGAATTTTTGAAAATCAAATTTGATGAAATTGCTGAAGTACAACTTAGTCGTTGTCCAGCTCGATTTTTGCTTGTAAAAGATTTGTATGTCTGTAGAAAACAGTTTCCTGTTTCTTTGGCATATGCGGTGACCACTCATAAATCTCAAGGTTTAAGTGTAGATAGTGCTTTAGTGAATATTGGAAGTACCGTGTTTAAAGAAGGTCTGGCATATGTTGCTTTGTCTCGAGTCAGAACTTTATCTTGATTGATTTTGAAAGGTTAGTGCAGATGCAAATTGTGTGAAAGAGAATAATAGGTTAAGAAGAGAATATGCACCCAATTTAGATCAATATCCAGTATTTGAAAAGTGTGTGGTATGTAGAAGAAGATTTGAGAATATCTGTAGTGAAACTGTAGAGAAAGAAAAAAAACAAGATGAAGTTGCGCCTGCAAGCAAAAAGAGAAAGGACAGGGTTGAAGAGAATGTTGGTTATCGGTTTGAAAATAGTTGTGGTGTCAACTGCTATGCTAATGTAGTTGTTAATGTTGTTTTTTCTTGAAAGTTTGCAACAGCAAATTGTAGAAAATTGGGCAAAAGATTCTGTTCATTGTTGAATTCTGTTTATGAGAAATGTAGTAGTGATAAAAGTAAAATACAAAGTGTTTCTGATATTCGAAATTTTTTTGACATATGTTCTTGTTTTACTCAATGTACGCAGAATATTCAGCAAGATTGTCAGGAATTCTTTATGTTTATGCTCGGTGTACTGGAAGATGAAGGTATAGAAGTTGAAAACCTTTATGGCCTTTCTTATAAATGGCAACATGACTGTCAAAATTGTTTGTTTACATGTAGCACTAACATAGACACTGAAAGATTCATATATTTGACTTTACCTGACTGTGAATCAGTGTCTTTTAACAATCTAATTAGAGGAGCAAGTCAAAACATTGAGTGTAGCCAATGTAAATCAGAAATGTCATCAACATTACTTATACAAAGATATGGACAGTATGTTATTTTAATGCTGCAACGTTGTAAAGCTGATGGAAGAAAATTGGAAACTTTAATTAAAAATGTTGTAGCTGGTCAATGTTCAATATCAGGAAGAACTTTTGCAGCTGTTGCAATTATTTTTCATGATGGATCTTCTACCACATCTGGACATTACATTGTTTATTTAAAATGTCTGAAAGGTTAGATACATTGTAATGATAGTCAATTAGCTTTTAAGCAACATTTGCCCAAAGAGTTACCAAATTCTTACCTAATATTTTTAAAGGCAAAATTTTAAGATCAAAATTTGCCCTTTAGGATTACTGCTGTTAAGGTAGATTAGTCTGGTGTTGTAGAGTATTTTGTAAGTGAGGGTGAGGAGCTTGAAGGTTATCCTTTTGTTGATATTGAGGCAGTGTAGGTGTATCAGGTGGTGGGTGATGTGGGTGATGTGGCTGCAGAAGGGGACATTGATGATCACTCAGGTGGAGGTCTTTTGGATTTGTTGTTGTTGTTGTAGGTGTTTAGCTGGAATTTCTGTGTAGAGTGTTTTGCCACAGTGTAGTCTGCTGCTGATGAGGGCCTGTGTCACTGTCCTTCTTCTTTTGATTAGGATCCACTTGTATATGTTGCGGAGCATGTGGAGGGTATTATAGCAGTACGAGGAGACGGTGTAGACTTGGTTACACATGGAGAGGGAGGAGTTGAGGTTGAGCCCTAAGTTGTGGACATGGTTGGTAGGTGTTGGTACTGTTCACAGTGTAGTCAAGTAGCAGGAGTTGTCCGAGGCTGAGGGGGTGGGTGTGAGGATGAGTACCTTCATCTTGTGCGAGTTTATGTTTACAGTGCTGCTCTTTAAGTAGGTGGTGACGTCCTTCATTGTGTTGTGGACGTTGCTTTTCTTGGTGAGGAAGAGGATGAGCTGGGTGTTGTTTGTGTAGGAGATGTTGCTGAAGTTGTGATGGTGGGCTATTTGTGTGAGGGTGGCTATGTAGATGTTGAACAGCGTCGGACTGATGGATGAGTCCTGGGGGACCAGTAGATGATGTTGGTGCTTTTGAATCAGAAGGCTGGGAGGCGGACGCTCAGGATTACTATTGAACAATTTCCAAACTAAGGATTTGATGCATACTATTTGTCCGTGTGGAAAAGTAAATGAAACCATAAAGGACTTGTTGTTGTGTATTTCGTCAGCATATATTTGTAAGTAACATTATTTACAGTGTATGAAAATGAATCATAATGTTTTGTTATTTTATGATTGTCTAAGAAATTTCTCTTAGAAAAAAAATGTAAGATGTGTTTTATTTCAATTTTTTAGATTGTTAATGAGAATGTTGAATGATTTTTAAGATAATCTTATTGATTGTCTATTTTTTGCCCGCTGTTATGTGATGAGTACTATTGAACTCACTGTTTCTAGTGAAATTCAATATATTCTGAGAACAGCAAAAAAACAAATGAAATGGTTTAACAAATTATTTGTTGTTGTAAAATATATATTGTAACTGTATTTTTTTGTGTCTCCCACAGGTGATAATTTTATAATATATAATTTTTTTATTATTTATTATGCTTAAGGTAAGTACAAGTAACTGTCAGCCGCGGTCCGTGGAGGGAGTTGCAGTGGGGCAGGCAGGTGGGGTGGGGGGTGATAAAGAGCTGAATCTGGATGATTGCAGGTAAGTAAACAATTAAATTAATAAAACGAATTTCGTAGCGCGCCCTGCATCGCAAAATGCGATGCAGGTCGTGGAACGGAATTCCTTTTATTAATTTAATTGTTTACTTACCTGCAATCATCCAGATTCCGTTGTTTATCACCCCCCACCCTGCCCCTCCCCCGCCCCGCCTGCCTCCCCACCGCAACTCCCTCCACGGGCCGCGGCTGAAAGACGCGGTGGTGGTCTAGTCATTTACCATAGAGTTGTGGGGCATCCTTGGTGAGGCGCGCGCTCACTAACGAGTGCGCACTTCACCGAAGACGTTCCGGAGTTCAGACCCGTTTTCAATTGCTCCTTAGACATTTCTGAAGAGAAAGTGCAAATATTTCTGTGAGAGTTAAAGAACGCTGTATGACAAGTTAGTGAGTAAGTAAACTTACCTGACATTATAGACAATATTGTATGTACTCTATCGATGTATTTTCTCTAACTTAAAACAAGAAACGATAAAATTTGTGTTAAGCAAGGTCTTAAGGGAAAAGAACACATTGAGTAAGGAATACTAGAAAGACATTTGAATTAAGAAGGAACATTAGTGAAAAACACAAGTTATTCAAGGACTGACAGAATAGATAACAAGCAACTGAATAGAGAAAGGTTAGTAGAAGAACACAAGGAAATTAATAATATAAAAATTAGACAATAAACTGAGAGGCCTAGGTTAATGAATGTTACGTAATTATAGGTTAGAAGCAGTGAGAAAAATAAAGAACCGCAAGCTACAAGGTTGCAGATAAATACTAGAGGAGAGGCTAGTTCGAAAGTCGAAGGGGTTGGTAATTAGTAGAGTTAGACTAAGTTATAGATGAGGAATAGAGATAGAGTAAACACATGAAGTATTCAAAAAGTAGTGTGTTAATGATGTCTAAATATACACAGATACACAGTGTTATTCTGGACAATGAATAGTATATTATGCATTTTAGTAAAACACATTTAATATTTTGGAATGGGTAAGGTGAATAGACATATTCTACATTTTATAGTAGTGTATTTTACTATAACAGCCTGAGTCTTTTCCTATAGTCATAAGGAGTGACTGGTTTCCAAATTTAAGAAAAGCTAAGAACAGGATATCCTTATAAGTGGATCACTGACATAATATCGATGACACAAATATAGAACTACAGAAATATCGAGTAACAAATATAGAATACAAAAATATCAACTTCCTATCTCCAAACAGGTAAGTAAAAAAACATTGAATCAAAAGTATCTTTGTAAAAAAATATAGATAGTCAAAATATCGATTTTTTTAATGCTTTAAAGTAATTAAAAATTAATGAAATAATAAATATAATTAACTTAAACATACTTAAAATACTTAAATGACATTAAAATGAATAAAAAATTAAGGTAAGTAAAAAAACATACAAATTGATTTATTAATACATATATATATATATTTATATATATATATATATATATTACCTACTGGCGGTCGCCAGTAGGTATATATAGTTAGGATTTTTTCCCTATGGGATTTTTGAAAATTCTATGTCTAATAACTTTGGCGTTTGTGGACGGAATTGGCTGAAATTTTCTGGAAAATGGAACATTTTGTTTCTGAGCAGCCCTTGGAAATTTGGGGGGGTTTCGTCAAGGGGGGGCCGAGAAAAAAGGGGGGTCCCAAAACGTGTTTTTAACATTGACTTTTCCATAGGGCGGTTGGCCTCACTTTTAGCCCGAACGGCTGAATGGATTTCCATGAAACTTGGCAAAATTGTAGGGACTGGTAGCCCGATGTGCCTTTTCTAGGTCTCAATATATGTGCTCCAGTGGATTTTGAGAAATTAACGTTTAAAAAAAGATATATATCTGTAAGCGCGCTCCGGGCAGCGCTCCGGTCCGCGGACCTTAAGCGTACCGGAACTTCGCGTAGCTAAGCTGATTGGCTCTCCGGTGTCTGTCAACATTCTAAACAGTCCGGAGCGGCCGCCATCTTGTCTCTCGGTAGGATTGAGAGACAAGAGGAGGCCAAAACAAAGGCGAAAATGACCATAAGGGGGCATACTAGATCCTCCCTGACCCCCTAGGTTTAATGTGGAGGTTTTAAAAGGGCCCCGCGGGGCAAAAAAAACAAAAAACATTTTTTGTTTTTTTTGCGTGGGGAGCGCCCGGTCCGCGAACCGGGAAGCGTTCTGGGCAGCGTACTGCAATGAAAAATGAATGATAGACTTTTCAAATGCTGTATGTTAATTGATTGTTGTTTTTGTTGATTATTTTTTATTTTCTTTATTTTTTAAGCATTTTTTTTAATGTGATTGTGTTTCATAATTTATTAAACTTTCTAACATTTCATTGTCAGAAATTTCATAATTATCATGGAATATACATTGTAGTCTCTGAGGGTGTAAAATGTCCTCATTTGCAAGGAGGTTATCTACTGCTTGTACACATTGCAGTAGTTCATTGTCCCAAGTTTCATCGAAAAATTCAATGTCAATTTGATCAATTGTATCAATCAATTCTTGGCTGCTCTCTTGCAGGTCCATTTCAAAAGAAACTTGGTTTTCGCCTTCCATTTTGCCTGAAATTTGGATTAAAAAAATATATATTAGTAGAGATAGGGCAATGTTGGGAATAATTTTAGATAGGCATTTTTTATCAGTGAATTTATCTTTGGGCAGTGTATAGTATCAGAGTGGAAGTAGGAATATAAAAAAGTGTATGTGATTTAACGTAAGTAAATTCATAATTATACAAGAGAAGCCTAACTCCATCCATAACTATAACAGAGAAGTCTCTCTAAATCTATAACTACTACAGAGGGATAGTATATATCTATCAGAAAAAGTTTACCATATTAACTTATAGTGCACAATATACTTCAGTTTTAAAAATAAAAACTTACCTTTAGAAAGAAGTTGAAGGAATTAGTGAAAATACTATTGAAATGTACAGCAAGAAGTAGTAGTCAAAATGGCTGTGTTTTCTTCTCTTCCTTTATATATATTCAGGTATATAACCAATGAAATGTCAGGTAAAAAAAATAGAAAATGAAAGTAACATTTTCATTGGTTGTCAATTCCAACACTTCAGATGTGTTTTGTGAAGTAATTTACCTCAGGGTATTTAGAGAGGTCTACAGGCTAAATGACTAAATGGAATTCCAATCAAATTTGTGAAAATGGTAGGGATTGGTATGTAGTATGAGCTAATCTATATTTGGTGAAATTGTCTCCAGTGGCTTTTCTGTGAACTACTTTCCCACCTTTTTTGATGGTGCGCTTCCCAGAGAGCGACCCGGTACGCGAACCGTTGAGCGCCCCGGTTCGCGAACCTTAAGCGTTCCGGGAGTCCACCATTTTGTGTTTCGGTCGAATTAAGATACAAGATGGAGGGCAAATAATGTTCAGAATGGGTAGAAGGGGGCACGGTAGAGTTATCTTGACCCCCTAGGTTTTCTGAGGGTGGGTGAGGAGGCTTATATGTGCGAAAAAAAAACATTTTTAAAAAAAATTTCGCGAGGTTAGCTCCCGGTTCGCGTACCGGGTAGCGCCCCAGGGAGCGTACTTTGTTGGAAATTAGTGAAAAATGTTAGAGTAAAATAATAATTGTGAGTGATCAGATGTAGGGTAGCTCTGAGAAGAGCTTTTGGGTTTATGGTACATTTAGGTACTTATAAGTAGGTACCAATGCACATTCTTAAATTCAGAGTGAAAACTCTGTTGCCCTCATCTGAGAAGTGAACTCCATCTCCTCTGTAGATATCTTGCATGTAGTAACGCAAGTTATTGTTGTACAGGGAGCCCATTCCATGGTCTCTCATGTAAGCTGAAACAGATTTGTTTACATGCTTCCTCGACTTCTCAATTTGTGGACAAAATTGGTTTGACCACCTCCATTTCTGTCTTTGGCATATATTTGAATATACCAAGGCAGTCTGAGGAAAAAGTGCCATTAATTGCTCAAAGGTGTCCTTTAAAAGCATTTCCAGACCTACACCAGTCAAAGTGCCCAAGTCATTACCTCCACAGTGCACAATTAACAGGTCAGGTTTGGGCAAATGCATAAAGGTTTTCACCAATGGTATCAATTGGTGACATTTTAATCCTCTGTGGCCAAACCACTTAATTTCCACATCTTGTAAATTGAGGTTAGGTAATTTCCTGTTTTCAACGTACCTTTGAGCCCAGTGAATATAACTATGTCCAACAATCCAGACAGAAAACATGGTGAGAGAAGGTTCTCCTGCAGTCAGATGAAGTGTGGCAATGAAATGGCAGTTGAAAAAATGAGAGTTTAAAATGAAAAAAACTGTGGAGTTTCTGTGTTCATGAAGCAGTAACAGTGATTGGTGGATTTTGATTGCTGAAAACAGAAAGTTAGGGTGCACGGATGTGTTCTTTGAAAGATGTATTTTGAATGGTCAATAAAAAATCATTAAATGAAAGAATGCACTGGATATGCAGGTGCACTGAGAGTTCAGAGTTCAATTGCAACAAAGTTGTGTGAACTTGCAAACACCAGAAGTCTTCCAAGAGGTGGTTGCCATGCAGAAAAGACAGAAAGGGCAGAGGGGGGAAGGGTTTTCATTTGAAAAAAAGTGAGGGAAGAGTTTTGATTGGGTGACATGAGAAATATGTGTGAAGAATTACAGCATTTCTGTGCTTTTGATAGCTGCAGACTCTGGAGTGCATACCTTTTGCTCTGCTGAAGACAAATTGGTGTGTTTCTGAGACTGTTTTCAAACTCAAAGTATTTGCTAAGGTGAGAAAATATTTCTTTAATTTAGATAGAGAATAGTGTGCTTTAAGGAGAAAATTATGAATTATGTGGCGCAAATTGCTTGTAAATATGCTCCCACATGTGCATGGAAAATTTTGATTTTGAATGTTTGTGTTACATAGCCATGTTAAAAGTGATACAAACATGCAGGAAAGGCAATGAAAAAATGCTTTTATGTGTCTTAAGGACATTTTAAGTAATTTTGCCATGTGCAGTGTTTTGAAATTATGATTTGAAAATCGTTTTTGGGGAAAAGGAATTGATTTAAATTTATGACAAGGACATAATGGTGTATGCTTCTTTATACGGCAATTGACTGTCCCTGATGTTATTTTTCCCATTTTAATGTAAGACCTTTCTCTGTGGCGCAAGTTGCTTGTAAATATGCTCCGACCTGTGCATGGGAAATTTAGATTTTAAATGTTTGTGTTACATAGCCATGTTAAAAGTGACCCAACCATGCTGGAAAGGCAATCAAAAAACGCTTTCATGTGTCTTAATGACATTTTAAGTCATTTTCCCATGTGCAGTGTTTTGAAATTATGATTTGAAAATCGTTTTTGGGGAAAAGGAATTGTTTTTAAATTCATGACAAGGACATAATGGTGTATGCTTCTTTATAAGGCAATTGACTGTCCCTGATGTTATTTTTCTCATTTTAGTGTAAGACCTTTCTCTGTGGCGCAAATTGCTTGTAAATATGCTCCCACATGTGCATGGAAAATTTAGATTTTGAATGTTTGTGTTACATAGCCATGTTAAAAGTGACCCAACCATGCAGGAAAGGCAATCAAAAAACGCTTTTATGTGTCTTAAGGACATTCTAAGTAATTTTCCCATGTGTAGTGTTTTGAAATTATGATTTGAAAATCGTTTTTGAGGTAAAGGAATGTTGTTAAAATTTATGTGCGCCATATGCCCCCAAATTTCTTTTTCAGGGGTGCAGCAGGGTGTTCTTGAGACACCCCTGCACCTTTGGAAAAAATTCCTAATTTGTGATGAGCAAATTGTTAATCGCAAATTGCACCTTCATTTATATGAGCCTCCTAGCCCATGGAAATGAATGGGTAATTTGCAATTAGCAATTTTCTCATCGCAAATTTGGAATGGTAAAGAATCGCTATTTATTCCTTAAAATTCGCTTTTTTGGAAATGCAAAATAGTTATATGATACATATGGCGGTTGATGTCTAACAAGATAAGAAGCTTAGGGATACATTTATGATGACTGGCGCAATGAAGTAGAAATCACTTAATTCATTGGTAGAGCTTTACGTGTATTATCTCCTCTGTATTCTTCATCAAGCGTAACTTTAATCTGCAATCCTGAGTAGGCCTCACTTTAAACAAACCTCTGGATAGGCCACATCTTATTGTTATCCTGAATTAATCATTTAAAATGCTAGGGACAGATTTATGATAGTTGTATGCCTCTTTTGCGCCACTTAGAAAACATTGTCCATGGGGAAAGGACTTAAAATGTCCTTAAGACACATGAATGTGTTTTTTTAAAACGTTTGCAATTTTTTTGGGTCACTTTTAACATGGCTATGTGACTCAAACAGTCAAAATCTAAATTCGCCATGCACAGGTGGGAGCATATTTACAAGGAATGTGCTCCATGGGGAAAGGTCTTATAATGTAATATGGGAAAAATGACATCAGAGACACTGAAATGCCTTATAGAGAAGCATACACCATTATGTCCTTGTCATAAATTTGCAAACCATTACTTTTCCCCAAAAACGATTTTCAAATCATAATTTGAAAACACTGCACATGTGGAAATGACTTAAAATGTCCTTAATTCAAAATTTGCAATTCCTTAAATGCAATGTATCAAACAAAAAATATGTAAAAAATGATATTAAGGATTTGGAAACTACCACCAACTTCTAGTTTGTGGTAAATTGCGATTTTTTTTCAAAAAGCATTTTTTTCCAAAAAACAAAAGGTCCCATATGACGCCCATACATGCCCTTAGGGCATGTAGGTGTGCCACATGCCCCCAAATTTATTTTTCAGGGGTGCAGCAGGGTGTTCTTGAGATACCCCTGCACGCTTGAAAAAATTCCTATTTTGTGATGAGCTAATTGCTAATCGCAAATTGCAACCTTCATTCCTATGAGCCTCCTAGCCCATGGAAATGAATGGGTAATTTGCAATTAGCAATTTGCTCATTGCAAATTAGGAATAGTAAAGAATTGCTATTTATTCCTTAAAATTTGCTATTTAGGAAATGCAAAATAGTTTGATGGTACATATGGTGGTTCATCTGTAACAAGATAAGAAGCTTAGGGATACATTTATGATGACTGGCGCAATAAAGTGCACATTACTTACTTCATTGGTAGGCCTTTACATGTATTATCTCCTCTGTATTCTTCATCAAGCGTAACTTTAATCTGCAATCCTGAGTAGGCCTCACATTAAACAAACCTCTGGATAGGCCACACCTTATCGTCATCCTGGATTAATCATTTAAAATGCTAGGGACAGATTTATGATAGGTGTATGCCTCTTTTGTGCCACTGTGCGTCACTTTTATGATGCAGCGGCGGTGCAAAAGATTTGCTATGAGGCGACAACATTACAAATTGATGCATTTAGGCAGATATGTCATGGTGTAAAAAAAACGTACCACATGAAACCGATGCAGCAGTGATGCAAAAGATGCACCATGTCGTAAGACAGGCCTCACTTGGGGCCATATGTATCAAGCTAATTAGCATTCGCAAAGATCAAAATTCTACGAATTTTGGCCTTTGCGAATGTTAATTAGACAAATGGTATGTATCAAACAAGTTTGATGCAAAATAAGGAGTAGCAAAATTTGCTATTCCTTATTTTGCAATTGCACTGAAGGATTTGCAAATTTTGTGACTACTTAAATGCAATGTATCAAACAAAAAATATGTAAAAAATGACATTAAGGATTTGGAAACTATTGTGGTAAATTGGTGGTAATTTGTGAATTCTTTTCAAAAAGCTTTTTTTTAAAAAAACAAAAGGTCCCATATGACGCCAACACATGCCCTTAGGGCATGTATGTGTGCCATATGCCCCCAAATTTCTTTTTCAGGGGTGCAGCAGGGTGTTCTTGAGACACCCCTGCACCCTTGGAAAAATTCCTAATTTGTGATGAGCAAATTGCTAATCGCAAATTAAACCTTCATTCCTATGAGCCTCCTAGCCCATGGAAATGAATGGGTAACTTGCAATTAGCAATTTGCTCATCGCAAATTAGGAATGGTAAAGAATCGCTATTTATTCCTTAAAATTCGCTATTTAGGAAATGCAAAATATTTTGATGATACATATGGCAGTTCATCTCTAACAAGATAAGAAGCTTAGGGATAGATTTATGATGACTGGCGCATCACCAGGGATGTGCCAGTCATCTTGCGCCGCTGTTCCGCCACCCATGGTGTGCTGCATTTACAATGCGGCACAGCATGGGGCAAAAACGGCACAGATGCTTGATGCATCTGTGCCGTTAAGGTGGCGCATTGCTGGAGTTGTATCGCAAGTGCGATGCAGCTCCAGCAAGGCTCAGGGGTGCACCATCTCCACAATGTTGCGTCAAGACCTATGCCTGCTTCAAGCAGGCGCAGGGTTTTGACGCAGGTTTCTCCTATCTGATTGTAAATGCGGCACACCATGGGTGGCAGAGCAGTGGTGCACGTTAACTGGTGCATGCCTGGGGATGTGCCATTTAACATAAATCTGCCCCTTTACATTTAAGTATGTGCAGGGGACACAGAGTCGGTGAGGCTTATCCAAGGTTAAGAAGAGATGAGTCCTGTTCAGTGAAAGATTAGACATAGGCTTCACCTGCTCAGCATCGCTGGACATGGCTAAATAATAGCTGCAAAATGTTACTCTTGTTAAACAATTTTACTATTATAATCTGTGAGATTTGTCTCTTACTCTGCAACATCTCATTGTTGTTATCTTTCCTTAAAGATAAAGACAACCTCAACATGAGCGACAATCTGCAATCAGTTGATTTTGACCTCATCATTGAACTTGTAATTGAAACATCAGTGGATGTTGATCCCTTGGATGATTTAAATCCTGAGGATGAAGAAGAGCGTGATGAGGATGCAGATTTGTCCGAATTATATGATATAGGATGGGAAGCTGACCTGCTTGAGCCTTTGGAAATATAAACATTTATTTTTAAAATTTATAATTAATAAAAAGTAAAAAGGTAAACCGTTTAATTTAAAAATAAAGACACCTTCAAAAGCAGGTTATGTGTAGTGTCTTCAATAAAATATTAAAATCTGCTCATAAAATTAGATCAGATTCACATATAAAATAGCATAGGTAACATAAATATAAATGTCATTTCTTTTCTGGTATTTCTGTATTGTAAATTTGCCAACGACTAAAAAATCTTCTAATTAAAATGTCAAGTAGTGTGTTAAGTTTTTTATCACTGTTACTGATTTACTGTTTGGTAATAATGGTTAATAACATTATTTATTATATTTTTCCACAGATTCAACTGCAGATCATTTCAAGATTTCACCATGCCTACAATAGAAAGACAGAGAAAGGCTGCAAAACTTCAAAGACAGCAGGTGAAAAAAAATACGCAGCAGTCCTCTAACAAAAAGATTTGTCAAGTCACGAAGAAAGCACCGGGTAAGAGCACAAAACAATTTATAAGAAATATGTGTAGTAAAAAAAATATTACTACAGAAAATGTTTCAGTCCATAAAACGAGAAGGAAATCAAATGGAAAAGAAAGGCCAATGAAAAATGTTACTGCTAGAGCAAGAGATAACTCTGTGCATGATAGTAGAAGGAAACAACAGTTTAGGGAGATTCGTAAATGAATGTTCCGGAACAGGATAATTGGCAATTTGTTAAAAAATATTAAGAAAGGTCAACAGAAACTGGTTTTTTATAAGACAAAAAAAAAAGTTGAGAAAGTTATTGATCAGGCATTTGAAATTAAACGTAAGTTATTTATTTTGATAATCAATAGAATTAGGAAGCTAAACAAGGCAATTTTTGATTTCAAAAGAAATAGTAGATGGAAGAGAATAGTTAATCGTAGTAATTTTTGTGAAGTTTTTTCTGGAGAATGGATGCATAGTTCAAGCTGTGAGGCATTTTTTAATGAGGAGAGTTATTTCCAGGATGATGATTTGGTGCATGCAGTTGACACCAGTGGTCGTGCTTATGAAGTGAAAGATGGTTGTCCAGTTGAAAAAGAAAAACTTGTGACAACAGAGGCAGAAGAGGTGTTAGGTAATGAGGTTTTAGGAAGACGTGCTAAGGGTCCTGTGTACACCTGGAAGTGTAGTAGTATTTGCAGTGTGCGACAGGATTCCATCAATTTGCTTTGTGATTTTGTACGGTCATTTAATAAGAAAAGTTTGAAGCAGAAAATGATGTTGTTGCAAGAATTAGATCCTTGCAGAGTAAGAGAAGTGACAGGTTTGCATGGACATTCACTGGCTTGTCTTTCCAGGAGAGTATGCCAGAGTGTTTTTCATCATTTCAGGATGCTAGCAGTGCATCATAACAAAGTGAGGAAATTAGTTAGAATGTTGTATTATGCTAAGAGTCCAGCAATTATGCTTAAACAATTATGCGCTGCTCTTTTGCATGGTTCTGAAATAGATGTGAAGAATATATGTGAAGAAATTGAGTTTTGTTACTTTGGAAGTAAAGAGGAGAATGTTGAAATTGAGCAAGAAGAAGAGGGTCATGTGGAAGATAGTGTACAGGTTTCCAGTACAGATAATTTCCAGAGGGAAATTGCGACGTTTGAGGTGAAATCAAGTGAGAGGCCTAATTTCACTTGTGTGTGTTGTCGACGCACTTATTATAAGAATCAGACTAAGTTAGTGGATTTATATGCAAAAAGTGAAAGGGAAAATAATAGTGAATGGAAGGATTTTGCAACATACTTGATGGTAGAAAATTGTTTTGATTTGGGATTGGATCAACGTGTGTGTACTTATTGTTGTTGCAAATTAAATCAAAACCAGATGCCTGCTAGAGCAGTTCATAATAATCTGGAATTGGTTGAGATTCCTTCTGAATTGAAGGATTTAAATACTTATGAATCTATTTTGATTCAAAGTATCCATCCCTTTCAGGCTATTGTAAGAATGGAGCCAAAGACAGGGAAATTGCCTCCATCAGATTTACAGAGAGGATTAAAGGGAAGAGTTGTTTATTTGCCTCTAGATTTGAAGAAAAACATTAACACAATTGGAGTAGAAAAAGTGGAAGAGGAACCTCTGGTTATCTTAGTTAATGGGGTTCCGACAAAGAATAAGAAAATATGGCAAGATTTAGTAGATGTTAGGAAAGTTAAAAAGGCAACATTGTATTTGAAAAAAAATAATAAATACTATAAGAATGTATATGTTGCAGAAGAGGAAGTAAGTGAGGAAGAGGATAGCGATTTGTGTGCTGGTCAAATTGAGAAAGTAGAACCCTCTACTAGTGAAGAAATATATGAACATTATAGTGTTCATCCTTTGCATTCCAAGGAAGTCATGGGGAATGCTATTGAGTTGTTTCAAATGAAACAAGCCAAAGGGAGTCCCATTAGTGTTTGGGAGGAAAGTTTGGAAGCTCGGTGTTTCCCACAGCTTTTTCCAACAGGTCAGGGAGGAAGATATGATGAGCGACCTCATCAAATTCCTGCTTCTGAATACCGGACTTTGCGATTGTATGCAGGAGATGCTAGGTTTCGACAATGCATTCCTTATTTGTTTCATCTCCTGTTTGAAAGCGATCTGTCTGGACTGTCATATGCAGTGAACCACATCTTGAAAAGTGGTATACACATGCAAAACATCTCGGCAAGTGACTTTATGGATAAAGTCAATGTCCAAGACAGTATTTTGGATTCTCACCTGATTAATCTCATGGCGTGTCAGCGTGGTACTAATGAGTACTGGTACCGTCGTCATGGTGATTTAAAATGTATGCTGAGGAACTTAGGTACTCCCACATGGTTCCTCACTCTGAGCTGTGCCGAGTATGGCTGGGAAGACTTACTTGAATTTCTACGAGAGGCAAATGCTAACGTAGATAACATCGAATTCAAGACACCTGGAGAACTGTGCTCTTTGGATCCAGTCAATGTATGTAGGTACTTCAATCATAGATTTGAAGCTATGATGTCTTTCATCATGAATAAGAAGAATCCACCTCTTGGAGAGGTGTTGGATTTCTTCTGGAGAAAGGAGTACCAAGCAAGAGGTGCTCCTCATATACATATGTTGCTGTGGATCAAGGATGCACCTAAATTTGGAACGGATCCAGAAGACTCAGTGATGAGTTTCATCCAACAGTATTCTACGTGTGCTGTTCCAAACGCTAAGGAGAAGAAAAGCCTAAGAGAAAAAGTTCTGCGTTTCCAAAGCCATCGATGTGGAAAGTACTGCCGTCGTAAATTCCGAAACAAGGACAAGTTCTACACTAAATGTCGTTTCGGCTTTCCACGACCGGTGATTTCTAAAGGAAGAGTAAACAGTTTGATGTCTTCGCTGCGACACAATGTCATGAAGAAATCACCAAAAAACACTTACAATTTGAAGAGGAACCAAGAGTCCAAGTACATCAACGACTACAACCCGGTGATTTTGTCCATGTGGAATGCTAACATGGATATACAGTTTGTGGCTGATAACTGTATGGCTGTGGCTCGGTATGTGACGTCTTACATCACCAAAAAAGAGAAGACAGAATTGAAGGATATGTGGGAGGACATTTCCCATGAAAAGAGCCTCAGCAAGAAGTTGTACAGTTTCAGTCTGAAGATGTTGTCGCATCGAGAAATCGGAGCGTACGAATGTTCTGACCGGTTGTCTTCAGCAAGTCTCTATGCCAAGTCCAGGAGTATCGTTTGGGCGAGTCTTGGTCTTGCAGCAACGCGTAATCGAGTTCTCAAACCTGTGCGGGAAATTGAGTATTTGGCGGAAAAGGAGCCAAACAGTACCGACATTTTGAAGACAAACATGTTGGATACATATTATCCAAATCGAAGCAGTCACCTCGAGAATGTTTGTCTGTATGAGGTTCTGCAAAATTACATATTCAAGAGGAACATCAAAGAAGATACTGAGAAAGGAGTGTATGCTGTAATAGGAAGTGAGGGATGTCTGGTCAAGCAAAGAAAATGCCACTTGGTAAACCATCGAAAATTGAGTGGTGAATCTCCTGAAAAAAAGGAGTTTTTCTATTTAGCACTTTTGCAACTTTTCAAGCCTTGGCGTGCAGAAGAGGAACTGCTTGGAGATTTCCTCTGTTATGAAGACTCTTTCAATGCAGCCAAGGAGACCATAGAATGTCCTGCTTTTCCCAAATATGTAGAAATGTTGAATGCGGAAATTGAGCAGGAAGCAACGATTGCAGCCGAGATTGCCAGAGACAGTTCTCAGGACAGTCAGAGTTCTGCTTCATTGAGTCAGGATCCACTAGGAGGACCTGTTATCGAAAATGAAGCTGCCACTGCTATGAATGACGTGGAAAGAGCCATGGCACATGCTCAAGAGGATGCGGTTAACTTAGAAGAGTTGGAAAGACAACTCAACGTTGAGCAGAGGAAAATATATGACGAAGTTACCATGCAAATTGATCATGGATTAAGTCATGATAAGAAAGAGTGCTCATGTACGTCGTTGAAGCCTGTCCGACTGTACGTGAGTGGAGAAGCGGGAACTGGAAAAAGTTTCCTCATTAAAGCAATTTCATGCTATTTGCAGGAAAGGACAGAGTCATCGCTGTCTTGTGTTGTCACTGCTCCAACTGGACTGGCAGCACATAATATTAAAGGGATTACTTTACATCGTTTACTGATGCTGCCAGTGGAGCATGACAACAAATTACAATATCACAAGCTATCTGGAGATGCTTGTTTTGAAGTTTCAAGAATCTTGAGGAAAATGAAACTTCTTATCATTGACGAAGTAAGCATGGTTTCCAATGTCATGCTTGCCTTTGTGCATTTGAGGATGCAAGAAGTTCTCAAAACAGAGTATGATGTGTTATTTGGTGGCAAACACATCATTGTTTTCGGAGATCTTCTGCAGCTGACACCAGTGAAAGGGCAACCTGTGTTCAAAATGCTCACGCATGAAGATACCAGGAAGTGCCTAGGCAGCATTGGCAACGTCAATATATGGTTAAACTTCAATTATGCTGAACTGCATGAAAATATGCGTCAGGCGAAGGATGAAGTTTACAAGACTATTCTACAAGATGTTAGAATTGGAAAAGTGACCGAGCATGGGAAAGAAGCTTTACATGCACGATTACTGTCAAATTTATATCCAGAACAAGATGTTGTGCCTGAGAATATTTTTCAGAAAATTACTGAGAAGAAATCTGGAATATGTTTGATGCCAACTCTTGCAGAATGTGCCAAATTTAACAACAAAATGTTGCATTTAGAAAAGCAAGAGATTGTGAAACTGGAAGCTATTGATAGAGTAGAGCATATGGGATCAACAATTATTTTGTCTGAGAATCTGAAAACAAAATTGGATTCATTAGAGAAGAGTATATCTAAAACTGCAGGTTTTGAAAAGACTCTGAATGTGTGCTTGAACTGCCGTATAATTTTAAGAAGGAATTTACATGTTGAAAGAGGTCTGGTAAATGGATCAATGGGTAATGTTGTTGATTTTGTGAAATACAGAAATAGAGATGGAATTGAATTTTTAAAAATTAAATTTGATGGCATTGAGGAAGTACAGCTAATTGCTCGTTGTTCTGCTAGATTTTTGCTTGTAAAAGACTTATATGTTCGCCGTAAGCAGTTTCCTGTTTGCTTGGCATATGCGGTGACAATTCATAAATCGCAAGGTTTAAGTGTAGACAGTGCATTGGTGAATATTGGCAGTTCTGTGTTCAAGGAGGGTATGGCATATGTGGCATTGTCACGAGTTAGAACTTTATCGGGATTGTACTTGATTGAGTGTGATGTCACAAACATTTGTGCGGATCTAGATTGTGTTAAGGAATACAATAGGTTAAGAAGAGAGTATGCGCCACATTTGCCTCAGTATCCTTTGTTTGAGAAACGTGTGGTAGGCCGGAAACGAAGAAATGAGAACAATACTGGGGAGGTTGTAGCAAAAAGACAAAAAGTCAATGAACCTAAAATTACAAGCAGAAACAAAAAGGATTCTGTTGAAGATGTTGTTGGTTTTCAGTTTGAAAACAGTTCTGGTGTCAACTGCTATGCTAATGTAGTGGTTAATGTTTTGTTTTCTCTAAAAAATGTAAAAAAAGAGATTGTGGTCAATTCTGATCAAAGATTTTGCAGTTTGTTAAATTCTGTGTTAGAGAAATGTACCACTGATAGAAGAAACATAGAAAGTGTGTCTGAAATTCGAAATCTGTTAGACAGATGTTCAGGCCAAACACAATTCTCTCAAAATATTCAGCAAGATTGTCAGGAGTTTTTAATGTATATGCTTGATGTATTACATGCTGAAGGTGTAGATGTAGATCAGCTGTTTGGGCTTTCTTATCAATGGCAGCATGACTGCGAGAACTGTATGGTATCAAGTACTACTAGTGTAGACTCAGAAAGATTTATATATTTAACTTTGCCAGACAGTAAATCAGTCTCCTTTAATAAGCTAGTAAAAGCAGCTGATCACAACATGGAGTGTAGCCAATGTAAATCTGAAATGATGTCCACATTATTTATACGAACATATGGCCAGTATGTCATTTTAATGTTCCAACGATGTAGGCCTGATGGAACAAAATTGACAACTTTAATTAAAAATTTTGTAGCTTCGCAGTTGTCAATATCAGGAAGGACTTTTGTAACTGCAGCAATTATATATCATGACGGCCCTTCAATAACATCAGGACATTACACAGCTTATTTAAAGTCTAGAAATGGCTGGTCATTCTGCAATGATTCTGTTTTAATTTTCAAAAAAAAATTGCCGTATGACCTTAAAAACTCTTACCTGGTGTTTTTAAAACCAAAATTTTAGGGAAATAATCTCGGGATGTGCTCTATGGAATTTCAAGAAGTTCTAATGGCTCCTACACAATTTGGCCTTGAGGATAAGTGTAGTTCAGAGACATAACTTCTAACCATAGGAATGGACATTATGGAGAAATACGTGCACTTTGAATGAGTTCAGAAAAACTGTTTCTTTTTATAAACTAATTGAAGCAGCCAATCAAAACATGGAGTAGAGGGAATGTAAGTCTGCAATGCTGTCTACTGTTTTACATTGCTTTGTGATTAAAAGTGATGTAGAGAATTAAATAATTGTAGTAGTCATAGAGGTAGTGTAAGTCTGCTTGTATCAGTGTCATAGGAAAAGTAGAACATGACTGAGCAAGAAGGGGAAGATATTACTATTCCAGGATTGTGAAAATGATCTTCAACATTTTAATTCTGAAAGTTGCGGAAATGCCAAATGACGGGATTGGCTTACAAGAAATCCAAGAGTTATAAATGGCTCTGACCAGATTTGGCCTTGTGGAAAATTGTGGTAGAGAGCAAGAAGTCATTTATTGCATGTAACGTGTTTTTAAAAACGATGGAGATTTTCTTTCAGAAAGTGGCGGGCTGAAAGTAATAACAGCACAAAAGAGTGTAAGCTGTTCATAGGACATCCTTGGACGTCATTGAAAGTAAGTTAACTTTAAGGAGTTCTGAATTTTGATTTCTGATGTTGTATGGGTTTTTTAAACACAATCATTTTGATTGTGTTTTTTTTCCCCCGCTGTTACATGATGAATACCTTCAAGTCACTGTTTTTAGTGAATTTTGATACATTCTGAGAACAGCAAAAATAAACCATTTATCATGTATAATTAATTCTGTACTGTTTGCATTTATGATGTATATGTAGAACTGTGTAGGAGGCATGGAGAAGGTGAGGCTTCTGTAAGTGTCAAAGTTGTTGCATGCAGTGCTGCACTTCTGCGTATTCTTTCATATGCTAGACTACATCTGCACAATGAGATACCTAAGCAAAGGAAACACAAGTGATGTGATTGTGAAATGAGCAAAATAAATTGCATGTATTTCAATTAGATCACCTGTGTTTCCTATCATTACGAATCACATTGTGCAGATCAAGTTTAGGTCTGTCCAGGGAAACATAGGAGGTTTGGACTTTGTTGAAGAGTGCAGTGGACATGACTCACTTCATTGGTAGACCTTCACATGTATTATGTCCTCTATTCTCTTCAACAACTCGAAATTTCATCTGCAACCCTGAGTAGGCCTCACCTGAAACAAAACTCTGGATAGTAGACATCTTATTGGCATCCTGAAGCAATTATTTAAAATTTTAGTGTCTTGCGACACTTTTCTGAAACAACAGCAATGCAAAATATGCACCATGTTTTAAGATAGGCCTCACTTCATCTGCATCAAGATACTGTTAGTTTAAAATGTATATCTTTAGGACTGTGTAGGGGGCCTGGAGAAGCAGAAGCTTCTGTAAGTGTCAAAGTTGTTGAAAAACTGTTTGTCCTTCAATCTTTGCCCTTGTCTTTTGTAATTTTTAAATACATGTTTTAATATTTTTCAAATGTTTGTTCTCTCTTTCACAGATTGAAAGTATAAAAACAAAAAGTGAGTAATTTAACGACAATTATAAGGTAAATATTTTGTACTCTTTTCGTTACATTTCTATCACATTGAACTACTATTAGTTCCACTGCTTCATTTCTTTAATCCTCAGTTTCCTGCCTTTGCTACTTCCCTCATTCCTTTCTCTATTACCTACTTACTCAACTCCTTCCACTCTTTTTCTCAGTCCCTCTCTTCTCATAGTTCCTCACTCTTGTTCACTCACTCCGTCTCTATTACTCTTAGTGTCTTTGACTGATCACTGTATCACTATTTGTTCATAATGCTTTCTCTGTGTAGTTGAAGCACACTAACGGGCATATTATGAACACAGCCAATAAAATTATTGCTGTTTTTATTGGCAGAAAACTGGTGCAAAAGTAGTTTTAGTGGCAGTTTTCTGCCGCAAAAGCAGCTTTAGCGACACATTTCTGCCAATAAAAGCTGCAAAACTTTTATTGCCTATGTTGATGATATGGCTCTATGTTACTTACATTTCTTTGCTGTTTCAATTAGTCTTTTTCTGTTATTTTTTGTTTTCTGTTTTCTATTTTTTCTCTCTGTTATTCCCCATGTTTTAATCTTATTTTGAACATTCACTCACATTCTCCAAGAAACTCTTCTTTGTTAATGTTATACTCTCTTTTTTAGGTCGAGCGACCTATCTCAATGCGCATGTGCGCATTGAGATCGGGAGCTCGATCTATTGCAGCTTAAACAGAGCTTACCGAGATCAGGCGATTCCCAGGCGATTTCTTCCAGTGCACGTGAAAGCGCGTGCACAATGCCACCAGCCGCTTGCCTCGCATTACCACATCAAAGGCAAGGCGGCCTCGTCTCAGGCCCCTGCTGCTTCACACCCTCATGCCGCTCTCCCCGCTCCGCCCCCTCCCCTGCCCGCCGTGTCGCATTTCTCCTCCGCCGGCCGTACTTTCACTTTGACGGCCGCAGGCCATCTCTCGTGTTTCTCCTTGTTATTGTTCGAGTGTTTCCCTGGCTCAGCGTGGTGCCCGATTCATGGACATTTACAGACGCTCTGGTCTCTGTTATTGTATTTCCAGGACATGGTGCCATTCTGCCGCAGCAGCATTAGGGCTGTACATAAAATGCCATGCGATAATTCACTCTAGTTTTACTTAGGCTCTCACAATGTTTTTAAGTAACGTGACAGCTGCAACATATTTAAGTGCCCAGACAGCTACAACCACACTTGTGAACAGCATTTCTTACCCCGCTCGGTAGGCGGGGTCATGACTTCACTCAAATGGTGAACAATGGCATGGGAGTCAAGAACATCGCAGAGTAGGGTTATAAGCTGGCCGGTGCTTGTTCTACATTGGCATGCAGCTCTCCCTTTGAAGACTAGATTCCTGTTTGTATTCCCCAGTCTAATATAAACAAGCATTTTTTATACTGCAATCAAAATAAAATAAAGCGGAACAGGACCGTAAATTACGTGTGACGTACATTGCATACAAACTGAGGATTCACGTGTGTTTGTCTATACACTCCAGCACCCGCTTACACATACAGTGGTACCTACACAGCAGCACACACACACTAACAAACATAGATAGATACACAGCACAGCGTGGGACACGCACACAAACACAGTGGCTCACACACGCACACTCACAGTAGGCCACATACAGTAACTCGCTGTACACACACGCGCACACACACGCAGTACATCACGCTCCACATACACAGGCACTCAAGGTTAAATGCACACGCATAAAGTGGCACAGACACAGAGTGAGTCACACACAACTGCAAGGTCAGTAATTGTCAGGTACAAACCCACTCGCAAACAGCGTGACTCACAAGCGCAGTAGTGCATACCCTCACACTGTTACATGCTTAAAGTGGCACACAGTCTAAGATGCAGTGACACATAGACTATTACTATGAAGCACACACACTTAGATAGACATACCTAGGCACGTGCACACGAGCACTCCTAATTTCAGATTTGGACGTAGCATTCGCTGCGTTTTGTAGTCTGAGAGGCATTTGAAACACACAACCACCTGCCTTTAGCTCATACACTCAGAAGGTGCCAGCACAGGGCTCCCTCCTATATCCGCCTTAATGCGCTCTTGTTTTGCCAATTAATTAGCCTCCGAGGGTGGGAGCGGTCGCTCTTGTGATCCCCCCGCCTGCCGGGAGGCTCGGGCACATTACAGACGGAATAGCAGTGGTCCCCACGCCACCAGCTGCCTAATAACTGAGCTGCCTGCAGCCCGGCAGAGCACAGCTGGGACCTGTCCCACCAGGCTCGGCACCAACAGCTCCCCTAATCAGCCGGGCCAGCCGGCCACTGCGAGCCGCTCTTTAGTGGGCAGATGGTGTGACTTTGGACACTTTTACCTGCGTTAAAGTATTGCATGCCTCCCTCGCCCCCCCCTCACTCCCCTCAAACTATACACCCCTGCTTTCAAGTGGAGGCTGGAGGGCATCTTACTCATTCTAGAGACTAATTACAACTCTGATTTCTAGTGTTTATTTGGAAGGGGCACAGAAGTTGCAATTGTGTGTTGCATTATTTCTTATCAAGCACGTAGCAGCAAACACCTGGGTAGGTCAAATGCATGAGAGTATTTTTCTAGGGTTTATCCCAAGCTCAAGCATTTAAAAGTACTTTGAGATGTGATAAATGTCCAAGATCACACAGGGTGTGCCTGCAATGACACTGTAATTGTGCCCAGCTATCAGGTTTTACAATTTGCACTTCAGCCGCTGGATGGTAGGTAGGATTTGTAAAGTGTGCCCAGGATCACACAGTGTGGTCATGCAGCAGTTTAATTGTCTACTGGACCAATAAAACTAACATTGTCCAGTATACCAATCAAAATTGCTCTCCAAAGACACCAGGCAAAGCAGACGCTCCCTCAAACAGATCACCAAGCGCAATTTACCCTACTTACAGCCTAGCCTGTTCTCTGTCGAGACTTTAGCAATCTTTAGAGCACAAGATAAGATCTTTTCACATGGAAGAGTCAGACGTATTGCAATACTACTTAAGAAACAAGCATTGGCATAGACAATAGGTCTCGCCTTTGGGACCTTATACGTGTTTAGCCATGCAACAGTTGATGTTGCTGCACCAAGGATATTATGCTGCATAACTAAATACTTAGAAGGTCCCAAAGGCGAGACCTATTGGCTATGCCAATGCTTGTTTTTCTTTCACTTCGTTATCTATTTTGTTTTTCACAATTATACCCTCTTCTGTCTTTTCTTCGGTAAATAGATCTATTAAACAGTATCTCTTCTTTACTCCCTATAGCTGTCTTTCTTTTAACATCACTCTCTGTTTACTTTCCTTATACTTACACTTTTTTAAAAAAAATTTTGGTTAGCTCCCGGTCCGCGTACCGGGAAGCTAACCCGGGAGCGAACCAAAAGAAATAGAGCTTGCCAGAGTGCTAAACATTGTAGCAATTTTTTTTGAAAGGGAAGGTAGTTCTGAAAATAACTTTTTTTTTTATATTTTTGTTGTTTTATATTTTTTTTTTATTTTTTGAACTTTTTTTGTTTTTTTTGTATTTTTTGAACGATTTTATATTTTTTTTGGGTTTTTTTGGGGGGGGGAAACAACAAAAAACAGGCGCTGAAAAGGGCTCAACAGGAGCAAAAAAAAATTACTGGGGGCGGTTAGGGCAATCATGGTGTTCATATGCAAGGTTGAGTGCATTGATGCTCATGTTGCCACAAGCTAATAATGCACGACAGTGCATACATAAATGTATCATATGCCCAAAATTTTGTTGGATATTTGGCACAGTTTCCCGTGCCTCCTCTGGTGTTAAAGAAACCGGTATTGTTGGTCTGGCCACAGGAGTTGGTCTAGGACTGTCCAGCATATCCCTTAATTCCGCCCGGCTGTAATTTAGGGGATGTTTCCTCGTCATGTGCCTATGCATGGTGTGATTACCATAACTGTATTTTTTGTCCGTCCCTCTGGACAATTGTTCCTTGCATATGAGGCAGGTGACATACATCGCGTTGACTTTTTTTTGTCCACGAGGCATCGAAAAAAACTGCCAGATGAAACTGGCTTTCTTTCTGGAAACCCGGGGCAACTCTTCCAGGAATTGTGGTTCTTCTCCCTCCTCATCCATTTCTTCATCTTCCTCCTCAGTGTTGGTAATCACCTGGGGAGGTGGTCCTCTCTTCCCATGAGGAGGTGGAGGTGGTGGTGGGGGTCCACCAGCTGAAGCAACCAATGAAGCCATTTTCACACAAGCAAAATAGGTCTTCCAACAAGCAAAATAGGTCTTCCTCTCACAATGATGAAAGTCAGAGTGAGGAAAGAAGGAGGGGTTTTCATCATTTGGAAAAAACAATACTTCTCAACCAATGAAAAGTGTTATTTTTAGGTCACCTGACCTAGCCTTCCATAATTATGAAACTAAAAGTGAAATGAACCAATGAAAAGTTTTATTAACAAGTCACATGACCTCTCACGCTCATGTTACGCGCTGCGGAACGCTCCCCGGTTAGCTTCCGGGTCGCTAAGCTTCGCGCCCCGGTCCGCGCCCCGGGACACTTCCGGGTGCGCTAACGCGATACGTCACAAGACGCATTTCGCGGCAACGCGATACGTCGCGCTTTCGCGCCGCGGATCGCTTCCGGGGAGCTGCGTTTCGCGCCTCGGTCCGCGCCCCGGGGCACTTCCGGGTGCGCTAACGCAGTACGTCATAAGACGCATTACGCGGCAACGCGATACCGTCACTATGTTGATTTCTTACCGGTTCGCGGACCGGATCGCGGAATCAAATTGAGCTAACGGGAAGCTTCCCGGTTCGCGGACCGGGAGCGAAACAAAAAAAATATTTTAAAAAAATTATTAATAAACATATAAAATATATTTTTGGATTTAAAGAAGAATACATTTTACAGCTATAGATATTAGCTTTTAAAAAACCAATGAAATTCATTGAAAAAACCATAGGTTATAGACCATATATAGTTAGGAATTAGCATTTACAAAACCTTGAAAATTCACTGAAAAAACCATAGGTTATAGACCATATATAGTTAGGAATTAGCATTTAAAAAACCTTATTTTACTCACACAAAACCAATGAAATTCCATATATAGTTAGTTGTACTAACTATATATCGCGCACCCGCAATCCACTGCTGATCATGTCACATATTACATCATTCATGACATGGTCAGTGACATCACTGATGACATCTCAAATGACATCACTGATGACATCACTGATGACATCTCAAATGACATCACTGATGACATCACTGATGACATCTCAAATGACATCACTGATGACATCACTGATGACATCTCAAATGACATCACTAATGACATCACTGATGACATCACTGATGACATCTCAAATGACATCTCAAATGACATCACTGATGACATCTCATTTGACATTACTGATCACATCACTGATGACATCATTCATGTGATAATACGATGAACCTCTTCAGACTCTAATATAACCTTAGATACACTCAGTGTAAACACAGACTCGCAGATTGTCACTCATCCATGAAGTTACACACACACCTAGTCAGTCATGCAAACAATCAATCACACCTCCATTTCCTTAACTATACAGTTAAACACACCTTACTTATTCAAACATATACTAAACATATTTACTCACTTATACAATCCTGGATACAAGAGCACAATGATCCATACAGCCACTCACACATTCACTGGCTCTTATGCACAGTTATTTATATATGTCAACTCTCACATGTACTGTGTTTTACATATGTACTTACTTTGACATGTAGCACTGAGATATCCATTCACTCACCAATACAGTCATGCACACAGTCAACCACCCATACAGCTGTTTCCACATGCACTTTTGAACCCATACATTATGAACAGAGTCATACACCTTCCCAGCCACCCACACACACTCTCAGTTTCCCATACAAATGCTTGGGCAACCAATCAATAACCCATATAGTTACTCATATAGCTACTGATCAACACATGCAGCAGTTTACAGAACAACAGACATAATGATGCACAAATTAAGACAGTTTAGTCACTAACCCATGCACTCAATGAGACACATTTAACCACTCACTCATACAGTCAGTCATGCACCTACTACATCCTTCATCCAGACACTTATACATCCACTCATTCTTCAATATGTAAGACATATTTTAACTTTACAGAAAAATACAGTCACTGGATGTTGTCATCAGTGATGTCATCAGTGATGTCATTTGAGATGTCATCAGTGATGTCATCAGTGATGTCATTTGAGATGTCATCAGTGATGTCATCAGTGATGTCATTTGAGATGTCATCAGTGATGTCATCAGTGATGTCACTGACCATGTCATGAATGATGTAATATGTGACATGATCAGCAGTGGATTGCGGGTGCGCGATATATAGTTAGTACAACTAACTATATATGGAATTTCATTGGTTTTGTGTGAGTAAAATAAGGTTTTTTAAATGCTAATTCCTAACTATATATGGTCTATAACCTATGGTTTTTTCAGTGAATATATATATATATATATATATATATATATATATATATATATATTACCTACTGGCGGTCGCCAGTAGGTATATATAGTTAGGATTTTTTCTCTATGGGTTTTTTGAAAATTCTATGTCTAATAACTTTGGCGTTTGTGGACGGAATTGGCTGAAATTTTCAGGAAAATGGCACATTTTGTTTCTGAGCAGCCCTTGAAAATTTGGGGGGGGTTCGTCAAGGGGGGGCCGAGAAAAAAGGGGGGTCCCAAAACGTGTTTTTAACATTGAGTTTTCCATAGGGCGGTTGGCCTCACTTTTAGCCCGAACGGCTGAATGGATTTGCACGAAACTTGGCAAAATTGTAGGGACTGGTAGCCCGATGTGCCTTTTGTAGGTCTCAATATATGTGCTCCAGTGGATTTTGAGAAATTAACGTTTAAAAAAAGATATATATCTGTAACAGCGGACCGGGCAGCGTCCTAGGACGCGTACTTTTCGCGCAACGGAGCTTTGTGAAGCGAAGCTGATTGGTTCTCCGGCGTCTGTCAACATTCCAAACAGTCCGTAGCGGCCGCCATCTTGTCTCTCGGTAGGATCGAGAGACAAGAGGAGGCCAAAGCGAAGGGGCAAATGACCATAAGGGGGAATAGTAGATCCTCGCTGACCCCCTAGGTTTGATGTGGAGGTTTTAAAAGGGCCCCGCGGGGCAAAAAAAAATAATAATAATAATAATCGAACACCTGAATGGATTTGCACGAAACTTGGCAAAATATTAGGGACTGGTAGCCCGATGTGCCTTTGCTAGGTCTCAATATATGTGCTCCAGTGGATTTTGAGAAATTAACGTTCAAAAAAAGATATATATCTGTAACAGCGCTCCGCTTCGCGTACTTTTCGCGTTACGGAGCTTTGCGAAGCTGATTGGTTCTCCGGCGTCTGTCAACATTCCAAACAGTCCGTAGCGGCCGCCATCTTGTCTCTCGGTAGGATTGAGAGACAAGAGGAGGCCAAAGCGAAGGGGGAAATGACCATAAGGGGGCATAGTAGATCCTTCCTGACCTCTTAGGTTTGATGTACCATTTTGCCAAGTTTGGTGTAATTCCGTTCAGCCATTCAGGCTGTAGACGTATGTAAATGTCCTATGGAAAATTGCATGGGGAAAACACATTTGAAAGTGTTGAAATTTAGAACCAATTAAAATGTTACTTTGGTTTTGTATTTGTGTGTGATGAAAGTTAATTGGTTATGTATATATGTCAAATGAGAGGAAACCACAGCCATTTTGTGATACTACTGTCTGAGGTACATTTGTGAGGAATTTTTGGTGGTGAATTTCTGGTGTTTGATTTACACAGTACTAACACTTCTGCTACTTTTAAAAAGGTGAGTTGTTAATTTGTAAGGGGAACTATGTTGTACACTTGAAGATAATTTGAAAAATGTTTTCTGTTATTTATTTGCAGTCCTTCTGTTATACTAAATACTTGATGAAGTTAGTTTTATATTATGTATTACTAAAAACGATAAATGAAAGTGATTATTTTTTTCTGCAATTTACAGCAAGCAATTTCAAAATAAAATGGCTCACAATGAAGAGACCGTGGCAATTTCTTTTGAATTGTCCACTACATTGATTGAAATTGAGAGCACCAATAATGAAATATTGTCACAAGGAGGACATGACTTGTATGATTCCATTAGATTGATTGAAATGGACAGCACCAAGAATGAAATATTGTCACAAGGAGATGACTTGAATGATTCCACTACATTGATTGAAATTGAGAGCACCAATAATGAAATATTGTCACAAGGAGGAGATGGCTTGTATGATTCCATTAGATTGATTGAAATGGACAGGACCAATAATGAAATATTGTCACAAGGAGGAGATGACTTGAATGATTCCACTACATTGATTGAAATTGAGAGCACCAATAATGAAATATTGTCACGAGGAGATGACTTGAATGATTCCACTACATTGATTGAAATGGACAGCACCAATAATGAAATATTGTCAGAAGGAGGAGATGACTTGAATGATTTTTTTGATCAATCTCTTGATGGCGAATTTATCGAGTGTTTGGAGACCATAGAGTTACAAGAATCATCATTGCAGACTTTTAATGAGGAGATTCCAGATGAGATGATTGAAGAGGAAATTACTGATGAGGACATGTTACTAGTTGTTTCAAATTTAGAAAATTTTGAAGAATAAATTTATATTTAGAAATCAAAAATTGTTTGAGACATTATTTATTTTTATTTTTAATTTATGAGGTTGTAGCGAAGTGATTGTAGTATAAAATGAGACTTATAGTATAGAGTGCAACATTTTTATGTTACATGGTAAGTTTACTCATATTTACTTCCCTTCTGCCACTATATTATCTCCAATGTGTATTTGACATGTCTTCTTCATCTCCGGCCTCCTTTCTCTCACTGTGTGTCTCCGATGCATCTTATCGCTGGTATTTTGTGTAATTACAGAAGAGAGTAAAATAAAATAGTTCGGAACGTGAAAAGGGGGCAAAGTAGAGTACTCCTCACCCCCTAGGCCTTTTTAGGCGGTCCCAAAAGGATCAGTTTCTGCTTTCCTGAGAGATTATGGTATGAGTTCCATATACCACAATAACTTGCATTACAACATGCAAGATATCTATCTCCTATTACCAACTTTTGGAGATATTCGCGCTAAGCGCGAATATCTCCAAAAAGTAACACCTGCCCTGAGCAGTTCTTAGCCATGTTATCCAATGGGAGGTGGATAACATGGCTAAGAGTATTAGCTCGGTAATGCATGAATATCGCTGAGTTTTTAGCGATATTCATGCATTGCGGCCGTTTATTATCGCATTTGCGATAAACCTTGATAATAGTAAGGTTTATCTTCGATAATTTCTGACGATGCTTAGTGGTAAAAAATTGGTTGGTAAGCATCGTTAGCGATAAATATCGCTTAACTTTGGTAATATGCCCCAACGTCTGTTAACGTTCGATTCGAAGGAAATGAGGAAGTGTTGAAAAACATTGTCTGCGCCATCTTGCCTTTTTTGAAATGCCACACTTTTGTCGTGCACGGCAGCCATTTTAGATGTCTTGACCAGACCCACTCTCTGCACGCTGTCGATTCGTAGCATGGCTCCTCACCCTCGCAAGCATCTTCCCCAGGCACTGGTCACCCCCGCTCTCTGTCTTATGCATGGGCAATAAACCTCCCCCCATCTGCGCTGCTCTTCCCTGAGAATCACACTGTGCCCGCCCGACACCTCCCTTTCGCCCTATTCACTACCGCACCCTGTGACACTCCTCTTCCTCTGTGTCCGATTGTCCAGGCTATCAGCTAGCCCTGCAGATGTAGTTTATGGCCCCAGCTGTAAAGAATCACCCCTCTTCAAAGGAGTTATAGTAGATCAAGGCCCACACCCGATGAGATCCGTCACACCACACGTGTTCCTACTATCTGAAAACTATCCTGTATTGTGATTGGGGAGGGGACCGAGCCTGAAGCGGAAGATTCCAGGAATGACTCTTTGTACATCAAAGTTTTTACAATTATGTGTCACATAAAAAATATATAGCACTCCAACAAAGTAGTAGGAATATAAAACTTTAATAACATATAAATATATACAACAAAACAAAAACAGTAAAAACATTTAAACAACGAAGAGACCGTGGCAATTTATTTTGAATTATCCAATAGATTTATTGAAATTGACAGCACCAATAATGAAATATTCTTGTCAGTAGCGGTCTGTTGTGCGAATAGTTCCAAGGCAGCAGAACGCGCTGAAATCTGGATGTCACGAAGGTGATGTCTAGCAAGTTGCCGCCCAGCAAATAACGGCGTGGGGCGCCGCGGGGGTGAGTGAGTCCAGTAGGCACCACAGCTATTCTTACCGGCATTGCAGAATTACTGCTGGGGACAATGCCTGTGCTGGAGCAGGGTCACAGCAGAAACAAAAAGGATTCTGTTGAAGATGTTGTTGGTTTTCAATTTGAAAACAGTTCTGGTGTCAACTGCTATGCTAATGTAGTGGTTAATGTTTTGTTTTCTCTAGAAAATGTAAAAGAGGGGGAGGCAGTCCAAAGTTCCGTTAAAAGGGCAAAGGAAAGGATCGGTGGTTTGAACTATCAGTCAAAAAGGGGAGGGGGTGCAACAATTTTTCCTACCGGGTCACACTGTGCTTTCACCGGAAGTGAGGTCTGCAGGATTCTAGTAATTCAAAGTGAGGCTGGCGCCGACGTCCCGCGGATACAGTTTCGTCACTCCACGGGTGATCATGGCAGTCATTCCCCATCGGGGGTGGGAGACTCCCGCGGCTCCTCTAGAATCTTCAAGGTCGTGGAGGACTACGGTGGTGGAGTCAACCAGTGACCGGGCCATTTCTTTATGCTGGGCCCGCTCTTGCCAGGTCGACCGCCATTTTGAGAGTTCGGTAGCTACTGGCGATCGCGGGGTCAAATGAACGGACGGGCTCCACCCTGCCGGGCGAGACGTTGCAGCATGGCCACAGTGGAAGAACTCTTTTCCGGGCGCCTGGACCGCTGAGGGTGCAGCTGGGAAGCCTACACTGGGGAGGCGGGAGAGGCCTGTTCGCACCGTCTCTCCCTCCCAGTGCACCCCACGGCGTCTCGCTTGAGATTTGTTATGGCCGGACCAGGCGATGAGGACGAGGGGGGGGTCGGAGGCATGTGCAAGACATCCCCCCCCAGTGTTGTCGCAGCCATTATAAAAGAAAGAAGTGTCCCGTCCGTCTTCGGGCCGGGCTTCCGGTGGATGTCGGCCGGACGCCCCTGGCTCTGGCCCCATGAACGGGTTTCTTGGTTTATCGGCTGCAGCCGGATTCCGTCGGCCTCGGCCCCCCGACCGTTGGTGGCCGGACCGGAAGAGCATGTGGCGGGACTACCTGCAACTCTCAAGGGCCACCGCGGCCGGACTGGGAGAGAGAGGGGAGGGTCGAGGAGACATTCCCCCCCCCCTGCAACTGTTCAGCGTTGTAAAGGCAATCCCCTGGCCGGGTCCCGTTGGTCTCGGCCTCTCCTCCGGCTACACCCTACGTTAGGATCTCCTGGCCGAGGCGTGGCAGCAGGACCTGCCTTATATGGGCTGCTCCCGGCTGGGCGTAGCCGGAACCCTGCCCCACCTTGGAAGTTTCCAGAGTGGGGGCGGATGTTCTACTGACTTGCATTTTCCCTAGTCTATCGATTTTTTTGGCGTGGCAGGCGGTGGGACAGCGAGGGGTGATTTGGTTTCTCTTACTGTTTTTCTGGTCTCTCACCACTGGCATATTTTAACGTTTTCTTGTTTCTAGGACATTAATAGGTTTTATCATTACGTTATGTTATCGTTTCTTTGTTCGTTGTTTAATAAAAGTTCATGTTCATCAGTGGCCTACTGATTTTCGTTTTCCTATTCTTTTCTTTCCAGGTTGTTTCATGCTAAAGTTTCTGTTAACAGGATACAGTGATCACTTCGTTATTATTGCATATGTCCTTTTCACTAGGGGTGCTCTCTGGTCGGGCCAGATGACGTATGTCTAGTAAATGGTCCGGGTGAAACAGGTGCATCAATCAGTGGGGATAGGCATGATAGATTACAACGGGGGAGAAAGGTCCGCATTACGTACCCTTTCACTACTTGCAAAGATTTTCCTACGTTTATTTGCAAACAGGGAATACCTCCAAAAAGAACTAATTCCCAAACAGTCAATGTTCGGACAATCAATCAATCAATGAGGAATGAAATAGGTACGACGTGTTAAAGGCTTGCGTTACCTACCCTTCACTATCTGCAAAGGGAGAGAGAATATTCCTATTCTTCCTCGTTTGCAGGTAGAGAAGATCCTTAAGAGAATTAACATCGAACAATTCAATGCTCGATTGAAACAATCAACAAGGGGTACTGTGAACACAAATGAACGCCGCTTATGTACATACGCATTGCTATTTTCAACAGGTTGTTCCTAATGTTTCTATTTTAGCGAGGTCAAAAAGAGATCCCATTAGTGGCCTACTGATTTTGCTCGATTCCTTTTGTTTTTTTACACGATTTTTCGCTATCTGCAAAGACTAAACAGAGTATTGCGACTCTGTGCTTGTTTGTAAATAGAGAATGAACCAAAGAGAACAATCAATCAAATGGAGAGAGAAGCAGGCACGACGGATTACAAAGGGGGAAAGGGCTGCGTTAACTACCCTTCACTATCTGCAAAGAGAGAGTACTCCTAATAGAAATGAGGGGTGGGGGGCAGCAATCAAAGCAGATCAGTGTGCATAAACACGAAAAAAAAAATTCTTACCACGTACTTGACATTCGACAGCTTATGATATTTGCTATTAAAAAACCATTGAAATTCACTGAAAAAACCATAGGTTATAGACCATATATAGTTAGGAATTAGCATTTACAAAACCTTGAAAATTCACTGAAAAAACCATAGGTTATAGACCATATATAGTTAGGAATTAGCATTTAAAAAACCTTATTTTACTCACACAAAACCATTGAAATTCCATATATAGTTAGTTGCACTAACTATATATTGCGCACCCGCAATCCACTGCTGATGATGTCACATATTACATCATTCATGACATGGTCAGTGACATCACTGATGACATCACTGATGACATCTCAAATGACATCACTGATGACATCTCATTTGACATCAATGACCACATCACTGATGATATCATTCATGTGACAATACAATGCATCTCCTCACATTTTAATATAACCTCTGTTTCACCCAGTGTTAAAAACAGAGTATAATTTTTGAAACCATTGACACACCAATACTAGTTACTACATACGTACTCACTGATTCCTACGTCTACACACACATTCACTCATTCACCCATACAATCATTCATACATACAATCACTCATGTTTACAACACAATCATATGCACTCATACACCTATACAGACACTCACACTCTGCCACTCATCCATGGAGTTACTCACACACCTAGTCAGTCCTGTAAAGAATCAATCACACTTCCATTTTCTACTCTATACAGTTAAACATAGAGCACCTTACGTTTTCAACCATATACTAACACATACTTACTCTCTTATACAATCATTGATACAAGTACACATTGATCTGTACAGAGTCACACACCTCCCATCCAGCCACACACACACTCAGTCTCCCATGCAAATACTTGGGCAATCAATCAATAACCCATATAGTTACTCATATAGCTACTGATCAACACATGCAGCAGTTTACAGAACAACAGACATAATGATGCACAAATTAAGACAGTTTAGTCACTAACCCATGCACTCAGTGAGACACATTTAATCACTCACTCATACATTCAGTCATGCACCTACTAAATCCTTCGTCCAGACACTTATACATCCACTCATTCTTCAATATGTAAGACATATTTTAACTTTACAGAAACATAGTCACTGGATGTTGTCATCAGTGATGTCACTGACCATGTCATGAATGATGTAATATGTGACATCATCAGCAGTGGATTGCGGGTGCGCAATATATAGTTAGTGCAACTAACTATATATGGAATTTCAATGGTTTTGTGTGAGTAAAATAAGGTTTTTTAAATGCTAATTCCTAACTATATATGGTCTATAACCTATGGTTTTTTCAGTGAATTTTCAAGGTTTTGTAAATGCTAATTCCTAACTATATATGGTCTATAACCTATGGTTTTTTCAGTGAATATATATATATATATATATATATATATATATATATATATATATAAATGTAATATTAATACAAAATATAAAATATTTTTACCGTAGGATAGTGGAAAGAGTAAAATTTACTATTACCACTCCAGTGAGTGCAACAGTAGAGAAAGCGTTGGATAGCGTAGGGGTAAAAATTACTATTCCCACTCCAAAGAGGGCAACAGTAGGGAAAGCGTTGGATAGCGTAGGGGTAAAAATTACTATTCCCACTCCAGATAGTAAAACAGTAGGGAAAGCGTTGGATAGCGTAGGGGTAAAAATTACTATTCCCACTCCAAAGAGTGCAACAGTAGGGAAAGCGTTGGATAGCGTAGGGGTAAAAATTACTATTCCCACTCCAGAGAGTGCAACAGTAAGGAAAGTGTTGGATAGCAGATGGGTAAAAATTACTATTCCCACTCCAGTGAGTGCAACAGTAGGCAAAGCGTTGGATAGCGTAGGGGTAAAAATGACTATTCCCACTCCAGAGAGTGCAACAGTAGGGAAAGCGTTGGATAGCGTATGGGTAAAAATTACTATTCCCATTCCAGAGAGAGCAACAGTAGAGAAACCGTTGGATAGCGTAAGGGTAAAAATTACTATTCCCACTCCAGAGAGTGCAACAGTAGGGAAAGCATTGGATAGCGGGAGGATAAAAATTACTATTCCCACTCCAGAGAGTGCAACAGTAGGGAAAACGTTGGATAGCATAGGGGTAAAAATTACTATTCCCCACTCCTGTGAGTGGAACAGTAGGGAAAGGGTTGGATAGCAGGAGGGTAAAAATTACTATTCCGACTCCAGTGAGTGCAACAGTAGGGAAAACGTTGGATAGCGTAGGGGTAAAAATTACTATTCCCATTCCAGAGAGTGCAACAGTAAGGAAAGCGTTGGATAGCGTAGGGGTAAAAATTACTATTCCCACTCCAGTGAGTGCAACAGTAGGTAAAGCGTTGGATAGCGTAGGGGTAAATATGACTATTCCCACTCCAGAGAGTGCAACAGTAGGGAAAGCGTTGGATAGCGTGGGGGTAAAAATGACTATTCTCAATCCAGAGAGTGCAACAGTAGGGAAAGCGTTGGATAGCATAAGGGTAAAAATTACTATTCCCACTCCAGAGAGTGCAACAGTAAGGAAAGCGTTGGATAGCGTAGGGGTAAAAATTACTATTCCCACTCCAGTGAGTGCAATAGTAGGGAAAGCGTTGGATAGCAGAGGGGTTAAAAATTACTATTCCCACTCCAGTGAATGCTACAGTAGGGAAAGCTTTGGATAGCTTAGGGGTAAAAATTACTATTCCCACTCCAGTGAGTGCAACAGTAGGGAAAGCGTTGGATAGCAGAGGGGTTAAAAATTACTATTCCCACTCCAGTGAATGCTACAGTAGGGAAAGCTTTGGATAGCGTAGGGGTAAAAATTACTATTCCCACTCTAAAGAGTGCAACAGTAGGGAAAGTAAAGATTAAATATATTAATAAAAATTAATTAAATATCAATACCAAGAAAATATTAATAAAAAAAATTACCAATTTAATATTATATCATAATTAATCAATTACAAATACAAATTAATATTAATATTTAAAATGAATTCCCTATTAATACAAATGAATTACCTATTAATACAAATTAATTACCAATTAATTAACACATTAAAAATAAATACCAAATAATAAATAAAAATGATTTACTTAATTACAATTAAATTACTTCCCCCCCTATTCCCCTAAAAACCCACAGCCCACTACACAAAATAAATTAATAAAATTAACTTAATTATCAAATAATTAATTATTAAAATTAAACTGCAAATTAAAAATTAATTAATTAATAATTAATTAACAATTCAAACTCAATACCAATAAATTAATTAACATATTTAATTAATTACAATTAAATTACCTCCCACCCTATTCCCCTAAACCCACAACCCGCTACAAAAAATAAATTAATTACATTAACATAATTATCAATTAATAAAAATTAATTACCAATTAAAAACTAATAGATTACCAATTGATAAAGACTTAATAATTAATTCAAAATAAATACCAATTAAAAATTAACATACTTAATTATTTACAATTAAATTACTTCCCACCCTATTCCCCTATAAACCCATATCCCGCTATGGAAAATAAATTATTAAATTAACATAATTATCAATTAATACATTAATAAAAATACATTACCAATTAAAAATTAATTACCAATTAAAAATTAATTAATTACCAATGAAAAATTAATTAACAATTAATTCAAAACAAATACCAATAAATAAATTAAAATTTTCATTAATTACAATTAAATTACTTCCCACCCCATTCCCCTATAAACCCACAACCCGCTACAGAATTAGATTACGCAAAAATTAAATAACATAAAAAACACTTAAAAAAATTCGATATTATTAAAAATTCGATATATTGTAATATATATATTATATACTTCGATATTTTGTCTTTCTATATTTTAAAAATCGATATTACTTACTTCGATACTTTAACTTTCTATATTTTAAAAATCGTTATTACTTACATCGATATTTTGACTTTCTATATTTTAAAAATCGATATTACTTACCTTCTATTCGATATTTTTAACAACTATATTCTGTCCATTCGATATTATGTCCATTCTATATTTTTTACTCGATATTATGTCCATTCTATATTTTTTACTCGATATTATGTCCATTCTATATTTTTGATTCGATATTAGGTCTGTTTACCCTTATAAGTTATTATATTTATATAACTTTGAAAAGGACTAAAACTCTACTAATGGAATGTTATTAGATAATAGTATTTATATCGTTTTTTTTGGAGGCCAAAATAGGTGAAAACTGTAGTTTTGTATTATATATTTCGAAAAGTGATAAGATTAACTGTTTATATTTTAATACAAGGAGCAAGAACATAATGGAAAAAATATGGAAAGAGAACAGCCTCATACTGAGAAGATTTTGGATATTTCCTAGAGTATAATTGAAGAACTAATCGTATCTGTCACAGGCAATGAGAGTGAAGAAGGGGAAATTAGTGCTGCAGACATGAGGTGTGATTTCGAAGAGGAAAGCTTTGATGGAGAACTTCTGGAAGTATTAAATTATGTTGAAAGTTTAGAACAAATTAATTCAGAAAATGCTAACGAGGGAATTGATCTGTATGACATATCTGATGAATTTGTATTGGAATGTGTGTTAAATTATGAGATGTTAATAGAAGAAATGTATTGTTTAAAAATCTTAAAGGTTTGAGCACTATTGACTAATGTATTTATTGTACTAAAAGTGAAGCACTTATAGATTCAGTTATATATTCTTTAAATGTTTGTATTGATTTAAAATATGCAAAGTGGATCTGAGGGTATGGATTACTTAAAATCCGTATTGAGTATACATGCAATCTTGTATGCACCTGCAAACTTGTGTTTTATGCCTTCAATTCCCCAGTCTGTATCCTTAGACTTCCTCCAAACACTCTGACACTGATGTTTTAGTATATTAGTGAGCCAGTCAGCAGTATGTTCTTTTCCATTGTACCATGGTAAAACTGAAGGTGTAATACATTTAGTGAGAAAACTTTCTTTGCAGAAGTGTATTGATCCAGTCAGTATCTAGATACTCATGGATTAAAAGAGGCCTTAGTCCATAGGCTCTATAGATTGTGCATGCGCTGTTCTATGCACCAGCAAACTTATGTTTTATACGTTCAATTCCTCAATGTGAATCCTTATACTTCTAGCAAACATTCTCACACTACTGTTTCAATATTGTAGTGAGCCATTCAGCAGTATGTGTTTATCTGTATACTGTGGTAAAACTGAGGCTGCTATAAATTCAATCAGGCTCTTTCCTTGCAGAACTGTAATCATCCACGCACTACCTAAGTACTCATGCATTAAAATAGGCCTTAAGGCATAGACTGCTTCAAACCCTTATAGACGATGTATGCAGTCTTCTATGTACTTGCAAATTTGTCTTTTATACGTTCAATTTACCAGTTTGTATCCTTACACTTCCACCGAACACTCTGTCACTGTTGTTTTAGTTTTGTAGTGACTCATTCATCGGTATGTAGTAATCCATTCACTACATTAAAACACTAATGTGCATATATACAATAACTGGCATATGCCCAGGAATATGTCAGTTATTGTGCTCCGTGACACCACCACCATGGTTGTGCTGTATTTACAATGCGGTGTACCATGGGACAAAAATGGCACATATATGTGATGTATCTGTGCTGTAAAGGTGGTGCTTTGTTTGAGTTATGTTGCAAGTGGAAAGTATCTCCGGCAATGCTCTGGGGGCCCTATGTTCAGACTGCTGTGTCAATCCTTACACCTGCTTCAAGGTAGTGCAGGGGTTTGACACAGCATGAGCCCAAAAGTGACAAAGTGAAATCTGGTAGATTTAAGTCAGCCACTTTTAGGAGGTGTTCCTGCGCCGGAACGCCCACTCCCCCATTTAGGAATGTCTCCTTCTGGTACAGGGATTTACAATGTGACGCACCTCCCAGATACGTAACATTCTAAATACCACATACCATGGCGCATCTTTTGCACCACCGCTTCCTCAGAAAAGTGATGCAACGGCGGTATAAAAGAGGCACAAGGGTGTTGTAAATCTGCCTCTAACAAACACTTACAAATTCACCCAGGCAGTTTCACTAGAAGTGCATTCTTTTTGAATTTACTTTTGTTATTATTTTACAATAAAAATATGAAATGTAACTTTAAAAATAAATAAAAGTATTTATAATAAAAATGTAGGAAATTACTATAAAAAGAAAGAAATATAATAATTAGTATATTTTAAAATTATCATTTACAAAACCTTAGAAATTCACTGAAAGAACCATAGGTTTCAGGCACGTTATAGTTAGGAATTAGCATTTAAAAAACCTTAGAAATTCACTGAAAAAACCATCATCGCACCCCACCTCCGTGATGTCATCAACTGCTCCCTCACCTCCGCCACCTTCCCAGATAGCTGGAAACACGCTGAACTCAGCGCCCTTCTGAAAAAACCCACAGCTGACCCCACCGAACCCAAAAACTACCGCCCCATATCTCTCCTTCCATTCCCATCATCTTGCTTCAACATTCTTCGCATGCTCAAAAAAACATTCCGCTGGATCCCCACTGAAACCAGAAAAACGGTCACCCACGCACTGGTTACAAGCCGCCTGGACTACGGAAACACCCTATACGCCGGTACCACCGCAAAACTTCAGAAAAAACTCCAACGCATCCAGAACGCATCAGCCAGACTCATCCTAGACATTCCGCGTAAAGATCACATTTCTGGTCACCTGAAAAACCTCCACTGGCTCCCCATCAATAAGAGGATAACATTCCGCCTTCTAACCCACGCACACAAAGCACTTTACGAACTTGGACCCGAATGCCTCAACACACGACTTTCCTTCTACACCCCCTCCCGCCAACTACGCTCCTCCCACCAAGCCCTTGCTGCTGTACCTCGCATCAACAAAACCACCATGGGAGGAAGATCCTTCTCCTACCTGGTGGCTAAAACCTGGAACTCACTTCCGACTCACCTTCGCCTCACTCAGAACCACCTAGCATTCAGAAAGCAACTTAAAACCTGGATATTCGACAAGTAACTCCCCACCCTTTTCCAAGCGCCTTGAGACCTTCTGGGTATGTAGCGCGCTATATAAATCACTGAATTGAATTGAATTGAATTGAATTGAATTGAATTGAATATTGTAGTTCAATATCTAATATGTAGTCTTCAACCAAGGGTGTTTGTTGGATTATTTGGCAATATGCCAGTGAAAAGTGGAAAAAACATCCTTGAATTTGGGTTTCTGGGTATAATTTAACAATGGTAATAATCATTGATAATTCAATATCAATAATCACTTTTCTAGGACTTTCATTTAAAGTTTTAGGGGGTTTACGATGGCAGACAGACTTCAGTCTGTCCGCCATCATCCTGGGGATGGGTACTGCCCGCCTTTAAGGTGGTGTTCCCACACATGGAATTAAGAAACATTCTATGACATCACCCTCACATTCTGAGCAGCAGGGAACTTGTTACCAAGGAGAGGATGCATGTCAACAAGTCAGGCTACCATACATGACAGTAGATCTGGTCTGCTTAATTGGTTGCAAAGTCAGCATTTTAAAATATCTACGGGATAAGGCAACTGCTGCAGAGATCTTTATGTGCCTAGTAGAGCTTAGGGAATAATAATAATGGTAAGATAACTCTGGAAGGCAAAGATTTTGCTGGAAAGATCTGTATTTTGTCTAGTCCCAGATTTGAATCAAAGTAGTATAATAGGTGAATGTGTCTTATGCAAAGCACATCATGTTACATGCAGATGAAAGATTTTAATTTTATGCAGATAGGTAAGTGGGTTACTGTTTTAACACAGAGTTCCTTTTGCAGTTCATGAATTGTAATCCTTCTAATATAGCGCAGTAAGCTTTGAAGGACAGTTGTATGATGTTACAATGCATCCCATTACAACGCATGCTTTTACAACACGTGCATTACAATGTAAACACCACTACAACGCATGATTTTACAACAAATAACATTACAACGCAGTCCCATCGAGTAACATTACAAGGCATACCATGACAACGTATACCATTAAAACATATACCATTACAACGCAATTATAGTAAACATCAAAATATTGTTCATCAACTTCTTAATTTTTTTTTACACTAGAACACTTCAATTTGACATTCCAATAACAAAACAAATGCAAAATGAACATCAACCCTACTCAACCAGGTAAAAAAATCTAATCAATATAACGCTGATTGAAAAAAAGCAAATCCATTCCTTTATCTATTTTTACTAAATGTCTGTATTCATTGACCTATCAAAATGGCTGCCGAACTAACCATGAAAGGAAAAAACGTATTTGTAAATATTACGTATTAAATATAGTTTCGGGCAGAAGTAGGGGCCTGATTACAATGCGGTGAGTCGGGCTGTCGGTGGCGGTCCCACCTCCATCCAGCCCATCTGATCTGACTGCCACAATATGATGCTGTGACTGAGGTGCCTGCCACGGTGTGCAGGGATAAACTGCACCCCACTTGCTTGTGTTACGGACGGTTTCTGGCCGTAACACGAGCTCCCATTGTGAAAAGTGCAATGCGACCAAAAAGTGTTTGGTCCACTTCCTTTCTTTCTTTTTTTAAATTTTTACCCGGTTCCCATACTAAACCAGTCACCCAGGTATGACATGGTAATGGGGATGAATATATGATATTATCCCGTGGGTGAAAACCCCGCATACCATTACCTTGCATTTTTAATTACGCAAGTGCGATTACTCCGACATACCATGACCCCGCAAAGATTCACTCCGCATATGTCTTTACCATGCATGCCATTACAACGCAAAGGCATGCATGGTAAAGGCATACACTGTGTGAAAGTTCTTTAGTTAAGTATATAAATATATATATGTGACCAAGTTCCCTAGAGGAGTGAAACGCGTTATGGAAGGCACTTGCCTGAGATACTTTATGCCGCAATAAATTGTCTTTCAAGCTTTGAATCTACATATTGTGTGGACGTCGTTATTCATTTGCCTGGAAGCAAGAGGTCTGTGTCTGCAAGCTGTTTGCTGCTGTTCCCGGACGGGGACGGGCAGGATTTGTTTATATATATATATATATATATATATATCCAAAAAGGTTCCTCTCATGGTTGAAAAGAACAAAGAGACCAGGGGGTACTGTGGGAAGGAAGCTTTGTTTTTGCGAGCACAAGCATGATGCGTTTCGGCTAACTGCCTTTATCAAATGCTGACTCTCATCCCCTCTCCGCCAGCAGTCCGTAAAAGTACCTCCAGTCGCCTCATCTCTTATAGTCCTCCTGATTAGTCGATCCGCATCACCTGCAGATTTGTAGTTCGTGTGGTGAACCACATATCCCAGCATGCACTGCACCGCATGCTCGGTAGGTGACGCATCCAACAACGGTGTACTCCGCAACGATCAGGATTATGCGGAAGCGCTGTGTGGAACTGCTGCAGTCAGGGTATTAAAAACAAAGTTCTCCTCCAGCGTCCCTTCTACGCCTCAACCACACTTTTCCGCTCCTAGGGGAGGCCTGGGAAACTCCATTACAGTGGCAGAGATCCCGATGCGAAGTCACATTCTGCTGAGCAGTGGCCAGGTAACAAGGGCGGGCGTGGTGGGAAAGAGCTGTTCACTACCGTGATTTTGAAGAAAGTTGCCGAAGCTATCCGGATAGCTCAATCTTCTTTTTGAGGCGGGTCTCTCCAATGTGCACCCAGGACTTGCACGCAAAATAAATCCAAAAAGGTTCCTCTCATGGTTGAAAAGAACGAAGAGACCAAGGGGGTACTGTGGGAGGGAAGCTTTATTTTTGCGAGCACAACCATGACGCGTTTCGTCTAACTGCCTTTATCAAATGCTGACTCTCATCCCCTCTCCGCCAGCAATCCGTACAAGTACCTCCAGAGGGGATGAGAGTCAGCATCATGCTGATCCCCTGTAATAAAGAACTTTGTTTTAAATCCGGAGTGCCCCTTAGTCTACTTTCATTGAAAGGAGGACTGGCTGTGGAAATATTAACGCGGAGCGAAACCGCGTGAGGGAAGCACCTCCTGAAGCGTCCGGTGAGTTCGGAATACACCAGGACCGCCTACCGTCACAGAGGCACAGAATCTCCGCTTTCACTGGAAGTCCGCAACCATACGGAGAGACACTGCTACTTTAGCGATGTCCCGGACCTGTAACCTGCTGTGATGCCTAGGCAGGAGCATGGATTTTTAACTACACGAATGCCCAGAATAACACTGCGATCCCTTACCTGCCTTCGTTGTCTACCAGCCTCCACTGTGGGGTGTCAATAATCCTGGTAGAGTGGATCGCCCCTCGCAACACGTTGAAAGAACACTACTGCACTCTGGGAGATGCAGTCTCACGTGTTGGACTACTGAAGCGAACATGCCCCAACGAAGTCCAGGTGTGCTACATTCTACTTCAGAAAGCTAAAACTTTAACACTCAGGCACGCAGTGGCAGCGGCACTCAACCAAGGGGGGGGTGCATCTGAGGAAGGCTAAATGCTGAAACGCGTCATGCTGATCCCCTGTAATAAAGAACTGTGTTTTAAATCCGGAGTGCCCCTTAGTCTACTTTCGTTAAAAGGAGGACTGGCTGTGGAAATATATATATATATATATATATATATATATATATATATACACTGAAAAAACCACATGTTTCAGGGGTATTATAGTTAGCTGGACATTTCACTCATACAAAACCATTGAAATTCCTCTGTTATAGTTAGTTCTACTAACAATAACTCACGCGCGTGTAATCTACTGCTGATGATGTCACATATTACATCATTCATGACATGGTCAGTGACATCACTGATGACATCTTAAATTACATCACAGATGAAATCACTGATGACATAATTCACGTGACAATCTGATACACCTTATGACACAGTAATATAACCTTTAATCACTTAGTATAAAATACAAAGTACCATTTTTAAAACCATTGACAAACCAATACAAGTTTCTAAAAACCCACTCAGTGATTCTTAGGTCTACACACACATCTAAACACTCATCTATAAATTAACTCATACAAGATGTTACAAATCTATAGAACACTATCAAATGCACGTATACACCTATATCAACATTGATACAACAACACACCTCCTACTCACTTATACAGTCATCCTACTCACTTATGTAAACTATTGATCACACTTACATTTACTCAGCTACACACTTATACACACACTACTTCATTTATTTATATAGATAGTAACTCATAGTTAGTGTCTTATAAAATCACTATTACAAGTATACAGTCATCCATGCAGTCATTTGCACAATCACTGACTCTTATGTATAGTTTTTTATATACAACAGCTGTCACATACACTGCCTTTTATTTTTTCTACTTTGTTGCACATCACTAAGAGATATATTTGCTCATCAACACATTCATAAACATACTCACTCACCCAAACAACTGTTTCCACATGCACTCTTAACCTCATATACTTAGTGAATCAACTATTCACACACCTTTGCACAGTCACACACCCCCACCTAATCACACACACATTCACTGTCCCATACAAATACTCCCCTAACTAATCAATATCTAAAATATACTTTCATGTAGCTAGTAACCAACACTATAAATTAGTCACTCTAACAGTCAATCACACTGCTACTAAATCCTCTATCTAGATATTTATATATTCACTCATTCTTCAATGCAGATTGCTATATATATATAATACATATTTAAATATAATTCCTAACTATAACACCGCTGAAACCTTTGGTTTTTTCAGTGAATTTCAAAGGTTTTTCAAAATTCTAATTCCTAACTATAACATGTCTGAAACCTATGTTTTTTTCAGTGAATTTGAAAGGTTTTTTAAAATGACAATTGTTAAATGTAATAATAGTTATATTTATTTTTTTATACTGATTTTCTACATGTTTTTAGCTATTTATTTTTACATATTTTATTTTTTAAATTATATTATATATTTTTAATATGAATGGAAAAACATGTTTTTTAAAATATTGAAATTGAAATATTGTTTTTTTTGTTTCATATTTTTATTTTAATATGTTTATATTATTTTCTGTATTTTTTTTATTTCAAATTTTTTTGGGGAGTCGCGCACCCAAAGCGTACCATTCTCAATCACTGCACGGAACCTAGCTGCCATTTTAGAAATGTTGTGAAGGATCCGCGTAGGGTGTGCAACGGGTGCTTAATTTCGTGCGTGATTGCTATGCGACCGGTCCTCGACTCCTGCTCCCGCGCATTCGCGACACATGTGCATTATTGTCCATGACGCTTGCGTGGTGACGAGTGCCGTGTGACGTCATATACGTGTTGGACGCGGTGGGTGCGTGACACCCCCGAAATTTTGTATTGTCTAAAATTATATATATATGTCTTTAATATACATATTAGGGCAAGACATTATCTAAGCTATTCATAAAAATTATATATTTTTACTTGTAATAAACTTATATTACTTTTAAATGCATAGTGGTTGCAACCATGTTACCTCAGGCAGTGGGGAAGATCTCGGTCATGTAGCTGTGTTGTTCCCCCATGGAAGCGGAAGCGGAGTGGGCTGGTCCAAAGTACGTCACTCCAGCGTAGGAGTATGAATAAATAGGCTGGGGCTCTGGGCGCGGTTCACTTGTGGGAAGGCCAAAGCGTCTGCCAGAGTGGCGGCCCTCACTCTGCCACGTGGCTTCTGCCATGACCACGAGCCACTTCGACACAGCCCCCCTGCGAACTCAGCAGCCCAGCAAAGCAGACTTATGTCTGTACAGACTACTGCCTTCGATCTACTCTACGGACAGCAGGGTTCACAGCTTCAATTCAGCCTTGATTTATTAATTGCACAGAGAACTGTACTCTATGTCCTCGAATTTTGTGAAGAAGTGACAAAATGACAGATGATGCAGTCCATAGGCAAGAGACATTGTACCGGACCACGCATCATCGCAGGCTGCGCACACGCTGAGTCCTTCAGGTACCACTAACTCACTGCACCAAAGTCATCGCCACATGGCATTATTAAGGCAGAATTTATTAGACAAAATTCATTGCTCCCAGTGCGGCCCACACGGACCAAGCATCATCACAGGCTGCACACATGCGGAGCACCAGAGGTACCACTAACTCAGTGCGCCATGAGTCATCGCCACATGGCCTTATTAAGGCAGAATTCATTAGACAAAAGATAGTGCTCCCAGTGCGGCCGGCCCAGACCACGCATCATCGCAGGGTGTTCACACGCTGAGCGCCAGAGGTACCACTAACTCAGTGCACCATAAATCATCGCCACGTGGCCTTATTAAGGCAAAATTCAGTAGACAAAAGACATTGCTACCAGTGTAGCCTGCCCGGCCCACGCATCATCGCTGGCTCCACAGAAGCTGGTTGCTTCAGGTGCCACTAACTCAGTGCCCCACTTATCATCGCGGGCAGCACACACTCTGAATTGCCAATAACTGTGCAGCTCAACTCAACGTCACGTGGCTGTGGGCCCTTGATGACCGCTGCCTCCTGCCTACACTGCGGTCATCTGGGCTCACAATTAAAATTGAGTCTTCATTCATTTTTCATAATTGCAGAGTGCAGTCGGCAACTAAGAATAACATCCCCCAAACCTACACAATATCCTTTTAGTATCCTTGCTTCAAGAACTTGTTTTATATCAGTTATAGCTTTACTACAATGAACAAATTCGTCTTGCAACTCCAAACAAACACTGAATGGCAGTCTACACTGCGGACCGCTGAGCTCATAATTTGAACTATAAAGTTCCTGAAACCTACATGTTTCGACAATGTATTCCATACACATTTCATGTTTTCTTCCATACGCCTACACTGCGGTCAGCCGAGCTCACAATATGAATTCAGTCTTGCTTTATTAATGGCAGAGAAAATTGCACTCTATGTCCTTAGATTTTGTTAAAGGATATGACAAAAAGCATTCCTCGATGTCTGTGCTGACTACTGCCTTCGATCTACACTGTGGATAGCAGGGCTCAGAATTCAGATCGAGTCGCAATTGCAGATGACGCAGTCCGGTAGGCAAAAGACATTGCTCCCATTGCGGCCCGTCCGGACCATGCATCATCGCAGGGTGCGTACACGCTGAATGCTTCTGATGCCCGTACCTCAGTATACCACAACTCATATACCCTTTATGATAGAATGCTTTGTGTATGATTTGCGATCTGCTGCCCCTATCTCACTGTACCACAAGTCATGGACCCTTTACAATAGCATCTTTTGTGTATTACTTCACATGTAGTGCTCCTATGTTACTGCAGCACAAGTCAAAGACCCTTTATGATGTAATCTTTGTGTGTGATCCGATGATTACTGTTGTACTTGTTACCAGCACCAACCATTCCCAGAGGGCTGGCTTACACTCACCCCACATGCACCCATAACAGACATCACTGGACATGTGACTCTGGTAATAAAAAGGAGTTGAGCGCACGTACCCGTACCCAGTTTAACTATCTATCGGTGTCCGTGTGTTCATTATGTTTGTAAGAGGCTGCCCCTGGGTCCTACCACATTACATTGTGCTGTAGACAGCGTATGCAACCATGTTACCTCTGGCAGTAGGAAAAACTTTGGTAATGTAAGTTTCCCTCACTCATTCTACAAGTACGAACGTAGAGACTGGATCATTAGAGTACTGCAAGCAAAGTGTATAGTAAATTTATAGGTGAGTGAGGATTGCCAGATTTTTTTTTGTTGCATATTTATATAGCGCGAACTCGACCCAAAAGTATTTCAGCGCTTTACATCAGCACCGTATTTACATTACACATTTAGGCACGTGGAGATTACATGATTTGCCCACAATCACAGGATGTGGACGCGACCTCAAGGCTCGAACCCTGGTTTTCAGCACCAAGTTCGCAGTCTAGCCGACGGACCACATAAGTACATATGTTGGCGCAGTCTAACTTCAACCACGAGCTTCGCCCTCCATGTGCCAAAAACTGCAACCTGAACTTTCCATGGCCCTGTATTGCTACTGCTACAACATTCCAGTGAATGTGCAATAAACATTCATATCCACACAGATGTCTCATGCCCACCATCTTTCATGTGTGGAACTATGGATGAATGTAGGGTCAGTGATTCCCCGTACCTTCCATGTTGGTCATGTTGTGGGACTTTACTCACAGAATTTCACATTTGGGCTTGCAACCCGGGTGACGGCAGCACTACAACACAGACACCCGCATCAGTTGATTCCTCATATACCTCACGACGGAGCCACGCCCATAGCTCCGGAGTCATTCTTTACAGCCTCATTCAGTACTAGCATACGCCACGCCAGCTTACGCTTACAGGAAAGGACAACAACGCTGCATTGCCCAGATTTTCATTGTAGTGATCTGCTTCTCACAGGTTTAGTTGTCAGTACACCACAGACACTGCCTTACGCTATACACTCACACCACACCCATCCAGCACTGGCGTCACAGGACACGTGACCCTCCCAATTTAAAAAAGACCGGGCACACGTGCTGGACGCCATTATAGAGTTGCTTGCAGCGGCTGCACTGCAGTCGGCACAGGCACACAGTCACGGAACGGTGAATTTCGGTCCACTGAGGGTAGGGGCATTGTAAGTGCCGAGCGGTGATGGTCATGTATTGTGTGCCCTGCTCGACCGCAGTATAGGCCTAAGCCATGCAACAGGGGGGGTCTACCGCCACGTGCTTGGCCTCACTGGTCACTGAGTTAGTGGCACCGGAAGGACTGAGCGGGTGACCAACCTGCGATGATGATGGGTGCACGAGTATGTCTTTTGCTATGGCGATATCAAGACTCAGTACCAAATGTGAGACTTCTTGGTTGCAGAGCGGGGCTGCATGATGTGGAGAGTGGCCTGTCCGTGAAAAGGGGAGCAGCAAGGCCTGGGTGCGCAGTGGTGGGCAGACACCTCTGAGCGGCGGGAGTGGATGGGGTGCAACAGCCTGAATACAGAAAGGGGACACAGCGATTTAAGCGTACGCAGTCGTACATACCCTGTCTTATTGCATTTTGATTTTTTTTTCCAATAGCAGGACAGTTTTTAGAGTCGGCCAAATGTCTGTCGCTCCCACATCTGTTGCAAAGTAGTGGAGTATTTAATTTTTTCATAGTTTGTACCCTTAAATTTACCATCTTATTTTGAATACCTTTCCTTTCTCTGTTTTTTTAGGGCTCGCACCTGCGTTGCAGTGCGCAGCACTGTCGCACAATGAGAGCCCTTTCGTATGGGGTTTTCAAAGCTGACCACAGGCTCCTGCGTGTGATCAGCTTTTTTTTAAAAAGAAAGTCACGCGATTGGGCAAAGGCGGGAGCATGCCCTACCTTTGTAATGCCCATTCCCGACAGTGGCTAGCATGCGCAGCAGTGCACGTTCGCTTCGCTGCCGCTGCTGTGCTCCCTTCCCCTGCTCCTCTGTGGTGCGCACCACTGGTTCCCCCACTGCACGAGACTGGCCTGGCCCCTCATCTCCGTATCTCCACGTAGAGATTGAAGTAAAGATCGTGACCCCCCTGCCCTGAGGCAGACACAAGGAAAGCGTTCCGGAGCCCCAGCAACACCAGCCAGTGGGCGGCGTTACTATGGCTTACGCGTACCTTTTCAAGTATATTATCATCAGGGACACAGGTGAGCAGTGCCCAGCCCTCGGGTGAGGCGTGAAGTGGCCTTATGAACAGTACAAGCATTTCCATACTGTTGAGGCTGATGACGTGGGTCAAAGCGGCCCCCGCACCGCCTCCCACACCCAAGGCTTCTTGATAGCGCAGGAGGGATCTCCTCTTCTGTGTAGGGTACCCTTTTCCAAGGCTGGCCCCCAACAAGAGAACATGTTGCAGTTTTAAATGTGAGAAGGTTGGGAAGTAGAAATTAACGGGAGTTCAGTCATTCTTGCTTTATACTTGCTGCATACAAGACATGTTCTGAGGATCAATCCACATCAAGAGAATTACCGTCTCTGTCTTTTCATTCCTGCATACTGGACTTTCCTACAATTACTAATTCTCTACTATCTTTCAGATGTGGAGCTTCAGGGTGCACCATGGCCCGGCACGTGGTGGGAAACACACTGGTGACAGAAAGGTGAGCTGCGAATATTCTCTTCAGTGTCACTCTCTCACTCTCTCTCTCTCTTCCTCTCTCCTTTGATGAACGCATGACGCACAATCTTATCTTACTTTTTATCTAACAGGCTGTGTTTCACGAATTGGCGCTCCCCACCCCCAACCACCAGAGCTCAACACCTGTAGAACCTGTGATGATGCATGGACAGCCTGAGAAGGTTGTTTTGGCACGTGGTGGACCCTCTTTCACACACGCCGGTGGCACAAATTGAGCAGAAAAGCTTCTTTCCGCAGCAGCGAGAAATCACCTATGGGCGATGGAAGTGAATAGTGCGCAGCAGCCTGAGTGCTCAGGAGCGGGCAAACACCTCTAGGCAGTGGGAGTGGATGGGGTACAGCCGTCTGGGTGCGCAGGAACGGGCAGTCACCTCCGAGCAGTGGGAGTGGATAGGGTGCAGCAGTCTGAGTGCGCAGGAACGGACAGTCAGCTCAGGGCAGTGGGAGTGGATGGAATGCAACAGTCTGGGTGCGCAGGAACGGACAATCACCTCTGGGCAATGGGAGTGGATGGGGTGCAGCAGTCTGGGAGCGCAGGAACAGGCACTCACCTCGGACAGTGGGAATGGATAGGGTGCAGCAGTCTGGGCGCGCAGGAATGGGAAGTCTCCGCTGTGCAGTGGGAGTGGATGGGGTACAGCACCCTGGGAGCAAAAGCACGCACAGACACCTCCTTACTGGGGGAGTTGATGGGGTGCAGCAGCCTGGGTGCACAGAAGCAAAACAGAGAATTATGCATGTGCAGTTGTATGTACTCTGCAATTACTACTTGTATACTATCTTTCAGATCACTTAACTTGAGGGTGCACTGTGACCCGGCACATGTTTTGATACACACCTGTGGCAGAAAGGTGAGCTGCGAAGATTTTCTCCAGGGTCAACACTCACTCTCCATCTCTTCCTTTCTATCTCTCACACTTTCTCTCTCTCTGCCTCTTCCTCTCTCTCATTCTTAACTTATAAGGCCATATTATCAAGAACGGCAACAAAACGGGATCCAAGTTGTGAAACCAACTCGCCATAGTGTTCAAAAGGGATCCATAAGGTTTACACTCTCCTACAATCAACACTCCACTTGAATTGTGAGCTCTGCTGCCTGCAGTGTTTGCTCACACAACAATGACAGCAGGTAAGCAGAGCGGCCTAGATGCACAGGGCCTCCAATTGAGCGCCATGAGTCGAGAGGGGTGGGGTGCATCGCCTCGCTGCTTAGGTGCGAACAAACGATATTGCTGTGCGTAACAATGTGATCTCTGACCTCATTCAGTCTCATCTCTGTCTCATTTTAAAGACCTGCTGGACCGTACTATAGGCCTGTGCCACCAGGCAGCGCTGCCCTACAGACACCTCTACAGCACGGTGCTGCGAGAAGGTTGGGATGCATCAGCCAGACTGCGCATGTGCGAATAAGCGATATTGCCATGTGTTATGATGTGATCTTTCACCTCATTCAGTCCCATCTTTGTCTCATTTTAATGACCAGCTGTACCATAAGGTAGGCCTGAGCCTACGGGCAGCGATACCCTACAGACACCTGCTGAGGGCGGTTCTGCGGGAGGGGTGGGGTGCATCACCCTGAGTGCGCATGTGCGAAAAAGCAATGTTGCAGTCCATAATAATGTGATCTCTGACCTCATTTAGTCACATGGGTCTAATTTTACGGACCTGCTGGACTGTACTATAGACCTGAGCCAGATGGCAGCGCTGCCCTACAGACATGTGGCATTGGCTTTTAGGACACTGTAGTGACCTCCTCACTGAGTGTACATGCACACAGGCTCCCCCCACTGCATTATGCACGAACATTATGCTTCTAGCATGCGCTCTATTCCTTATAATGTAAACCTTGCCATAACTTATTATTATTTAATCTTGTGTATTCTTGTGCACTCCAACTCCTCTTTGAACCACGATTACCACTAACAGTTGGTTGATCGTACTTCAGAAACGAAGAACGCACTCAACTCCTATTTTCTATCAAGCTTGAAATAAACCTTCATTTACTTCCAGACGTTTCCACCATTAAATTATTTCTCCCTCTACAGAAATTCCATTGATTGGCTCAAAACGGGCTGAGTGGTAGCTCTCCCCGCAATGATGCCCTGATAATTCTAACACCTTCCATGGCAATATTAAGACACCCTTTGATTTTGGAGACCTGGTCTACCATAGAAACGTACCTTGGACTCGGAGCTTGCACCAACATGTCGTGGGACACACCAGTGGTGGCAGGTGAGCAGTGAAGCCTCAGTGTGAAAGACCTACAATTGAGCACAGTGCAGTGGAAGGGGTTGATGTGCAGCACCCTGGGTGCACAGGTGCATGAAAGCGATTTTCCCGTAACTAATAATGAAGGACTATAATATTAAAGAACTTCGATAACATTCTCACCACTTTCTTGACAAGAAAGTGCCGCTAAAGGGACAATAAAGGATTGATAATATACCGTTGTGAATTCCCATAGACTCCCAGGTTCACACCAAAACCTGAGCTTCTAAGGGAACTCGGGCATATTATAAACCCCTTATCGCCGCTTTAGCGGCAATAATGTTATCGCCCTTCCTTCATAATATGGCCCATAATCTCTGGCTTCATGTATTTAATTTTAAGGACTTCTTAAACCACACTCTTTCTCGCAGACCCGGGTGTCCTAGACAAACGGGTGATGGAGGGTAAATACTAGGGGCTGAGTGCAATAGGCTGACACTCTGTCTCCTCCTCCCTTTCTTTTTTTAACTCTCCCTCGCCTTCTCCCTTCCACCCACTCCCCCTCCCTTCCATTTTCACTATGGTCATTTCATTCGAACTAGATTTCTTTACCTCTTCCACATAGCACACATACTTATATTTAATTTTTGTCTTGCAGGTTTCCTTCACTGCTTCCACTGAAGTCCAACCCATGTTTTTTTTATTGTACCGTTCTATTAAAGTTACATTTCTATTTATTTATTTCTGTTTTAATAAAGGTTACTTTTAAATAAATAACTGAGTGTATAGGTCTTCTTTTTCTGACAACACTTGTCTATTATTTATTGTGATAATCATCTGTTTATAGGAGATTTTAAGCACAACATTATTTAATATTAGAGTGCACCTACAAAACATAATCTAACTAACTGTTAGACAAATGAAGCTTGGGTAATTGTACAACTGCAAAAGTTCTATTAGTGTATCACTTTATAACAGCATAAGTACTGCCCGTGTGATTACAGAACAAATAAGGCACTGCCTAGGACCACTGAGGCTTCAGGGACTGCTGAGGCCGACCCTACATATTTAAATAAAGACCCGGAGTATGGCGATCACCGGACTTAACTTGGCCTCGAACCCCCCGAACAATTAGTAAACAATACCCGGAATGGTGTCCCTCTCCTAGACTATAAAACGTCTCTGTGCCCTTCCGCACCCAATTCATGGCAGGATCCGCGCACCCTGCACGGATTTTGCCGTTTAAAAAAAAAAATGGGGCCCTTGGGGTCCTTTTGGAACCCCCTAAGCAGGTCTAGGGGGTCAGGGTGTTTCTACCCTGCCCCCGTTTACGTTTTGTGCACTTGTTGCACTGATTTCTTGTACCTCGCTTCTACCGAGGCACAAAATGGCTGCCAACACTTCCTGGTTTGGAGTGTGACAGCCAGTTGACAGCCAATTAGCATGCAACTCTTGATCGAGAGGGTGAGCAGAGGGTGCGCAGATCCACCGCGCCCATAGATATATTTGTGATTTTACTTTTGATTTTCCTAGAAACTACTGAACAGATTTACACAATTTAACAAAAAGGCACGAGTCTGAACCAAGGGCTACCTCTTTGCCAAATCCGTTCAGCAGTTCGGGCTGTAGCTGCGGCTAAAAGTTCCTACAGAAAATTGCATGGGGAAAACGCGTTTTGGGACCCCCCCTTTTTTCTCGCCCCCGCTTGACGAACCACCCCGCCATCTACACATATATATATATATATATATATATATATATATATATATATATATATATATCCACGCTCCACTTGCACCTGCCTGTCGCACTCAAAGGCTGGTGCTGCTTGTCGGGGGTGCACCCGACACCAATATCCGCTCCAAGAACCCCTCACCGTACTCGTGCGAGAATCAGGAAGCAGCACTCGCAGGGTAAATTCACAGTTAGTTTATTTTCAAATAACGCGCTTTCGGCACTCGGTCTTCCTCAGTAATGAAACGCGGAAAGAGGCAACATTTTTCATTTTAAAACCATCACGTGTCTAGTCATATCAACATAGAGATGGGACTCAATGCTTGAAAGTTGTCCGCCATCTTGTAACGGGTCTGTATCTCTGTTACGATATTATACATAGAATGAAACAGTGAATCGCCCAAGATAATTTATAAATATCTAACGATTCATGCAATTATACAGTGGCTCGAGGAAACGTATAACTACCTCACAATATCCATCTGTTATACAATATCTATACTGTTAACATCAGACCTGCACCAGCGGTGCTGTTATACTGCCCTGTATGGGCTGGTATCTCTCACAATTACAAAACGGGGGGGGGGGGGAGACGTGATGGTTCACTATATCGACCAACCAATTGTATCACATGTTCAATAATATCTATCATTCAACAATTCATCCTAGAAAAAGTGTATTTATATATATAAAAAAACCTATGTATATGTAAAAAATTATATATAGGTAGAAGCAATAAATGGTCAAACATCCTAAAACATACATTGCATTACAATCATATCAGATGAACAGCCAAGTCCTCGTGCATATTAAGTCCCATGGGCATTTTACTTTGCAGATCGATTATGTAACGCGACTCGATTCGCCTGAGTTTCTGTAGTCTGTCACCCCCTCTCACACTAAAGGGGACAGAATCTAGACAAAAGTATGTTAACAGATCCCTGTTACGTGCATGCTCTTTTTCAAAATTTCTAGCTACAGGGTAGCTCACATCTGCATTCTGGATCGCTCTTTGGTGCTCTAAAATCCTCAATTTCACTGGGTTTGTTGTGCTCCCAACATACCTTCTGCCACAAGGACATGTCAGGCAATACACAACGTATGGCGTAGAGCAGGTGAGGAATTTTTGTATTTTCTTAGGTTGTTTTACTCCTGGCACCATATATTGTACAGTGCGCTTACTCCCTTTACACGCCTTGCAGCGACCACAAGGAAAAAAACCTTTCATGGGTTCTGACTTGGGTTTAGGTTTGAACTCTTCATGGTGACTATGAACCAAATAATCTTTCAATGCTCTTGCCTTCCTAAAGGTCACCAAAGGATAAGAGGGTAAGTCATTCTTTATGACATTATCTGTCATCAGGATGTTCCAATGCTTACGCATAATGCGTTTAAGATCTGCAGCATTGCTGGAGTAAGTCGTTATAAGTCTAAACGTTCCCCCATCAGTTTTAGTTCTTTTGTCATTTTTATCTTCTAGCAGTACTTTCCTTTCTAAGTTGGAAACCTTACTCAAAGCCTGCCTGAGTACCCCATCTTTGTACCCTCTTACTCTGAACCTTTGCATGCTGCCACTAGCCGCTTTACGGAACTCCTGTTCAGTGGTATTATTCCTCTTGATGCGGAGTAATTCTCCGTATGGTATACTATTAACTAGACTCTTCGGATAGCTGCTGGTCGCAAATAGATTAGAATTCCCAGCCGTCGCCTTCCGAAAGAGTTTAGTTTGCAAACTGCCATTCTCCACAAACACTGTCAAGTCAAGATAATTGACTTCAATTTTGCTCACTTCTCCTGAGAACTTCAAATTATTGTGATTAGTGTTCAGTACTTCCATATATTCTCTAGCCAATTCGACTGATCCTTCCATGAATATAAAAAGGTCGTCGATATACCTGTACCAACATTTCACAAGATCATTCAATTTTTTGTTGACAGGTGACCAGGCCACCTGCTCCTCCCACCACCCCACGAATACATTCGCGAAGCTGGGGGCGGAGCAGGTACCCATCGCCACTCCCGTAAGCTGTTTAAATAAGTCCTTACCAAAGAGAAAAATATTGTTATTCAGGCAGAAACGTAAGAATTAGAGCAGCATCTTATTATGCTTGTAATATTTCACTGGTCTGCTTTCTAGAAACCATGAAATGTCTGCCAACCCTTCTTCGTGTACAATGCACGTGTATAGGCTGGTAATGTCAATAACCATCATAGTATACCCATCACACCAATTAATGCTCTCAATACAATTCAAGAAGTGTTTAGTGTCCTTCAAATATGATTTTAGATTGACCACATGTGGGGAAAGAAAAGAGTCTATATATATAGACAAATGTTCTGTGAGGCTGCCTTGGGAAGCTACAATGGGCCTCCCAGGGGGATTCAATAAGTCCTTATGTACCTTAGGCAGGTAATAAAAAGTAGGAGTTACTGGATTCAGGCATCTCAAAAATAGATGTTCATCACAATTCAGCATGTCTCTATTGTACCACTTAAGGATCATGTCCTCACCTGCTCTACGCCATACGTTGTGTATTGCCTGACATGTCCTTGTGGCAGAAGGTATGTTGGGAGCACAACGAACCCAGTGAAATTGAGGATTTTAGAGCACCAAAGAGCGATCCAGAATGCAGAAGTGAGCTACCCTGTAGCTAGACATTTTGAAAAAGAGCATGCACGTAACAGGGATCTGTTAACATACTTTTGTCTAGATTCTGTCCCCTTTAGTGTGAGAGGGGGTGACAGACTACAGAAACTCAGGCGACTCGAGTCGCGTTACATAATCGATCTGCAAAGTAAAATGCCCATGGGACTTAACATGCACGAGGACTTGGCTGTTCATCTGATATGATTGTAATGCAATGTATGTTTTAGGATGTTTGACCATTTATTGCTTCTACCTATATATAATTTTTTGCATATACATAGGTTTTTTTATATATATAAATACACTTTTTCTAGGATGAATTGTTGAATGATAGATATTATTGAACATGTGATACAATTGGTTGGTCGATATAGTGAACCATCACGTCTCCCCCCCCCCCCCGTTTTGTAATTGTGAGAGCTACCAGCCCATACAGGGCAGTATAACAGCACCGCTGGTGCAGGTCTGACGTTAACAGTATAGATATTGTATAACAGATGGATATTGTGAGGTAGTTATACGTTTCCTCGAGCCACTGTATAATTGCATGAATCGTTAGATATTTATAAATTATCTTGGGCGATTCACTGTTTCATTCTATGTATAATATCGTAACAGAGATACAGACCCGTTACAAGATGGCGGCCAACTTTCAAGCATTGAGTCCCATCTCTATGTTGATATGACTAGACACGTGATGGTTTTAAAATGAAAAATGTTGCCTCGTTCCGCGTTTCATTACTGAGGAAGGCCGAGTGCCGAAAGCGCGTTATTTGAAAATAAACTAACTGTGAATTTACCCTGCGAGTGCTGCTTCCTGATTCTCGCACGAGTGCGGTGAGGGGTTCTTGGAGCGGATATATATATATATATATATATTTACACGTGTATATGTATATATATTTTTTTTCAATTTGTTTTTTTTAATTACCCCCTAAAACACATATTTGCCCATTTCTATCAAATAAACTATACTCCCGCAAAAATGTTAAATTATACATACCACCTCAATGCCCATTCCCACTAAAATCTTTAAATACCCTTTACACCCTAAAACTACCCTCTACCCTAAATTTTCCCTCTGCACGCCAAAACCTAGACTCACCCTGACTCCTAAAAATACCCCAGCACCCCTAAACGCACCCTTGACCCTAAATACCCCCTGCACCCCAAAACCCTAACTCACCCTGACCCCTAAAAATACCCAAGCACCCCAAAACCTAAACTCACCCTGAACCCTAAAAATACCGCCTGCACCCCAAAACCTTAACTCACTGTGACCCCTAAAAATACCCCAGCACCCCAAAACCTAAATGCACCCTGAACCCTAAAAATACCCCCTGCACCCCAAAACCCTAACTCACCCTGAACCCTAAAAATACCCCAGCACTCCAAAACCTAAACGCACCCTGAACCCTAAAAATACCCCTGCACCGCTAAACCTAAACTCCCCCTGAACCCTACAAATACCCCCTGCACCCCAAAACCCTAACTCACCCTGACCCCCAAAAATACCTCAGTACCTCTAAGCCTAAACACACCCTGAACCCTAAAAATACCCCTGCACCCCAAAACCCTAACTCACCCTGACCCCTAAAAATACCCCAGCACCCCTGAACCTAAATGCATCCTGATTCCTAAAAATGCCCCCTGAGACCCAAAACCCTAACTCACCCTGACCCCTAAAAATACCCCTGCACTCCCAAACCTAAACTCACCCTGACCCCTAAAAATACCCAAGCACCCCTAAACCTAAACGCACCCTGAAGCCTAAAAATACTCCCTGCACCCCAAAACCCTAACCCACCCTGACCCCTAAAAATACCCCAGCACCCCAAAACACAAAAATACACTTTCCACTATAATTTCCCCAGAACCCCAAAATATATACCCCTATACCCATACTTACCTTGCCCTTATAAAAAAAATAGGCTTTTTCCATTCATGCATTTACAACAAATTTTGTTGTAAATGTATGCGTGGTAAAAGCATATAAAATGTAATGCCATACGTTGTAATGGCATTGCAGAGTCATGGTAGATGCATTAAAATAGGATGCGGAGTGATGGTATGCAAGGTGAAAGTTTCATGGTAATGGGTGTTTACCACTGCGGATCATTGGGGGCTGTGAGGGGAGCCCCAAGGCCTCCAAAACCCCACAGTCTGCACATATTTAGCACACTTACGATGGTGCCTTACGGGAGCTGGCAGCATTTCACCGTGCTCATGCATGGTGAGAACAGCCTTTCCTCTTGGTTCTCCACCTTTGGACTGGAGCCGCATATTTTGCACTGCCCACACTGCAGGCATGGAGATGATAGACTGTCTGCCCAAGACTTGGGCATGGGGGAAGTTAAGGTGCCAGGCCGTATAACCCTTGCTGTCCCTGGGGATGGGATCCTGCAACCAGCTTTTGAAGTACCGGCATACTCAATCCTGGAAGGGGCCCCAACGCATGCCTCCTCTACCGAGAAAATAAATAAAAATATAGGCTGTCATCCCAGGGCCATGTATGTATATTCAAGGAATTGGTGTCAAGTGATACACACTTAATTTTTCATCCTGTTTTTCTTTCAGGGGGAGAGAGTTCTGAGGTACATTTCTCTTGCCCTGTAGGGCAGTATTCCATAATCTTTGGCTTGTTTTTATCCTGGTGACCTGCCCGAGCCACCAACAGGATCACCTTCTTCAGGCCTCCTGGCCTCTAAAATGATGCTTGTGGGGATCTGTTGCTTCCTCCACCAAATGTGTTCTAAGTGTGGCTCCTGGTGCTCTTCTCCTTCTTGTGGGGGCATCTTGCTCAGCTCCTGTACAGTCAGCCAGCAGAAAACCCATCCTGCCACACTCCATAGGTACAAGAGCCTCCTGGTTTCTTGAAGAGCACCTGTGTGTCAGCGGAGTCAAGGGTCAGTCCACAGTAGGTCCAGGGAAACCAAGTAGGATCCACCAGGAGGTCCAATCTGCTAACTGTTGCTCAGAGTGCGAAAGGGGGCTATTGGCCCTAGATAGACCCATCTTAGTCCTTAGGTTCATTTAGAGTCAAAGCACTAAACTCCACCCCAAAGTTATAGGATGGCTAGCCATTGTCACTCCAAGATCCAGTGTCTTCTCATCTGTTTTCCCTTGTGCAGGGGTTTTAAGTGGGTTGGAAATTTCTAGAAGTGAGCACCTCCAACCAGAACTAGGAAACCACACCAGCAAACCATCCCTGTTCCAACCCCCCTGCAGAGCATTCTGGGACAATCTGATCAAGTCATCTGGGTAAAGAGCTTACCTGAGAACCTCAGCTCTAGCTGACATAGCTGCCTGATTCCTTCCCACCAAAACTTTGCAGGTGGACCCTCGTGTACTGGCTTCTTAGGTTTGGCCCCCCCTTCGTTGGTCTCATCCCAGGAGTAGTGACAAGCTAATTAAATGAAGCAGATCTCCTTCCTACCAAAGTTAATTGCTCCACTCTGTGGGGGAGGCCATTGATCCCTCCACTTAGGAGCAGCCTAATTAACCTTGCCCAGTAGGGGTGACTAAGGTATGTAATCTAGTGCTGAGCTAGTGAGATATGACACATCATAAAGTGCCTTAATAAGTGTAGATAGGATATTAGGCACTGCAAATTTACACTTGTACATGTTTAAGCCCTGATTGATACTTTGCTGGACCCTGTAGCCCTACGTGGAGCCAACTGTTGTTCAGTTCACAGTTCCCCTATAATTTGTAATACAGGGTAAGCACAACAGACCTTCATAAAGCACCACAGACCTACACTATGAATGCCTTCTAACATTATACGACCTACCCCAGCTCAGTATCAATACCTGAAGAGTCCCTTCTGCAACAGGCTACCAGAACACAGATACAGGGCTGTGCAAGACTGTAACCTCACATGTGCAGCCCACGAATGTGCCTATAAGGGTGTGCCCATATTTTCATATGTAACCAGTCAAGAGCCTATTAACCTAGCTGAGCAGTAGAGGCCTTATCCTAAAAGGCAGACACAGGTGATTAGCCCTCTCAGCCCAAATACCAGGAGTTTACAGTGAGTGAGACTCGGGTGATGAGACTTGCTTACAGCAAACGTCCATAGACCAGGTATTCTATTGAGAAAAATGCAAGGGGGGCTAAATGGGCAGAACCCAATTGCTACACTAGCCTTTTCTTTTTTCTGAAATAAATGCTCTTCTGTCCCTATTATTCTCACTAGGGTGAGGCTTGTGCACGAATAGCATATTAATCAAACCTCTAGGAGGAAAAGGTGTAAGATATCTAGCCGGTGATAAGAAGGAGTGGGCTATCTGGAGGAGAAAGCTTGTGACTATGTCAGAGTTTTCCCTCTTGCTAAGTCTATAAATGCATCAGTATTACTGAGGGCTTCAACATCAGGTTTTCTTGGGATCAGATCCTGTGCAACTGGTACTTTTTTCCAAGATAAGCCTGGAGGGGGTTGCTACATTTCAGAAATTGCTTCTTTTGCTCATCAGGCCTTCCTAACATGCATGAGACCCCCTACCTCTTTTACTCTATGATGCTATAAATAAATGAAACAGGAAAGGGGGCTGCATCTCTGCTCCCAGACTTTAAGTCAGCCTGAGTGGTTGGTTGTACCCACCAGCAGTGCAGCAATGTTAAGTGAATACCCATTGGCATGGTTACCCATTACATTTAATTGTATGCTTGTTTCTCACTCCTGTTTTCTTTGACTTTAGGAGTTATTTTTCACATTATGGACAGAGTCCTCACACAATCATCTATGCTAATACGTAGCTGTTCACAAGAATCACTATACCAAGTTACACTTTGGTGTATAGATTTCTATTTAAGAACATAACTATTCAAAACCAGGTTTATGTGTCAAGTGATTTATTCTTTAGACACCAGATACTTCATGAGCATGTGGCACAAATCAGGTCTGGCACACCTACGACCTCATTTCTGATGAAGAATCATAACGTGCATATCATGATTACATCACAAGTTTTAACTGACAGAGCTACGGATTCATTCAGCCATATATAAATGTTATAGTGATCACTTTTATTGGGAACTGTAGTAGACTGACATCATAGCATGGTAAACTCATGAGTGAAGACCCATTTCACCTCTGAGAAATGTTGTGAACACCATGCCAAAATGTTAATCCTTTTGAGGCAAAGCCTCACTGCAAATATACAACGTACTTCAATGAGATTCACAGCATTATATTTCATACTATCTATTAATAAATACTTCTTTGGTTTTGTATTAACCCATTGCATGCTCGGGATGGCCCCCGGCCATCATGCGTCACAGTGGGTGTGTGCAGAGGACGGCCAGGGGCCGTCCGAATCCCACCCACTATTCAAATTGCCCGCACCGCGTGCAAGGGGTTAATCATATTTATTTATTAATTTACTTACTATTTCTCATTCTTCACTTCACCTATCACTAAGCTGCAATTAATATACTTCCATTTGCACGTGTGGGACATAAACACACAATAGTCACCAATAGGTGATTTAGCTTGAACCTCAAATACTTTCTACTAAATCCACAAGTTAGTGATCATGCAACAAACAAGTTTGATTCAGTTCCTTAGTCTCATATACCTCAGTTTGATATGCATAAGGACACAAAGGAAATTGATTTTATTGACTAGTTGTTGTAATTCAATTAGCAGTATGTTCCCCTCTTTAAATGTGTGACTTTTCTCCTCAGTACTGAAAGATACCCTCAACACGCCCTGACTCACACAAAAGAACTCAAGTAAAACCACCACATCAAATTACAACCAGTCTTCAATATTCATCCTCCCATTCATGCCAGTGCTAAATGCTGTTGTCTTGGTGGCGTCAAAGAGATTAGATCTTCTAACACTGCTGCTCAAATGGGTTAAACATACAAAATGTGATAGGATGAATGCTTGTAAGTAGTCTAACCAACTGGCAATCGCTCTGGGGAGCATTTGTACCCACTGTTTTTCGTCCACTGAGCCAATCTAGACAGATGAATATACTCATCAAAATCAATATTGACCCTGCTCTCCATGAGAACAGTCATTGCCAAGCTGCCAAGCAAGGCCTCTCCAGAAGGGACCACAAGCCATCCTAGACTTGTTTCAGCCTTATTATGTCTTGTCACTTAGGTATAGCTTGGCTCCTTTGGCACAGCGAGTAAGTGATCCATGTCTTGGCATACCTTGGCAAATATATTTAACCTAAGTAGGATAGTGCATTTTTATAAAATTTTTAGCTGAACACTCCAACTTGATAACTCAACTGTTGTTGCAGTCTGTTCTAAGGAACAGAGACTCTTTGCAAGTATCATGTTATTCTATGTGTCTATTATGATCCAGAGTGGATCTTAGCTGCATCAGAAACTGAGTCAGTGGTCAGAATTATTGTGAAAATATAACTATGTGCATTTTTACCAATGATGGAAAACAGCATTTGCAAGTAGGTCCAGATTGGTTTTCTAGGATGCCAAGAGTGCCCAGGAAAGAGAAGCTTTCACCTATTCTTCAATTCATGTTTTTGGGAGATAGACGGCAGACAACATGGCTGATGCCAGCACGTACACAACATCTACTTGAATGAAAAGCATATGTGACACAATTAGCTCTAAATTATGGTGCTCTACTGCAATCTCAGGTGTGACAATGACATTTTTTTCATTACAGGACATAGGCTGCTGGTGAGACAGATGATGGGCACCATTATCAGCAGCAGCTGCAAGGGCCTCTATGGCATTACTACTGTGCACTTATAGGACAAAGAATGTGACCGAGGTAAACTTTGTGGAGCGAGGTGAGCCTGATGGAACATCGGAGAGATTTAGACGAATGAGGCATGAAATTGTGATTTGCTCATGACCTTGGTGAGAGGAGGCTGTAAGGGGGTGGTTGTTGCCCAGGTGACGTAAAACATGTGTGTGACAGGATTGTTGGAAGTGCCAAGCTAGTGCACATGTAACCAGCAATGGAGATTAGAGTGCACTCTGTGGTGTAAAAGGAAAAGTAGAGATGGGTGAAAGCATATAAAGGCTGACAGTCGCCTCAGGTGAAGTGAATTAAAGACCTGGACAGGCATTGTAAGGTGATCCCTGCACAAGGGATGCAGCAGTTGAGAGGGCATCCACAAAAAAGAGGAGGCAAGAGGTCACAGTTGTGCATTATATCCTATGGCACCTGTAATACGGTGGACGGAATATCCCATCCGCCGAACTCTAAATCAAGCTCTACGTGTGTGTCTTGCACACCGTTACATTATCGCAAATGAAATGGCAAGAAATAACATAATATTGCAACATTTCAACCAATTTTTTTTTAATAACCATGATCTCCATGCCTATACAGAATTGGTTGTAATTCTCAACAATGTTGAAAGATTCTTGAAAATAGGAGGAACCTTGGCCCAAAAGTGTTCCTCTTTCCTACTAGTGTTAGATATGTGACCACACATTTATCTCTTCAGCTTGAGTAGCATTTCCTGCAGCTCAATATATTTCCTGAACTTCTGTTAACGTATAATGCGCATTCATTGTTTATCACCGCAAGTCAGACAGATCATGCCTTTCAGCAGTGTCAGTTGAAACAAAAAGACATTGTTGGTGTTTTAAAAAATGTCACCTGTTATCATAATCAAATAATTGTGATCAAGAAACAACTGCACTCATTTCTTTTTTTAAATGAAAACAACTTACAATAACTGGAATGGATGGTGGACACCCAAACATGCTCCATTACATTTTCGGGAATGATTATGGTTCTAAAATATCTTTCTATGTAGGTCAGTCCATAGCGTTTCTACAAAGTAATGGAAATAGGTTACATATATTTTATTTGATGGAAGAGCCTTAGATGGGCAGTCCATACAAGTAATACACAGGGATAACTTCCACATTAAACAAAAAGTGACAGTTGTCCTGATTTGTAAGTGATGTCACATCTGTTAATGGGACTTCCAGGCCCCTGGAGGACCTCCCAAGCAGTGATGTCACTTCGGTGGAGGTGGGTCAAGTGACCGTTTTGGGTCACGTGTGGTGTGACATCACCCTGGTAACATGTTGCGCACGTGCTTATGGTTCTACCATATGGTTAGGGTGCTGTCATAATGTTATGGGCCTCATTGCCCTGTGTCTAGAGCTTTGGCTCAGGTAATATTGCAACACTCTCTGGGTGCATAGTATGTGAGTCTCTAACAAAACAAGCCTGGGCATGTTCAGACAGCGGCAGTCTTGTATCCTTATTGAGGCAGATTGAGGGATCCTCAACAAGAGGCTCTGGAAATACACAGACAGAACCCCCAACCCCACTGTCTCCCTATGCCATCTTTCTTATCTTGGACTGTGCATATTTGACTTTAAAGGTCTTTTGTTAGAAACTTCTGGACAAATTCATACTTGAATCAAGACTGCCATGAAATGGAACCCAAACGCAGATGGCTGCTACTCACGCTCCCTAAAGTGGGCCCATCACATAATCATTAAGTTCTACTAAATATAAAACGCTGTCCCAAGGCCATACACACAATCAGAAGCAGCCATCTGCTATGAAATGGAACACAAAAGCAGATGGCTGCTCCCCTTCACAAAGTGGTCCCATCGCATAATTAGCAAGCTCTACTAAGTATAAAATGCCGGCCCAAGGCCACCCACAATCAGAAGCAGCCATCTGCTATAAAAATGGAACACAAACGCAGATGGCTTCTCCTCCTCCCCAAAGTGGCCCAATGCATAATTATCAAGCTATACTAAGTATAAAATGCCGCTCCCAAGGCCATACACACACACACAATAAGAAGCAGCCACGAAAAGCTTATTTTAAGTTTTTGAACAGAGGTGCCGGAGCAACATGGACAAAAACGTTAAGCTGAATTGCAGGGAGCATCCGGGCGATACAGGACAACTTCTGCTGCAGGTAAAAACAATCATAGCAAATATAATTTAAATATTCCATTCAGTGTGTCTGTTTTTTCTGGTCTCAAAATGTCTGCTTTTATTTATGGTTTGGAAAAAAATGTGTGTCCGCTTGAAGCTGGTAGTTGTGAACATGAATAATCATTACAATGTCCCCCTCAAAACAGGCTGACAAGACAGACACAGGTAATTTCCTGTAATTATTCAAATGTGTGAGTAAAATAGGGGTGTCAAAGGGACAGCTATTTCTTTTAAGTGCCAGGTCTCAAGGACCTCTGTAGTGGGTTAGGTAACTGTAGCTGCAGCATGTTGTTTGTGCCATTGTGTTGCAATTGCTTAAGATGCTGTGGGCCCCATGGAAATAATATCTGTTGTCTACAACATGGTTTGCCAGGAGTTAAATTTGGCAGCAGACTTTGAACTGGGCTGTAATGCAGGCTGTGACAGGCCATGGCCTGAGGCGTTGGTTGTGACCAAGGCCTCAGCGTGGCTATATAGTTTGCCAAGAATGCCAGTTCTAGCAACTTTAAAATATATGGTGTGTGATAGAGAGAGGAGAGTCAGTGAGTGAGTGAGTAAGGATGGACACCTATGCCTCAAAGACCTTTGCTTTCATAGCCTCTTTTCAAGAGAGGCATTGCTCTTCTAAACATCCTACGGGAAAAACCTCCAAGTCCCACCACATATATAACAGGGGCCCCTTGAAAGAATGGTGGCCTTCCATATCTGGCGTAGTGTCTGTAATATTCCCTGTACAGAGTAGGGTCACTGTATGTTTTCATGATTACCATGATGACTTCTTAATATTTGCAGTCACGCCGTGGTCTTAAATGAACCTTAACAGTAACTTTCTCGTATTTAAAGGAATTGCTATGTAGTCAGGTTTGGTATATTGAATATTAATCACTGTATTATTTTCCCTCTTCACCTGCATCCATCTTAGCAAGGGTGAATACCTAGCTCCGATCCTCTTCAGCTCTACAATGTCACTAAACACGTAGAGTGTGTAGAACCCTCCATTAATATTAGGGCACATAGGGTCCTACTCAACCTGCTTTTTATATGTTGTACTGTTCCTAAAACTCTTCTTAATTTAACCATACAGCTAAACTCTATCGCTATTTATAAAAATGATGTTGTCGCCATATTGTCACCTTTAGAGAGCCACCTGTACTCGCACACCCTGCAGGCAGCTTTCCAGCAGCTAACTGTTAAATTTCTCGGGCCACACCCTCCATTTGACAAAGGCCTGTCTTTTAGCCCTGCTACCTTTCCATTTCATAATCTTTTCAACCCCGTTAATCCTCTGTGGATCGTTCAGTACCTTTTGTAACTCTTCACTGTAAAAGGCACCCAACACCATTTCGCCATCATAGTCCTTTAACCTGTAAATGTATATACATTCTTTAAGATCCATACTCTCCACTATAAATATATAATCGCTACAAGTCTGCTGGTAACCCTTCGTAAAGACCCCTTTCAACATTGAAACCCTAACATGATCACCTTCTTTTAAAAGAGGCTTCTTTACCTTGGCAGCAAAATGGCTCCCATACACCGCTTTCCAATCGCTATCAGTCATTACCTCTACGGGAGACATTTTTATGGTTTTGTGATAACTGACATTATAAGCATCTATAAATGTCTGAGAAAATCCACATATTGATAGGTGTTGTAGGGTGGGAAATATCTCCACATCTTAGATTTTAAAGTTCTGTTAAAACGCTCTATAACAGCAGCTTTTACCTCTGTGTGCGTTACAAAATGACGAACAGAGTGCTGTTTTAATAATTTCTGTAACAAATTGTTTTAATATTCTTTCCCGGTATCTATTTGCATATTTTGAAGGGTTCCTGAAGATGGCTTTAAAGGCTGTGGTGACGTTAGTACCACTTTTATCACTTAGCGCTTCTGCAAAAGTGTCCTTGGACAATACATCTATTCCTGTTAATATATATTGAGCTCCATAATTTAGATTTTGAAGACTGATTATGTTTGCCTGCCATTGATAATCTAGCTGTGCATTAACAATGGTCAGTCCCGTCTTCAAACGCTTCCTGGCTGGCTTGTGGAGTGAATACGCCTCTTCCCCAGATAACCAGGTGCTCTGTATACTGGCTCATTTTCAACTGACCCTTTCCAAACAGAGCTTCAGTGCTACTGAAGCTTCTGATCCCGCTTGTATCATAATAAAGCTTCCTAAACCCGTCCCCGGCATGTTATCAGCCCCTGCATCCCATGAAATGAAAGACAATGGATTTGTGTAAGGGTATTTTATTAAAAATAAAGAATGTTAGCAACACATAAAAAGGTCATATTTTACAGTTCCATGGTACACATATTGCTGTTGTTGTTGAACAGTTTGATGACTTTTCACTACGTGTAAATAATATGAAACATGCTACATATATTACTAGGGACGAGGCAGATACTTTGCCTGAGCAGTCACAACTTTTGATATTTTTACAGCTCTATATTCAATAGCTTAAGACAGGACTTCCTGCTCATTCCTCCCATGATTTTGTACACTCAGGATACTGACAGCATTAAAAAAATCGCACAATTCTCTGTCATACAATACAAAACCATTATTTCTGAAATAATCATGGGTCAGAAACTCCAAGGCAATATGTTTAACTGGTAATCAGTGATAGTATTAACTCCCTCATATGGCTTTTGTATGCGATCCAGTATTCATCCGTTGTAGATAGCCATGCATTGATACACACCAGTTGGCTATGGACGTAGGACTGTCACATTGCATAGCCGTGGGCAGCTCACCAAGCTTCAGATAGTGCAGAGTTACAGGCGGTATTTCAGTTATACATTCTTTAAGCAAAATATATATCAATCTGGCAATACATATGTATCCTGGACGTAACTCAGAAGCATCTTGCATACGACAGAGTTTTGAGCTAGGCTCACTCGAACATCAGATCTCTTTGAGCGTGGTCAACAAGATCTTAATCATGCCAGGGTGGACATTTTTCTTTTCCTTAGACAAAGCATACAGCAACCATAACAGTTTATATACTTTGTTCGGGTCAAGCAAGCTACATATATGACGGATTGTTATTGAAGTGTATGAGTCATATAGACACTCGTGAGCCTCCTGCTGTGGATCATTAATTATTTGGCCGTAACAGAGGTTATAATAGTCACGTTTGACACACGCACTCACAACAATAGCAGAAAAACCTTTAACAGACCATATGGCTTCATAGGGTATGCCTGGAGCTTCCTTTTCAAAAGCTACAATATTATAGGCACAAATACATTTCTTACGCAGCTCTTTGTTTTGGACTGTGGAACTTTCAGTCTGTGTTGAACAGTAAAAATTTGCAGCGTTAACCGTTGGTGATGTTCCCTCTGCCACGGCTCTTTTTATTGATGCTTTCAATGATTAAAAAAAGAAAGAAAGACAGACAGTTAAAAATAAAATATAGCTGCATTTACAGTATAAGTGTCTATAACGATTGTTACTAACCTTGTCATTTTCGCGGGATTCGGCCGCGGCTCTGAATTCATGAGAGTTGCCGAAGTCCATGGAGCCATAACCAGCTTTGGAGTTTGCGCACAGCTGTTGCACGACGATGGCCTAGGAGCCGATTCCTCCAGAAACCGCATTTCTTCATAGATTGGTGAGTTAGGAACTGTTTTAGATTCTTCACCATCTTCAATGTCGATGGAATCATTTCCAGCATTTGCTTGTTACTCGAGGCTTTGCTGCCAGTGCTGCACCCCTTAATCGGGATATCAATTGCGGCAAATCCTTGAGGTTGAGCGTTTCCAACCGCCAGCAGAGCTCCTCATAACCACCATCTTTAAGGTCACTCTGCTGTGCGTTCTGCTCCATTACTGTTGTTGTCAGGCTTTGATAATATCTATTGATAGTATTCAATCCACCATCAGAGTACATCTTTTTGATGAGGTGGCTGTACTCTTCTGAATGGCCAAGCGGTCTCTTTCTGGAGGGAGGCTTCTGGGTGTGGCATAGGCTGCTTAGGGGCTCCTTATATGTATTCTAAGCTTCAGAAAATGGGTGTACTGCTCTGCATCACATCATGGTCACCTGATCTCCAGAGGCTCTGGTTTCTTGAGAGCTGCCGCATAGCCCTAACTAGTGGCAGAACCATGAGCAGGTGACTAGCACATGACCAGGTAATGTCACTTTCGGGGAGGGCCCCCAGGGGCCCAGAAGTCCCAGTAACAGAAGTGATGTCACTTCTGGGGCGGGACAACTGTCACTTTTTGCTTGATGTGGAAGGTATCCCTGTGCACTACTCATACAAACAAAGATGTGCACAAAGCTCCATATAAGCCTGGCCATAATGTCCATAACATTTGACAATAGTGAGCATGGGGAAGAAAGTTGTTGGATTTGTGTCATACTTTTCAGGAGCTCTGTTGCCAACTAGAGAAGCTGTAGCATAACCAGCGGGATAAATGACAAATCAGCTGAGCGCCAGGCCATCTGTTCTGAACTGCCAATGTAGGAATGTGCTGCTGGAAGTACTGACAAGCCACTGTAAAGGTGCCGCCAAGAAGAAGAAGAGGACATGTGTAAAAACGGGCGCTCTGAGTGGAGGCTTTGAAGGGAAAAGGTGAAAGTTTTCTGGGGTGACCCTGAGTTATGGTAAAGGCCTGCATGATTTTAGAGGTGGAGCATCAATGTTTCAATTGTGGCACTTCATAGTAAATTATGGTGTACAACCTAGGGTTGTCTCAGATAAGAGGCACAACAAAATACCCAGTAATATGTATTTGGCTGATTGGAGATGTTACTTAGCAGCTGCACCACAGCTACTGACTATTTTCCTCCTCAGCTGATGGCTGACACCCTACCTGTCAGGTCATTTTACCAGCAAATGGGCAGGGGTCACTGAGAACGTATGTCCAAAGTGCCATGATAGACAAGAAATGGTTAGTCGCCTGTTGTTTTTTTGCCCATTATACAAGAAACCTCGTGCCATGTGGGTAATACCAATTTGCAAGCTATTAGGCTTTAGTAGGCATGAAGAGGCGCTGAGAGTCCTTACTACGGCCCCATCGATCCAACAGCAATTGAAGTGGCCAAGTTCTTGGGTTGGACCTGGTCTATCTGTGCTAGGGTGCTTTCCTAGGACTACCCAAATGATCTATTCCCTTAATGTCACCCTACATTCCTTGTAATGAACTGGAGTTATGAAATGCTTGGGGCTAATGTTGAATTTTACGGAATTGTATATCTTAATAATAATTTTTTAGATCTACTTTATGCGGCAGTTTTCCAATGTTTAATATTTTCTTAAATTGTTTTTTAAGAGCTGGAATATTTATAGATTTTAAATTGTATGTTGTATTATCTATGTTGTGCTTTTATGACAAATCTGTCGAATAAAGCTATTTGATGATGACTATTTTCCTCAGTTAGTAGTGTCTATGTGTTTGAACAGTGCTGTGTTGGTGAATTGGGCTCAAAAGCACCCTTCTCTCATGACTCCCCTCTTTTGAGCATTTGGTGCATGGAAATCACTCCACAGGGTACCTCAACAAGCAGTTCTGACTTAGCCAGTGACCAGTACCTGCAGGCTTCTGATCCTGCCAGTCTCTGGAAGGTCACTGGGACAGAGACATTTTAAGGCAAAGGCAAAGTGTGCAAATGTATTAATCAAAATAACCTGATCCTGATCTGAATAGGCAATATATTCCTTATCATCCTCTGTTGACTAGTGTGTGTGGTTATACTTAACCTTACACCCACTCTAAGAGTTACAACAGGGTGTGCCTAAGTTTAAAATATCCTCATACACTCTCTATGTGTCTCCTCATGTGTGTCTACATTCCCTTCTCTCAATCAAGCTTGTACAGGTCCATGCAGAAAAAGAGAAAAACAAGTCAGGAAAAAATGTGTGGATGGCAGGAAGGAACCTCACGGGAGCAACCACCTGGGAACTACTGACAGGTTCTCATCAGTGTGTTCCACTTCTCATCATTTGCTCCTTCCCACCAAAAATAAAAAAAAATTCAAAGTAGGAAAAATATAGAACTAAATCCTAAACAACTCAAAAGTGTGTCCCTATCACACTCATGTGCATTTCCCCTCTGGGGAGCGGGAACGGGAGCCCGAGCAGAGACAGAGACCGAAGTCATGGATGGTTGACGAAAAGCGACCGCTCTGCGTGAAGGGAGACCAGTAAAGCATACGGGTGTACGGAGAACCCCAGGTATGCCGGTAGGCACCTTCGCAAAGATTTGAACGCTGGCAGTGTCCAGTATTGTGTGGCAAAGAAAATAACCCCAGCCCTGAAGAAGTTGCAGACCAACCTAGACAGGCAACGAAACATGTTGGCTTCATATATTTCAAAACGAAGCGCAACTGCAGAGTTTTGGTTTTAATGGGAGTAGATACTCAGCACGGAATAAAGTGATTCAAATGGCCAGGGATATCTAACTCCGTTTTATAATAGGGTACCACACTGATTAGCGGTGTTGACACCCCAGGGGATAGATGCGCATGAGTGTGATAGAGACACACACTTTTGAGTTGTTTAGGATTTAGTTCTATATTTTTCCTACTTTGAAATTTTGTTTCTTTTTGGTCGGAAGGAGCCAATGATGAGAAGTGGAACACACTGACGAGAACCTGTCAGTAGTTCCCAGGTGGTTGCTCCCGTGAGGTTCCTTCCTGCCATCCACACATTTTTTCCTGACTTGTTTTTCTCTTTTTCTGCATGGACCTGTACAAGCTTGATTGAGAGAAGGGAATGTAGACACACATGAGGAGACACATAGAGAGTTTATGAGGATATTTTAAAGTTAGGCACACCCTGTTGTAACTCTTAGAGTGGGTGTAAGGTTAAGTATAACCACACACACTAGTCAACAGAGGATGATAAGGAATATATTGCCTATTCAGATCAGGATCAGGTTATTTTGATTAATATGACATGAGTGGAGGGCACCTGATTCTGAAGTTTCCCTCTGAGCTCCAAGTTTGAGAGAAAAGTGTGCAAATGCCCAAAACCCCCAACTTTCAAGGGTCAGAGACTCCACTAGCCACCAAAGATAAATGTTAAAAAAATAAGATGGGGGCACCCTAAAACTGGCCAACAGTCTTCGTTTCCCCCTCTGAGGTTGGGAGTTGGATTGGCAGGGTTTATCCCCAATCTTCCTATCCGTACGCAATTGCCCATGGCCCCTACCGTTCAAGAGGGAGAAAGTGGGAGCGCTGGTTAGTAAGAATTTTTTGGATCCCACATGTAAGAAATCAGGCCATTAAAAAAGCTTGAGTGTGTAATAGGTCTACAGATACCTCCCTACTGGGAATCAATCACCCCATTCTGGCACTTGACTCTCAAAAGGTAGCAAAGCAATGCAGTCCAAGACCTACTCAGGGAAAGTGGTGTGGGCTAGTGATCTCCATTTGCTGGCATGCAACGACAACACTAAATTAATTGTTTAGTAAGTGTTTTTTCTTTGACAAATAAATAGTACATTTATTAAACACACACTACTAAATACTTTGCAGTTCATTACAAATATGTACGGGTAGGTCGAAGTACCTTTGGTGACACTCTGAAATCACATTTGACCCATTTTGGATCACACCCCCCTTTATCACAATACTTCTCCCACCTACATAAGATAAAGCATCACAACATAAGGAAGTGTATTGTTAAATAAAGCAAGCCTATTGGATTTGGCAAAGGGTCACCACATATAAAGGCAAGCCTATTGACTTTGTCAAGGGGAGCCCCACATTATAGGAACAATAATCACATGTTAAAATTCACCATGATATCACTGGAACTGATAAACACAATCATTATTAATAATAAATGCATTGTAATGTTTACTAAATATCATTATCAGCAATGCACTTTAAATAAATCAGTGAGATCAAAATAATGTGTCCAGGTCTTTCTTTTACAGGTCACATAAAATGCAGCCATAGGCCCAACCTCTAGAGGTCCCTGCATTCCTGAGCTGCAGGCAAAAAACTGTAGCTCTAGACTGTTTTGAAAACCACAAAAAACTCTCCTGGTAGCATTGATTCGATGACATAAGAGACATGTTTTTTTTTTAATACAGATGGGGGCCAGTGCAACTCCTGCAGCTCTCCACAATGTTCCTTTATGTCACTGTGGTAATCCTGCCCAGATTTATACACCACAAGTAGAAGGAAAGAAAACTTGCAGAGCATTATGGGGCGCTCCCTCGCCGGGGCTGTTCTGCAGCTGCGTGTCTATCCTTTCTGGTTATTTTTGGGGCACCCTCAACGAACAAAGTTAAGAGGTCTGCGGGGCGAGTACCAAGTCCCCCATGGCCCTAGCTGGCTCCCCAAGTGCAGCTCCTGTGCTATGTGGAAGCCGGTATAGGCATCTCTGCTCTCACAGCAGTGGGAGCAGGCTTCTTTGCTCTAGGAGCAGAGAAGATTCTTTATGGACCCCTGCCCCCCCCAGGCACAGGAGGGTGGATGACTGAGCATCGCTCCCAGGGCTCTGACCAGCTGAGGACCAGAATGAAGGGCGGCATGGGAAGGGGTCCCTGGGACAATAATGCTTGTACTGAACTGGGAATGGGGTCGAAGGCTGAATATGAGTCTGTGGCTCGGTGGCCCACGCACTCTCTCCCTCCCAAAAATAAAATCGGTCTTGCACCAACCCCTAGGAGCTTGGCCCTCCCAGGGGGAATTTTGGAAATGGCTGCTGAGTGCCATACGTTTGTTTTTCTCATTGGGGGAAAAAGGTCAAATTCTTTCCACATGCATATCTTTGACCCCATTGGGCCAATTCCTACAACCTTTTGCTTCTGGTGACCAGGCCTACTCACTGGAAGCACTTTCCAGAGGCCGTCTGGCCTCTAAAAGGTGCACACTGCAGGGAGCGGGTTTCACTGTCTCCCTGCACCATCCTTTTCTTTTGCCTGGTTCCTGGCACTCTTCTCCTACTGCTAGAGCACAGAAGTCCAGATCTAACCCCAACTGGTCCTCAGAAGGCAAGCACCACTGGACCTAGAGAGACCCATCTAGTCCCGGGGGTCAGCTGTAGACAAGGTCCTTAGTCCATCAGCGAACCAGCTGGTTTTTACTTCCAGCTGTCCATGTTGTTGCTGCTGTCACTGTCCAGGGTCTGGCACTTTGTCTCTCTTGTGCCAGGGTTTTTAAAAGAGGATAGAAAGTTCTAGATGCCAGCCACCCCTGGCCAATCCTAGGATGTTATGTCATCCCTCCAACCTTGCCCCAACCCTCCTGCACAGCATTCTGGAACAATCCAATATGGCATGGGAAGAGTTTCTATGTGAAGAATTCCTCTTGGAGCAGCCAGATACTTGTTGGAATGAAATGTTTCCGTTATTTTGCTTATTCTATATGAGTTAGCATTCGCAGCACCATTTTATGTTTGGCCGCCATTTTGAACTATGATCGAAACTAATTCTTCCTTACTCGAGAAACAGCCTGTGGTAAGTTTAGTTTCTCCAAGGTTGGGCCTTCCTTTGCTAATGAGAACACTGCTCTTATTAGCGCTTACCTTTCCCACTAGATAGAGGCCTTTTTCCACTAGTCTAGTGGCGGACACGGACAGAGTGACTTTGGGTCAGAGATACGGTGTGCCTGCCTCAGAATCAAAAAACATTGTTCTGTACTTCTTTGTTTAGCTGTATCTGCCTGGAAAATTTCATTATGGGTGTGCCTTCATTGGTTCTGAATTGTAAATAATGGTTGCTGATATCAGTCCCTCTGCAGCACTCCTAAGAGACTGGGCAGACCGGGCTCCACCTGAGTGTATCTAAATAAACATATATTGGCTTGTATTCTCCACTGTCTGGGTTGTCTTCTTTATTCAGGGGCCATGGGTTTTTCCAACCCAGTTGCAGAGTGACAGCTAATTACCGGATGCAGATTTTCCTCCCCATCTTTTTCAAGAAATAAATCATTGATAATTTCTCCTTTTGTGTTGAGAGACCTTTGTTTCCTCTGCTGGGGATCAGAGTAATTAACTTGGACCAGCAGGGGGACAAAAGACCTGAAATTTGATTTTGAACTGAGCCAGAGAACTATGACAATTCTGGACACATGTATGTAATTAGGATCTGCATATTCATTGCAAATTTCACTCCAATTTGACATCTCACTGGAATGTGAAGACCTACGTGGAGCATAAGTGCACTTTAAAGCAGATTTCACTTGTATGTACAAAACAGTGACACTCTAGATTTTCTAGTAAACCCTACTGACCTACCTATGAATGTCCAGTAATATTATAAGTCGTATCACCAGACCAGCAATTACCCAAGCAGGGTCCCTGCGGCATGCTACCTGTGTGCAAGTACCAGGCTGCGCACAGCAGTAGTCTGAAGCGCACCCATGCATGTGCAGTCATGTTCACATGTAACCAAACAAAAGCCTCTTATCCTGGCTGTGTCGCTGCTGCCTTATCTCAAAAGAAAGAGAAATATGCGCAAAATGTGTGATTTAACCAAAGATTGAGGTTTGCAGGGCATTCTGGATAAGAAAATTTAATGGGATCCACACAAGTCACATCACGCTGGACTACTCTGGGTGTCTAGTTCACAGAAATTATTGGGTTTAATAAGATTCCCCATAAGGCGGCAATGCCAAGGTGAAAGATCACTGCTACCAATACCACTAAAATGTATTGGTTTTGAAGGTGAAAATTTGATGTCTACGCTTTGAGTTTTGGGGCATTTCCTGTTGTGGGTGCTTGCCCTATCCACATAAGAGTGGTACATTTTCATTGGGAGAAGTGTGGCAATACAGAGTAGTGGAACATGTGTTAATATCAATTGAATATGAGTTTTTGGCCTCCAAATGTGAGCCAGTATCCAAGATAGAACATGTTTTGCAAAATTACCTCTGAATTACATAGTATTGTTTATCCCAAATTCATAGTTGTACCGATCACTTCTATTCGTAAAATATAAGATCTTATGCACAATTGAAAAATGCATTGGTTTTCTTCATGACTTTTTAAAACAAATGTATTTTTGCTATATGAATCATAGCATAGTTGATACACAATGAAAAATCATAAACTGACACTCAATTGTTGGCTTTGGGTATCACTCGTTTATTGACAACCAATAAACACTCCATATCCCAGAGGTCAGAGTGATCTGATGGCAAAAACAATTATAGAGAAAAACATGGTCACCTATTTCTACCTTTATTAAGCATAATGTTTCTATTTCAATTATTAGTTTCTTTATAGTTTCTTGTTATATGTGTTTCAGAAACTTATGGCTTTCCAGGTTCGCCCATGCATTTCACTCTATTTCAACCATAAAGTGCAAGTAGGTTGAAACCACAAAAAATAGGAAAAATGGAATACCACTTAAAACATTTTTTTAATGTGGTATTTGTTTTACAAAAAAATAAAATACATTTGGTATATTTGTATTTTTGTGAGTTCTCTTCAGGGTAATCCCCAAACCCTGGACACCTATAGCATTCTCATGATATGGGGCAAAAAGGATGCACATTTAACCTGGATACCTTTTGTGGAAAAGGTATGAAGGCTTAAGCATAAAGTACCCCAAACAATAAAAAAATGGGTTCAGCCCTAGTGGTAGAAAAGCCTCATCAGCTAAGGGGTTAACAATTCACTGGGGGCTGGTAACACCATCTAGGGTTTTATGGTTTGTAACTTTTAACTGACTAAAGTGTATAATAACAATAAGAAGAATATAAATAAAACTATTAGGATTAAGAATAAAAATAGGAAAAGGAATAATATAGCACCCACAAGGCCCAAAACATTATGTCCCACGAAGGAAAGTTTGTCAATAATAATAAGAAAAAGAATAAGAATAATGTAGCACCCACCCGGCCCAAACATTATGACCCAAAAAGGTAAATTGGTTTCTGTGATGAATCAAAGCACATTGTCAGTGATTTAGCACAAGCAGCAAACTCTTTGTCCGGAAAATCTTTGTCATATCTGTGCTACAACAATTTAAACAGCAATACTGTTGACCAATAAAGAACTTACAAGTTCTAAACAAGATCATTAAAAAATACATATATTTAATAATAAAAATATCAGAAATATGAAGACAATTAAATGAAATGATCAAACTTTATGACGAACATATGGAATGCCTCATAGAATGTATTGGAGGAAGGCATTACATGCTATCCAATTGGAAAGGCAAACCATAGAAATTGCATGGGATTACCCAGGACATGGCCACTTTGAGTGATTGCTGTTGACTCAGGTTGGTGTTCGGTTCTGATTATAATTTCTATGACTTATTAAGTCTGAATGTTCTAAACAAGGACCCCCAAATTCTGTTTATGCCCTCAGCTTCATAAATCTCTACAATGATTCTGCTCTAGAAGGCTCCTATTCTCTAAAAAGATACAGAAAGGCCACATTTTAGGCTTTGTTCTCAGTACCCTTAGCAAGCAAATGAAGACTACACCCCCTCCCAGGGCTTAAACAAGACCTACATCTGTTTGCATATCCTCTAAGCTCTGGTGTTTGCTCAAACATGTTCTTACTTTGTCATATAACTATTATAAATAATTACACACTCTCTGTGTAACTGGTGAGTTTGTCAGTGACAACTGAGCATTCTACGTTTGCTTTTAATGTTGAAAGATTGTTGATTGTTGATTCAGTAGCCTTGTTTGCTAAAAAGAAAACATTGTCTAATTACTTACAACAATCCTGGATTCTTATTGCAAGCAGGGTACCCAACACATCCCACACAGTATTGGTGCAGTTATAACTATAAGGATACTATTAGTGTGGTGTATTGAAATACTTGGGAAACTCTAAAATCTAGGAAATGTTCTACAGCTCAAAACCACTTACATGTGTGCAGGAGAGTAAATGATATTCTGCTGGAATAAAATGTTGTCATGATGAAAATGCGTGTAATATATCTGCTTACGTGCATCAAACACGCTTTAATGATGTGAAACATTGTCTATTGGCCAGCTCAATTAGCTAGTCATGTTAACAAGAGATAATGGAACTCTGTCTATTTGATAATGTTTCTATATGTGTAAGAACTTGAAATATTCTTTGAGGGGGTTGAGACCTCATATAATCCAGTAAAGTTACCCTCTGGTAGCATTCAACAATAGTAGTCAGGTTTGACTTAGAGGTAAAGTATTTATGCAGTACTCAAACAGTAATAAAGACAAATCATTTTAATGAATAAAATTAAACTAAAAGGACAAAATACAACCAGGAGAACCAGAGATATGACTTTTTATAGTTGAAATAAAAAAATTACATTAGAAAGAGCAACGCACCAACCACAGTTATCTGTTGTGCTAGAACTAGATAAAAGTCAAACTTTAAGGCTGACCGCAATGGAGAGTAGGTTGCATAGTGGGTCAGAATCAGCAATCAGGTTCCCCCGGTGGAATGCTTACCTTCAGACTTAGAAATTATTGTGGAGAAAAATGGTAGGTGACAAGTTGTTAGCAGGGCAAGCTGGATCTGGTGCAGGGCTCAACAACAGCGTGCTGCTGAAGAGCGGGGTTCCAGCACGGTAATAGACGAAGGCGGAAAAGCTTGGAATGGGAGAAACCCGAAGTCTCTGCCTAGCAAGGGCTCTACCTTAATTGATTGCTGCCCAACGTTAGTCCTGCTGCCGCTTTCAACATTTGGACTTAGAAAGTTTGATCCTTTGATTTGATTTTCTTCATATTTCAGGAAGTCAGATTTCATTCAGGGGGCAAACCAGCAAGTTGAATCTGGCTGGCGATTAAATGTTAACAGCTCTGCTTGATGGTGGTCCCGATCTTCTGCCAGTTCTTGGAGGAAAAGTTGTCAAAAAGTTTTTAAGTCAGATTTATAAGTTTGAGGTAGGAGCACGCTTTAATACCAGTCATGGGTCCAGGATCTGTGAGGCATCACTTGGGGTGTTACTCCAACACAGTTATGGAGCAGCTTCCCCCTCCCACTGGGTTTGGAGGAAGACAAAGGGGGCAGGTCTAGGTCTGAGCTACGTATGCCAGTGGCAGGTTATGCACCATTTGAAGCTCAGAAAGGAGATGTCCACAACCCCCAGGCCATCCTACTCCAGCAAAAAACACCTCTCCACACCCAAGCTTTCTGTCCACTGTCTGGGAGTAATCTACGTCTCACCATCCTGGAGCCATTCACCAGTCACCTGAAAGTGATACTGGTAGAAAGCCAGATTTGGTTAAGGCAGGAAAAAGGCAACTTTTTAAAAACTGTCATTTTCGAAACAGTTATATAAAATTGAACTGTACTATTAAGTTGGAATAAGTTTTGAATCATCCAAAGTACTATAGTTTATTATGGTCATCTAGCTGCTCCCAAACCAAAATGAAGCATTATAAGTTGTTATAATGCATCTAAGTGTTTCGCTATGAAGCACATGCCTTGCTACAGTGAAAAATAAAGTTTTCACGGTCAGGGCATGTAAAACCTTAAATATTAATGTACTACATTTTATTTTCCATTCACCCTTGCCCTATGGGCATTTAGAGCCTAACTTAGGGATGACTTATAGAACTGAAGACATGTTTTACAATGCTACTTTAGTGGGTGGCACAGTGAGTGCTACAGTCCTCAAGTTGTATTTAATTTACAGACCATGGGAACATATTATACCATAGATCAGGGACTTACAAGTAAATTAAATGTGCCAATTAGTTATATGACAATTTTATCATTTTTAAAAGGGAGAGTGCAAACACTTAACCACTGGTTAGCAAGAGGAAAGTGTGCAACAAAATGAGTCCGGCTACAAGAGAGGGATACCACATAAAAGTCAGGTCTAGGGACTGCTTTCTTCTCAACTAACATGCACAGCCCCTTCCCTGCCGTACCCCTTTTTTCTAATAATAAGAGCTTTGTACCACCTTGTAGATGCACAAACAGAATCATTCTGTCTTAGTAAATTTAATTGACACACAACATCATACTCAATGAAATTGGAACACTTGGGCCCATCATACCATGTAGCCATGTCGTGTAAGTACTGGTTGCAAACTAGCAAATCAAAGATTTTGTTACTACACATACACATTATTGATGTGCCACATTAATTTATTTTCTCAGCACATCAGCCTTGCTCAAGATCCTCATTGGAATTTTTTGCATGCTTTTCATGTGTCATTTCTTTGATTAGTAGCTGTTCTTCCCATCTTCCTAAGTCTTCTACGCCTTCCTTGAAGTGGATGTTTTGAGGTGAGCCGTTGAGCCACTTTTCTATCCTACACACCCACTCAAACTGTGCCACTGAGTTAATAATTCATGGTATTTTTACCTACCCTGTAGGTTGCTCATTCTTCTGTCCTGGGAAAGACCCCCGCTTAAGGAGCACCTGCCCTTCCGCTACTCTTGGGGTTGCAATGTCGACTTCCCTTTAACCTCTACCTGTACTTTTAAAAATCGCCCATATGCAGATGATGAAATATGCATTTACAGCATCTTGCAATTATGGAGTTTATTAGTTAGTACTTTATACATTGTTAGACAGGTTCCTAATCAATCCATTGTAAATATTGTATTTATTTGCACTTATACTCTACTTCCACCCCTTGACGAGTGCTCCCTTGAGCACTTGTTTCACTTAATGTGCATTGGAGCAACCATTTAAATTATTGATCATGTCCTAACTTATATCATATACATTTTAAGATTTGATAATCAATTTTGTCTATTTATGTTTGATTTTGGATGTGATATATTTCCAATCTTTTTGGTTGGACCAACTTTTTTCTCTACTATAATTGACCCAGGTCCGGCTGAGTTCTGGGTTCCCCCATTGTTCTGTAACAATTGTGCTCAACTAAGGCCTTCTTATTTATTGGTGGAGATCATGGAAGTATGGCCTATGTTTAGATTACACCAGTGTTCCAGGATGTGACGTAGATGTGTTGTTCAGATAGCATGGGGATGCCCAAGGAATGTGTGCTTCTTAGTTACATAACAAACATATAACCTGGTCAGATGGGAAATATATTTTTGTGCCCTAACATGAAACTTAGTAGATAGTGATGCATATGCTTTTTATTACTATTGTTGAGGGTTTGCCCACAACATTGGAAATATATAGCATATCATATTATGCTCCTCTGCATATATGGTCTGTGCCTTGGCATTTGTTAACATGTATTTTTTTTAACAAAATGTATTTAACCAAAACCAGTGTGGGGGTGAGCCTTTTCAGGGGTTCACCTGGTGCAGGGGATAGCCCTTTTGCGCACTGGTCCTTTAAACTGACAAAGTAGAGATTGGCACTGAAGCTGTAATATTAAGCAAAGAGTTTATTAAACCTTGAGGTGGAACTACATCTATGCACAAACCTCAGGCAATGCACAGGGAGTACAGACACCATGGGCCTTATATACTGTAGTAAGTGCAGTGTAAGCATGGAGGTTCAAAAAGAGGCAGTAGAAGTGTACACACAAATGGACTTTCACATACAAGGATACTTGAGAATCAATTAGTCAACAGAGTGGGAGGAGTTACAATGTTGCTGACATTAGTTAAAATAGCCTGACAGTAAAGTGTGTAACAGGGGCATTCTAGCAGCAAGCCTTTCTGTGCATGTGCAGTGCTCAGGCTCAGTGATGAAGGAGTTAACTCTAGATGATGACTCAGGCGTAATAGAGAAGCAGGCAACAGCAAAGAAGGGAAAGCACATGGTAAACACATGGCTTAACTAAAATGGATGGCAAAAAACAAAATGGCTTCAGCTCATGCTAATAGTAATCTTTGCCAAGTCTCGACAGATGACCCTTTTAGCATCTATGACTTAGAAGGAACAAAGAAAACATCTTGTCCATCAATCAACATCATTTCCTTAACTTCTTGGTCTAATACATATTGGGCGTTTACATTCTTAATGTTGAGTTTGGTAAGTATACAAGCAGTGATACAGAGGAAACAAAACATTGGGCCACATTGTAGACATAAGCAACATAATAGCTGAATCACAAAAAAGATACACAAGATTGTTAATAGTTTCCAGCCCCAGGTAACAAATAATGTCCATGACCAACCGGTTAAGGTCCATGTTCCGGTATCAGGGTGTATCTCAGCAGCGATTTTATGTAGTTTAGAGATTGCATTAAAAACTGAAGGGGCGTGATCTGGGATATAAATACAGCAACTGCTCCCGACAATGCGACATACACTACCGCGTTCAGCCAACACAACATCAAGGATCATTCTATTTTGAAGTGCTACAATCCTTGCAATTTGCAGTTCTTCTGTGATGTTTCCAAATGCCATAGCTGTCTGGTTGGTCACAGCCTCTACGACACGTGTTAGGCGTCTGATTTTTCTGCTGAGCCCACTCGCTTCCATCAAGCGTCAACACAACCTCAACATCATCTCTTACGCCGACGACACCCAGTTAATCCTCTCCCTCACCAAAGACCCCAACACCGCCAAAACCAATCTTCACGAAGGCATGAAAGAAGTAGCCGAATGGATGAAACATAGCCGCCTAAAACTCAACTCAGACAAAACGGAGGTGCTCATCCTAGGATCCTCCCCCTCTGCCTGGGACGACTCTTGGTGGCCTTCCGCTCTGGGTGCAGCACTCACACCCACAGACCATGCACGTAACCTCGGCTTCATCCTAGACGCCTCTCTCTTGATGTCCAGACAAGTCAACGCAGTCTCATCCTCCTGCTTCAACGTACTTCGCATTCTCCAAAAAATCTTCCGCTGGATCCCCCGCGAGACAAAAAAGACTGTCACCCACGCACTGGTCACGAGTCGACTGGATTATGGTAACACACTATACGCCGGAATCACAGCAAAATTACAGAAAAAACTCCAACGCATCCAAAACGCATCAGCGAGACTCTGTCAGAACAAGCTTTATTCGATTGCATTTAAAATCATAAAAGCAACAAACGACATATAGTAAAAAATTGATTACAATTTTAACAAAGTTCATGAAGTTAAAAAACAATCGAGGGTTCAAATCTGTCAAGGTATCCACTGTACATACGTATAAAGGTTCACATCGGTATAAATCATACACAGTTTAAAAAGTAAAAAAATGTTTAAAAAGTCAATAGCAGGAATACAGGATGATAAGGTCACCCTTCCAGTTATCCCGGGGATAGCGTCCTGGTCCTTGTACGCATGGCTGCAGCCAGGAAGCTAGCAACCCCGAAGATTGTCCTGGTACTACCTAATAACTGGAGATAAAGTAGAGCAGGCCGTACCTGGACGAAACCTGCATCTCTTAAAATGGGTGCCAAGAACCTCAATCTACTCTCTTTGTAGTGGCTACAAAACATGACAAAATGCATGAGGGTTTGCTCAGAAAAGTTATCACAGCTACACGGGGTAGACTCATCAGGAACACCCCACGCAGGAAAATCACCCAGGGAGTATTGGATAATGTTGAACCTAAATCTAATGAGCAAATGGCGATGGAATGGTCTGCTCACGATTTTTAGATAGGGTTCAATTTGGGGCGTGGTCAGAAGGAGAAAGTTGGCTCTAACTCTAGGTTTAGTTAGTTCTTTCTCCTCCCGTGTTTGAACTGCCCTCCTCATAAAGTTTCTTTAATCCATTTCAGGTCTTCCTTAAGTATAGTGTTTGGGTGACTGAAGAGGTTTGGTCTGCCAAGTCTACCCATCTCCCCCTTTATGTATTCCAACCACGGGATTTTTGAGGCATTATCCAAGGACATACAGTCCCTGAGAATTGTATGGTTCAATATAATGTCCTTGTTAAGCCAAATTTTGATCCAGCATACTAGAGGCGCTAGTTGGAGCAAATCAGTGATATATCCCAATCCTAACTCAGTGTGTATTGATAAGACTGGTGTGGATTGTGGAACGCCCAATAAGGACCTAAGAAAATGATTTTCTGCTGTCTGTAATTTGCCGCAGTGTGAGTGGCCCCACAATGGAGCTCCGTAGGAGGCTATAGATAAACATTTGGTTTTGTAAACCTTCAATAATGCCTCCATCGGTCGAGACCCAAGACGCTTGGCAAAGCTCAAAAGTGCGGAGGTGGATCTAGTGACAGCTAAAGATTTTGCATCCACCTGTGGGGTCCATGAGCCCTTCTCTTCGAATATCACACCCTGGTAGGTAAACACTTGTACCCTCGAGATCCCCTCTTCGCAGCAGCTAAAAGATTTCAACTTTTTTGGTCTTGGTCCCTTCCCTGCCAGCATGATGTGTGATTATTTATTATCAACCAAAAGGTCTAACGAGGACATAAAGTAACCAAATGCATCAAGAAGCCTCTGTAACCCCACCCCTGTGCGGGCTAGGAGCACCGCATCATCCGCGTAAAGGAGTACGGGTACTGCGGACCCCCCCACATAAGGGATATCAAGTGTAGACCCCTCCAAGGCTTTGTCTAGGGAGTTAATATAAATAGTAAACAGGAGTGGGGCTAAAATACAGCCCTGCCTCACACCTCTTCTGGAGCTAAATGGTCTGGTGGTGCTGCCTTCACGGTTAGTTCTAATAGTAGCTGATAGGTCAGCGTGAAGTGCGGCCAGGAAATCTACTAAGGGGGGATCAATCCCAATACCAGCCAGTATGGCCCATAACTTGGCCCTATTGACCAAGTCGAAGGCCGAGGAGAGGTCCATAAAAGCCAAGTATAAGTGGCCCTCCTTCGCTAAAGTGTATTTACTGACCAGCATGTGGAGGTTCAAACACTGCTCTATTGTACCTCGTTTCTCCCTGAAACCATATTGTAGGTCAGAGAGCACCCCCTTCTCCTTAATAATGTCGCCTAATCTGTGTAGAATGACTCTGCCAAGTATCTTTACGGCAGAGTCGATTAACGAGATCGGCCTGTAACAGGCCGGATCATATCTTGAACCCTTCTTAAATATAGGGACAATGGTTGAGGTGGACCATGTTATTGGGAACCACACATTAACAGTTGAGTCAAAAACATTAGTTAAGATTTTTGCCCAGAATAGTGACTGGGAGCTATATAGGTCTGCAGGGACTCCATCTGGTCCCGGGGCCTTGTGTTTAGTCATTTCTTCAATCGCCCTGATAACCTCAAATTCGGAAAAGGACAAGGGAGATGATTCAGTAAAAGGTTGATGGGGTTGGGGTGTAGCTGGGAGATCTACACTATTATATATTTTGCTAAAGTGATTCACCCAGGCATCCTCAGGTATCACGCAATCTAAAACGGTGTTGTTAGAGGAGGCAAAGTAAGGGTGATTTAAAATCATCCAGAATTGGGAACTGTCTCTCAGTACACTAACCGATGTTAAACTATCCCAGGCCTCACTTTTAATTGTTTTTTTGCGTGTCTCGATAGCCTGCCTATATTCTTTTCTTAACCGGCCCACCAACTCCCTATCTCTAGGCTGATGTTTGAGTGCCAGAAGGAGAGCATTATGTTTTTTTGAGCACTCCCTGTCAAACCATCTAGGGCTGGATGAATCGACTCGTTTCTTTGTAGTCGTCAGGTCATGGCTAATTTGTGTACATATAGAGGTGAAGGAAGTAATGATGGCAGTGCCCTCCGAAGTGCTGTCCGTGCAAATTGTAATGTCAGCTTGACTGTTATATAGAAGGTTGTCCATAAAGTTCTCCGGGACAACCTTAGCCCAATCTAATCTGCGGCCCTGCTCCCTAGGGACAAGGGTGTCTCCACCGTCCCCCAGATGCTCAACCTGGGTGACAGAGTTGCTACCCATGTCCAGGGTCAAGACTACAGGATTATGGTCACTGAAGGGGGAAGTACATACTTCATAGGCTACCACCATGTTAATTAACCCAGGGACTCATCTTAGACATCCCTCGCCAAGATCACATCACCGGACACCTAAAAGACCTTCACTGGCTTCCCGCCAACAAAAGAATGACCTTCCGCCTTCTCACCCACGCTCACAAGGCCCTCTACAATCTAGGACCCGAATGCCTCAACACTCGACTGTCCTTTTACAATCCTACCCGCCAACTAAGATCGTCCAATCAAGCCCTCGCCACAGTCCCGCGTATCCGAAAATCCACCATGGGCGGCAGATCCTTCTCCTTCCTTGCTGCCAAGACCTGGAACTCACCTCCGCCTTACTCAAAACCATATCTCCTTCAGAAAAGACCTCAAAACCTGGTTATTCGACAAATAATGAACCCCTTCCCCAAGCGCCTTGAAACCCTCCGGGTGAGTAGTGCGCTATATAAATGCCTGAACTTGAACTTGAACTTGCTGTTCAAAGCAGCACCAACAATCCCAAATTAAAGTCAACATATTGCTCCAGTGCAGTGTCAGTCTGATCCACCTCATCATGACTTATTGTCCTCTTATATCGGTTCTTGGAAATATCATTGAACAGTCTATAGTCCTTGTGATAAGATGCAGGGGCCAAAAACACAGGTGGCAACAAAAAGGACACATAGCAAGTTCCTGAGCATCCAATGGGTAGATGGTAGTATCCTTTATTCCCACATGTAAAATAGGTATTATGTGATGACATAAAATTGCTGTTGTTTATCCCAGTAATATTCAACACCAAAGTACAGTCGCTTTTCCCACTGGAATTCTTCCAACACTATTCACGCACAAGTCTGCTTGGGTTCTAGTAACAGCTATAACAGGACGTCCATTACCCTTGGATGGTTGAGTGTTTGGGAAAACATAGCGCATGGAGGAGTTTCCTCGCCGATACTCCTCCATCTCCCATACAGTTCATTTTGCGCGAGAATCTCCTTCCTCATCAGGGTAACACACTTTATTTAGCTGGAAATTCAGTTTCCCTACATCAGCATAGGTAATATTAGCAACTTCAGAAGCCCACAAAAAAGCAAACCAAGCCTCTCACGGACGGCTGCTGTTGCCAGTGAGGACCGTGCAGTAACTGTGCCTGCTGTTCCCGGACCCGCTGACTTAGAGTAGGCGGATACATAGGTGTGATTTGGAACGCGGACCGAGACCTCAAGATTTGATGTATATGTGGTGTGACTACTCGGAGATACAGAGTTGCCTGAGTAGACGTAGTGCAGTCTCCTCCATTGGTGGGGGTGGGTCCATCTAAGACTTCTACCAGTCGGGCTGTACGCTTTAGTACCCATGTCCTGATGAAGCCTAAGATATCTGGCTGAAACGCGACCGCGACTGCGTCGACACCTTGCCCTTAAGGAGACCCCATAGAACTTTAACTAAATTTGAGTTTTTCCTTTTGCACCTTAATAAGTATATGTTGTGTAGAGAAGTTAATTCTCAGGCGCACAGTGTGGGACTACCTATTTGCAATGTATTTCACTCGAAGCTAGGAGTGGATACGGTCATAAGTTGTGTATTTCTCTTTTAGGGTACCTTTTTTCGATAGATTGTAGGACTTGTTTAGTTTATGTATGTGATTTGTATATATTGTATATGCTGTAATGTTGTATATATACTGTGTTTGTTTATTATTTGTTTCTCACTGAGCCATTCGTGCTGTTCCCGTATATGTCTATCTGAATTAGTGTATACAAATGTCATTAATAATTTGCAGGCAACAAGATAATTGATAATTTCTTGTTTGTGATTAAAAATTTGATTAATCCCTTGAGTACCCCTTGATCTACTTTCCCATCCTTGGATGTCTCCTGCTCAGGTACGGGAGGGTTATGTGGGCAGAACCCCTAACCATTTTTTCTAGCAAGCCTGACAAGAGCCATTGTGTGAAAACGGCAGAGGAATGTAAGGTGTTCCTCTCTTTTTTGATAAGCTGACATCATTCAACACACCCAACTATTGGTTACGTTCGAAGCATTATGGGTGTGATGCAACATCTGAATGAACGTATTATTGAGGTAGGACATTCTATGCTGCTGCTCATGATAAGGAAGGGAAAAACAATGGTGCTCAATGGGGGCTAGAGTAGTGGCATTCAGCCCTTGTCGAACAGGAGCACTTCCTCTACAACCCAAGCTATCGTAGCAATGATGATGACAACAAAAGTGAGTGGAATGGATCCAGTTCTTCCGATTGGTCACTCGGACTGCAGTTCTTGTCGCCAGGAGCACCTGCTCGGGGCCACGCCAACTCGGTTCCAGGCTATTCAACCTCTGTAATACTTTGACCATCACTTGGTCGCCGGGACGTAGATCATGGCTATCATCCTGCAACCTGTCAGGAAGAGCTTCTCGAACCTGTTAATGAATAGAAAGCAAGCTATCAGCCAACTGAGACAGGTAGTCACTCATCAAGACACAAGGTACATCATGTATAGGGCATGGCTTAGGAATCCCCCAAATGTTCATTGGCCTTCCAAAAACCACCTCATACAGTGTAAGGCCAGATCGTATATCTGGCACCGGTCTAATGGAAAGCAGGGCAAGGGGTAGCGCATCAGGCCATTTCACAGATGTGGAAGCCTGGATTTTAGCTAATTTAGGCTTGAGAGTAGAATTGTATCGTTCCACTAACCCTTCTGATTGTGGGTGGAAAGCAGCATGGAACTTCTGCTTGATTCCTAATTCTTTCAAGACATACTCAACAACCTGCCCAATAAATTGGGCTCCATTGTCACTCCACAGGACTCAACAAACGCTGAATCGAGGGAAGAACTCCTTTAGAAGCACCTTTGCTGAAGTAAGTGCTGTATTATCTTTCGTAGTGTATGCCTCAATCCACTTACTCAAGGCACATACCACTACTTGAACATACTTCAGGTTATTACAGTATTCTATCTGGATGTAATCCATTTGCAGAATCTCAAAAGGTGCAGTCGGTGTGGCAAACCCTCCTACTGGAGTTTGTGTTCCCTTTCCAGGATTATACTGGAGACAAATCAGACAAGTCTGGACTATCTTTTTAGCCGTGCCAGCAATTTCTGGATGATGCCACACTTGCATAAGTAACTTTGCTATTGAGAATGCTCCAACATGTGCCGGCCCATGTGCCATGTGAATCTTAGGGTGCAAATTGGCTGTGGGCATTTTCCATTTGGTCATGTCTTTATTTTTACAACAGCCCTCATCATCCAATGTTCCCTCCTTAGACCATAGGTCTAATTGATCTGCAGAGGCAGATCGCTGCATGTCTAGCACTTCTTGCATGGCATCATGCCAACGTTCAGCCTGTGACTTCACCACATACATAGATGTAGTGCTTCCCTGCATTGCAGTCTCACGAGCTGTGTGATCTGCGAAGGCGTTGCCCTGTCCTATTTTATCAGTCACTTTCTTATGTGCACTGCACTTAACAATCGCTATTTTCTTAGGATATGTCAAAGCCATAAGGAGATAATGCACTAATTCTTCATGCATTATTTGTGTCCCATGTGATGTAAGGAAGCCTCTTTCCTTCCAGATTAGCCCAAAATCGTGAGCCACTCCAAAGGCATATCGGCTATCAGTGTAGATGTTAACAGACAAGTCAGTGCTAAGTTCACACGCCCTCGTCAGTGCTATCAACTCAGCTACCTGAGCTGACTTCTGTGGGATGCGAGCTGTCTCAATTACCGCCTGAAGTGTTGTGATTGCATATGCAGCTGATGTCGTGCCACATGGTAATTTCAAACATGACCCATCAACCCACAATTCCGCATCAACACTTGAAAGAGGCGTATCTTGCAGGTCAACACAACCCTTTGTCTGTTCTTCAGTTAGGAATATACAGTCATGAGACTCCTGTGACTGTGACTGAGTAGCTGGGAATGGCAATAGAGTAGCCAGATTAAGAGTTGAACATCTTTTCAAGGTGATATGAGGGGCCAAAAGTGTTAATTCATATCCTGTCAAGTGAGCATTAGTTAAATGCTGCATTTTGGTTTGGTTCAAAAGGGCATCAACTGCATGGGCTAGTAACACATGCAGTGAATGTGACAAAACTATTCCCTCACTCTGACGTATGGACACAGCTGCTGCTGCCACAGAACGAAAACACCCAGGAAATGCACGAGCGACTGGATCAAGGACAGCTGAAAAATATGCACATGGACGCTACTTATCACCGTGTGTCTGGGTTAGGAATGAGAGCGCACAACCGTCCCTCTTGTGTACATAGAGTGTGGAGGCCTTAGTGTAGTCTGGAGTGCCTAATACTGGTGCAGAACATAGAGCTTGTCGCAACTGTTGAAAAGCATTCTGACACCTCAGTCGTCCTTGGAAGGGGCATTGGAGTGTCTTTAGTCAACAGGGCCAACAAGGGTTTAAAAATGTGAGAAAAGCTAGGGATCCACTGCCTACAGAAAGAAGTAAGGCCAATCAGCGCACGAAAATCCTTCTGAGTACGGGGCACAGGTGTGTCTAAAATAGCATGAATGCGGTCTGGTGTGAGTGCACATCCCTCCTTAGACAGGAGGTGACCTAAATAGGTAACCTGCTGTCTACACTACTGCAATTTCTTCCTGGAAATCTTGTGATGGTGAGATGCAAGAAAGGAAAGCAATGACAGTGTTCCTTCTTCACACTATTCAGGGGTATCTGCAGCCAACAAGATATAATCGACATATTGTATGAGAGCCACCCCTTTTGGCACAAGGATAAAATCAAGCTGTCTTTTCAATGCTTAGCTGTAAATGCTAGGACTCTCTATATATTCTTGTGGAGCTCTACAGAATCTGAATGATCGATTATTCAAAGTGAAGCCGAACGAATAACGGCTGTCAGGATGAATAGGTAACGAGAAGAAAGCATTCTTCAAGTCGATCACACTAAATGTAGTAGCAGTCGGAGGAACCATAATAAGAAGTGTTGTGATGTCAGAGACTACTGGATATTGGGGCACTACAATCTTGTTAACCTCTCGCAAATCAATGATAAACCTGTATATTTTAGTATGTGTCTTTTTTCAAAATCAGAAGAATAGGACAATTACAAACATTGTAAGGGACGTCTTATACAACACCTACTGCAATCAAATCTTGAACAATACGTATTAGTGCCTCTTCACCTTCTCAAGATATTTTATATTGGGGGAGTCTTGGTAACTGAAGTACTAGAAAAAATAACATAAATGGGCTATACCTACCAATAGCCCTAATCCCATTACCAAATAATCAGTCAGTTGGCAGTGAAGAAAGTTCAATCATTTTTTTTTTTTTTTTTTTTTTCACCAAAGTTGACGATATCTACCAGGCTTTTTCTACCAAATCACCTCTAAGTACAATCACACCTACTACCTCTTCTCCAGCCAATATGTTCCTCAGCTTCCAACCGGTCACCCCTGACCAAATAAAAACCACTCTGTCCACTATTAAATCAGGATCATCTCTGGACCCCTGCCCTCTTTCCGTACTCCGACCGGTAATGGACTTTATCATACCGGCACTCACGCAGGTTTGCAATTCAATTCTTCTGTCAGGCAACTATCCGGATTCCCTCAAAAACACTTTATTTAAACCCTTGCTAAAAAAAACCTCCCTGGATAAAAGTGAGCTAAAAAACTATCGCCCTATCGCAAGCCTCCCCTTCATGGCGAAGGTGATCGAAAAAATCATGAATACCCAGATCTCCGACTTTATAGAAAAACACCAGCTCCTTGACAACACGCAGTTTGGGTTCAGGAAACACCATGGGACAGAGACAGCCCTGATCAAAGCCGCCGATGACATCAGGATAATCAGGGACCAAGGAGGCACTGCCATCCTGGTTCTGCTAGATTTATCGGCGGCCTTCGACACGGTCGACCACAACACCTTGGTCGACCGTGTCCAGGGATTTGGCATCTGCCACACTGCCAAAGACTTAATTGCGTCCTTCCTTGCCAAAAGAACGCAGGCTGTCATTCTAGGACCCTTTCAATCGGCCCAACTCTCTGCTCCTTGCGGAGTACCTCAAGGCTCATCCCTGAGTCCGACACTTTTTAACATTTATGTGTCGGACCTTGCTAAGACCATCAAAGCACATGGGATGAGCCTAACCTCTTACGCCGACGACACCCAACTAGTCTTGGCAATTAAAGGGGATGGGGAGCAAGTAGCCGAAAAATTTAAGAATGGGCTCCTAGATATAGGAGAATGGATGGCTACCAACTGCCTAAAGCTAAATTCGGAAAAAACCGAGGTTCTCATCTTTGGACCACTTTTACCAGCCTGGCCAACTAGTTGGTGGCCAGAGACCTTCGGTACCCCTCCCACTCCCACTACCAAGGTCAGGAATCTCGGAGTCATCTTCGATGACGGTCTAATCTTCATGGACCACGCCAACAAAACGGTGTCTACGGCACATTTGAAATTAAAAATGATCAGGAAAATACGCCCTTTCCTCCCTGACTCTGCCATCAAGACACTTGTCTCTGCCCTTGTCCTTTCAGCCTTGGACTATTGTAATGGGCTATTCCTTAATGCTCAAACCAGAGTAATTACTAAACTCCAAACGGTACAAAACGCGGCGGCACGTCTGCTTTCCGGCAAGACAAAATTTGAATCCATTTCCAAAAATATAAAGGATTTTCACTGGCTCACTGTACAAAAAAGAATTCATTTCAAATCTCTCTGCATTGTGTTCAAAGCAGTTAATAATCAAGGACCACACTTCCTAAAAGATCAACTACAACACTACAAACCCACCAGAGCTTTACGATCAGCCACTCTCAATCAACTGGTTGTCCCCCGCACCAAAACGGTCACCTGGGGTGACCGATGCTTTTTGGTGGCGGCCCCCAGACTCTGGAACACCCTTCCTCTTAATATCAGGCAAAGTGCTACGCTCCTTCAGTTCCGTAAACGCCTGAAAACTTGGCTGTTCACTCAATAATCATCTTTTCTTTTACAGTCCATTTTAATTAACTGGTTCATCAGCTCACAGTTCGTATTCAGATAAATGGTTTTTAGCGCCAAGACGCCCACGGGTATATGCAGCGCTCTATAAATATTAAAAATAAATAAATAAATATTAAGCAAAATACTCTATAGAGGAGCCTCTCCAACCCTCACCCATCAGGTGCGCGGAGAAGACTGTTGGCTTGTATTCAAACAGGAGGTTGTATACTTTCAGTTCAACACATATAGTCAAGTCAAGTCAGGGACATTTGTATAGCGCACAAATCACATCCTAGGAGTCTCATGGTGCTTGCATCAGTCTCTGACAGAGAGGAGGAGCAATTAGTTTGCAAAAAGCCAGGTCTTTAGCTTTTACGGAAACAGCCGTGTTCAGGGGTACTACGGAGATGAAAGGGCATTTTGTTCCATGAAGCAGGAGCCAGAAATGAGAACGCAGGACCACCATTTCTGGAGGTTAGTATTCTTAAGGGCGTCAACAAAAGTTTGTTTCTGGATCTGGGTTCTCCTTGGGGCTGGTACCATCTGAGTTTTTTGGACCAATATTTAGGGCCTTTTTCATACATCTGTTTATGGGTCAGGCACAACGTTTTGAAGAGAATGCGCTTTTTTACCGTCAGTGGAGGCTTTTTAAACAAGCAGCAGAGGAAGTTTTTCGTGGGAGGTTGAGAACTAGCCGGGCTGCAGTGTTCTGGAGAACCTGAAGCCTCCTCAGGTGATGTTCATTTATTGAAGCCAAAAGTTCATTTCCGTAATCCATCCTAATTATTATTAGCCCCGGGACTAAGGGTTTTTGGGCCTGAACAGGGATCCACTTGAAACATTTTCTCAGACTACGCATTAGTCCGAAACATGTGCCAACGATGTTATTTATTTGATTATTCATGGACAATTTATTATCCATCAGAAGACCCAAATTACGGGTTGAATCCTTTGGTACTGGGAAAGGGCCCAGATTGATTGGCCACCAGTCATCTGTCCAGTGTTCTGCCGCTTTGCCGAAGAGCATAATTTCTGTTTTACTGCTGTTTAGTTGGAGGTGATTGATGGTCATCCATTCCTCAACCTGTATCAGGCAGTTTTTGAAACTTTGTTTGTTTTCGTTAGGATCAGGATCTAGTGTAACTAGGATCTGTGTATCATCGGCAGACGACAGAACATCAAAACCATGGGCTCTGATCATTTTGGCCAAAGGAGTCATATAGACATTAAAGAGCGTCGGGCTCAAAATAGAGCCCGGGGGAACGCCCATTTTAACAGGTCTTTCATTTGCTCTGTTTTTATCAATTTGGAGCGTTGTAGTGCGATTGGACAGGTAACTGAAAAACCATTTTAGGGCGTTTTCTCTGACACCAATCTCCCACAGCTGTTGAATTAGAATGCGGTGGGAGATGGTGTCAAAGGCCGCCGACAGATCATGGTTGACTGGCGCTTATCCAGCGCCAGTCTGATGTTATCAACCACCTCGACCAGTGCGGTTTCAGTACTGTGTTGTGCCCTAAATCCCGACTGTGAGGGATCCAGAAGTCCATGATTTTCAAGGTGACTCACAAGCTGCTTGTTGGCAATGGATTCAAGCATTTTACCAAAGTATGGAAGCAGAGAAATGGGCCGATAATTTAACAAGATGTTAGGGTCGGCCGTGGGCTTTTTCAAGATAGGCCTAATTTTAGCTGCTTTCCATATTGTTGGGAAATCGGCATCCGTGAAGGATTTATTAAATAGATTTGTAAGATGTTCGACCAATACCGACGCAAGTGTGGGAAAAAGTTTAGGGGGGACGTGGTCGGTAGATGTCCCTGACTTAATTTTTAGTCCGGCCGACAAGGTCGCCTCACAGTCACATTTAGTAAATTCCTCCATGATGTGTGGGGGGTCTGATGGTGATATGCCCAGGGCATCTGACTGAGTTGGGTTAGGATGGGAGGGAAAGGAGAGATGAATGGTGGTAATTTTGTCTTCGAAGAAATGAGATATAAGCATTTGTCCATTCCAGAGAGTTCGGAGTTTCTAATGAGGTGCTAGGATTGGTAAATTCCTTCATAATTTGAAAGAGTTCCTTAGAGGAGTTTTGGGCTCTATCTATCCGCTCCGTGAGAAATATTCTCTTTGTCAATTTTATGTTACTCATATAGTTAGAATGCAAGAGTTTATATGTTTTCCGATCTATCTGATCTTTACTTTTCCGCCATTTCTTCTCTGCGGTTCTACATTTCAATTTTGTAATTCTTAATTCCTCTGTGAACCAAGGAGCAGTTCTAATTTTGTGCTTGACTCTGCTTAGAGGAGCAATTTTGTCCAGTGCTGTCTCTATGGCAAGGTCGAGTTGTATTGCCGCAGTGCTAGCACTTGAGAAAAGAGTTTGAGTGTTTAACTGAAATATTTTTTGAAACAGTGGTAAAGTAATTTTTTTCAAAGATCTCTGTAGTGTGAATCCATTCCATTACTGATGCCGTTTTTATTTTGACCATCGGAAAGGAAAAATTTAGTAAGTAATGATCTGTCCGGAGCATTGGAATGGGAGAAACTACTGTCAGATTGGGGGAATTAGTAAAAAGAAGACCCAATGTGTGACCGGCTTGGTGTGTGGGGCCTATGATCTTCTGATCAAGTCCCAGAGTATTCATACTAGACATTAGCTTCTCTGTGTCTAAATCAGATAGTATGTCCGCGTGATAATTAAAATCCCCTATTAAAAGAAATTTGTCAAAGGCGAGAACATAAGGTACAATGATTTCGAGCAGTATATTGGCAAAATCTCCTTTAGCGCCAGGGGGGCGATATATTAAGGCTCCTTTCCAGATGTTATTCGGTTTTCCCTCAATCTGAAATATAATAACTTCTAGGCAATTAGAGACAACATTTTCCAAACTAACCACATTCACGTTCTTTTTGGCTGCAATCAATAGCCCCCCCTCCTTTGGTTTCTTTCCTGTTGAGTCGGGTTATTTTATATTCTGGTGGAAAGGCAATGTGTATATCGGGGGTGGCATGTTCATGTAGCAGGTCTCAGTAATAAAACAGATATCTGGAGCTGCTGAATCAATTAAGGACCAGATTTCTAGCGCATGTTTGGGGATTGAGCGGGCGTTAAAATATATGACATTCAGTATTTCAGCTGGACTGTCTGTCCTGGGGGAGTTGGAGCCAGAGAAGGAGGGAATCTCCATCTGATCAGTAGGATGGGCGACCAGAGAGATTTGAGGACAACTGGCTATTTCAAAAGCTAGGGTTCCCGTAAGTTTGTTCAGCGAGGTGTTTAGCTCTCTGATTTTTTCACTAGAATATCTGAGTATGGTCATGTTGCCAGATATTTCAGGATAAAGGTAGGAGATACAATACCGGGCTATGAAGAACCAGGGGTCCAGGCGTCTGGCGGCGTTCAGGCGTGGACGGGCGCAGACGGGCTTGCCTTCGGTGCGCCGCTGCATGCATCCGCGCCCTACTCTGCATTAAATGGAGATTGAGCAGGACGAAGCTAGACCGCTAATCTAGACTTCCGGTGAGCCCACCGGAAGTGTACTGAGTGCCGATGACAGACCCTCCTTTCAAGCGGCACAAGCCGTGACGGACCGGGGTCAGGTGGCAGGAAGCTGTGAACTATGGCGCAGATTAAAACAGCAGTATCATGAGGGTGAGTTTAAAAAGCACAATTCCTGACACATTTCTCTAACTGCATATTAACCAGGAAAAAAGGATCTTTTTGGCAGTTAAACAAAACAGCGTCTACCTCAGGTCAGAGGTGCCGCTGCGCGCGTCCGCGCCCTACTCCGCTTTAAATGGAAAATGAGCAGGGGGAAGCTAGACCGCTAATATAGACTTCCGGTGAGCCCACCGGAAGTGTACTGAGTGCCGATGACAGACCCTCCGTTCAAGCGGCACAAGCCGTGAAGGACCGGCATCAGGTGGCAGGAAGCTCTGGACTACGGCACGGATTAAAACAACAGTATCATGAGGGTGAGTTTAAAAAGCACAATTCCTGACACATTTCTCTAACTGCATATTAACCAGAATAAAAGGATCTCTTTGGCAGTTAAACAAAACAGCGTCTACCTCAGGTCAGAGGCGCCTCTGTCACTGTAAAAGAAAAACACCAGTTGGCCCTCGAACTCCAGGGAAGGACCATATATGGCACACATGATTAGTTCAAAGCTTAACTATTTATTACTGGGAAGGTCAGGAGGGGTGACTCCCTTTCGTCTTGCTGCCCGGGAGTGCAGGCACGGCACCTCATCGAATGCGCTTATCACACCCAAAGCCAGATGTGACCTTGAGTCTCAGGACAATCGAGTGAACAGCCTACATTCAGCTGCTCCCCGTAACTCAGATGAACTGGGGCTTGACAACTACCGGAGAGTAGCACGTGATCACAGCCCCTGTTCGGGCGAAAGTTAGAAAATGGCGTCTGTATGGTTTTCGGCCTACTCTGAAAGCAGTGGATACGCGAGGAGTAAATAAATGCCGTCCTCGCTGCAAAAGCATATATATATATATATATATATATATATATATATTCACTGAAAAAACCATAGGTTATAGACCATATATAGTTAGGAATTAGCATTTAAAAAACCTTATTTTACTCACACAAAACCATTGAAATTCCATATATAGTTAGTTGCACTAACTATATATCGCGCACCCGCAATCCACTGCTGATCATGTCACATATTACATCATTCATGACATGGTCAGTGACATCACTGATGACATCACTGATGACATCTCAAATGACATCACTGATGACATCACTGATGACAACATCCAGTGACTGTATGTTTCTGTAAAGTTAAAATATGTCTTACATATTGAAGAATGAGTGGATGTATAAGTGTCTGGATGAAGAATTTAGTAGGTGCGTGACTGACTGTATGAGTGAGTGATTAAATGTGTCTCACTGAATGCATGGGTTAGTGACTAAACTGTCTTAATTTGTGCATCATTATGTCTGTTGTGATGTAAACTGCTGCATGTGTTGATCATTAGCTATACGAGAGGCTATATGTGTTATTAATTGGTTGCCCAAGTATTTCTATGGGAGATTGAGTTTGTGTGGGGGTGGCTGGAAGGTGTGTGACTCTGTGCATAGATGTGTGAGCAGTTTATTCACTAGGTGTATGAGTTCAAGAGTGCATGTGGAAACAGCTACATGGGCAGTTGACTGTGTGCATGAGTGTATTGATGAGTGAATGGATATCTCAATGCTACATGTCATAGTAAGTACATATGTAAAACACAGTACATGTGAGAGTTGGCATATATAAATAACTATGCATGAGAGCCACTGAATGAGTGAGTGGTTGTATCGATCATTGTGAACTTGTATCAGGGATTGTATAAGAGAGTAAATATGTGTTAGTATATGTTTCAATAAGTAAGGTGTGTTTAACTGTATAGTTGAAGAAATGGAGGTGAGATTGTTTCTTTGCATGACTGACTGGGTGTGTGAGTAACTCCATGGATGAGTGTCTGTATACACTGAGTGTATCTAAGGTTATATTAGAGTCTGAAGAGGTTTATCGTATTAGCACAAGAATGATGTCAAATGAGATGTCATCAGTGATGTCATCAGTGATGTCATTTGAGATGTCATCAGTGATGTCATCAGTGATGTCACTGACCATGTCATGAATGATGTAATATGTGACATGATCAGCAGTGGATTGCGGGTGCGCGATATATAGTTAGTGCAACTAACTATATATGGAATTTCAATGGTTTTGTGTGAGTAAAATAAGGTTTTTTAAATGCTAATTCCTAACTATATATGGTCTATAACCTATGGTTTTTTCAGTGAATTTCAATGGTTTTTTAATAGCAAATATCATAAGCTGTCGAATGTCAAGTACGTGGTAAGTAAAAACATTTTCGTGTTAATGCACACTGATCTGCTTTGAATGCTGCCCCCCACCCCTCATTTCTATTAGGAGTACTCTCTCTTTGCAGATAGTGAAGGGTAGTTAACGCAGGCCTTTGCCCCCGTTGTAATCCGTCGTGCCTGCTTCTCTCTCCATTTGATTGATTGTTCTCTTTGGTTCATTCTCTATTTACAAACAAGCACAGAGTCGCAATACTCTGTTTAGTCTTTGCAGATAGCTAAAAATCGTGTAAAAAAAAAAAGGAATCGAGCAAAATCAGTAGGCCACTAATGGGATCTCTTTTTGACCTCCCTAAAATAGAAACATTAGGAACAACCTGTTGATAATACCAATGTGTATGTACATAAGCGGCGTTCATTTGTGTTCACAGTACCCCTTGTTGATTGTTTGAATCGAGCATTGAATTGTTCGAAGTTGGTTCTCTTAAGAATCTTCTCTGCCTGCAAACGAGGAAGAATAGGAATATTCTCTCTCCCTTTGCAGATAATGAAGGGTAGGTAACGCAAACCTTTAACACGTCGTGCCTATTTCGTTCCTCATTGATTGATTGTTTCCCCAAACATTGACTGTTTGGGAATTGGTTCTTTTTGGAGGTATTCCCTGTTTGCAAATATACGTAGGAAAATCTTTGCAAATAGTGAAAGGGTACGTAATGCGGACCTTTCTCCCCCGTTGTAATCTGTCATGCCTATCTACTCCCCACTGATTGATGCACCTGTTTCACCCGGACCATTTACTAGAGATACGTCATCTGGCCCGACCAGAGAGCACCCCTAGTGAAAAGGACATATGCAATAATAACGAAGTGATCACTGTATCCTGTTAACAGAAACTTTAGCATGAAACAACCTGGAAAGAAAAGAATAGGAAAACGAAAATCAGTAGGCCACTGATGAACATGAACTTTTATTAAACAACGAACAAAGAAACGATAACATAACGTAATGATAAAACCTATTAATGTCCTAGAAACAAGAAAACGTTAAAATATGCCAGTGGTGAGAGACCAGAAAAACAGTAAGAGAAACCAAATCACCCCTCGCTGTCCCACCGCCTGCCACGCCCAAAAAATCGATAGACTGGGGAAAATGCAAGTCAGTAGAACATCCGCCCCCACTCTGGAAACTTCCAAGGTGGGGCAGGGTTGCGGCTACGCCCAGCCGGGAGCAGCCCATATAAGGCGGGTCCTGCTGCCACGCCTCGGCCAGGAGATCCTAATGTAGGGTGTAGCCGGAGGAGAGGCCGAGGCCAGCGGGACCCGGCCAGGGGATTGCCTTTACAACGCTGAAGAGTTGCAGGGGGGGGAATGTCTCCTCGACCCTCCCCTCTCTCTCCCAGTCTGGCCGCGGTGGCCCTTGACAGTTTCAGGTAGTCCCGCCACATGCTCTTCCGGTCCGGCCACCAACGGTCGGGGGGCCGAGGCCGACGGGATCCGGCTGCAGCCGATAAACCAAGGAACCCGTTCATGGGGCCAGAGCCAGGGGCGTCCGGCCGACATCCACCGGAAGCCCGGCCCGAAGACGGACGGGACACTTCTTCTTTCTTGAATAATGGCTGTGACAACACTGGGGGGGGATGTCTTGCACATGCCTCCGACCCCCCCCCCTCGTCCTCATCGCCTGGTCCAGCCATAACAAATCTCAAGCGAGACGCCGTGGGGTGCACTGGGAGGGAGAGACGGTGCGAACAGGCCTCTCCCGCCTCCCCAGGTGGAGGCTTCCCAGCTGCATCCTCAGCGCTCCAGGCGCCCGGAAAAGGGTTCTTCCACTGTGGCCATGCTGCAACGTCTCGCCCGGCAGGGTGGAGCCCGTCCGCTCATTTGACCCCGCGATCGCCAGTAGCTACCGAACTCTCAAAATGGCGGTCGACCTGGCAAGAGCAGGCCCAGCATAAAGAAATGGCCCGGTCACTGGTTGACTCCACCACCGTAGTCCTCCACGACCTTGAAGATTCTAGAGGAGCCGCGGGAGTCTCCGACCCCCGATGGGGAATGACTGCCATGATCGCCCGTGGAGTGACGAAACTGTATCCGCGGGACGTCGCCGCTCCCATGCTGGCGCCAGCCTCACTTTGAATTACTAGAATCCTGCAGACCTCAGTTCCGGTGAAAGCACAGTGTGACCCGGTAGGAAAAATTGTTGCACCCCCTCCCCTTTTTGACTGATAGTTCAAACCACCGATCCTTTCCTTTGCCCTTTTAACGGAACTTTGGACTGCCTCCCCCTCTTTTACATTTTCTAGAGAAAACAAAACATTAACCACTACATTAGCATAGCAGTTGACACCAGAACTGTTTTCAAATTGAAAACCAACAACATCTTCAACAGAATCCTTTTTGTTTCTGCTGTGACCCTGCTACAGCACAGGCATTGTCCCCAGCAGTAATTCTGCAATGCCGGTAAGAATAGCTGTGGTGCCTACTGGACTCACTCACCCCCGCGGCGCCCCACGCCGTTATTTGCTGGGCGGCAACTTACTAGACATCACTTTCGTGCCATCTAGATTTCAGCGCGTTCTGCTGCCTTGGAACTATTCGCACAACAGACTGCTACTGACGACCCACCCCCAGGCAACATCTTCTGAATTTTCATAATTTGAAAGAACTAGTAACATGTCCTCATCAGGAATTCAAAAGAAATTGCCACGGTCTCTTCGTTGTTTAAATGTTTTTACTGTTTTTGTTTTGTTGTATATATTTATATGTTATTAAAGTTTTATATTCCTACTACTTTGTTGGAGTGCTATATATTTTTAATGTGACACATAATTGTAAAAACTTTGATGTACAAAGAGTCATTCCTGGAATCTTCCGCTTCAGGCTCGGTCCCCTCCCCAATCACAATACAGGATGGTTTTCAGATAGTAGGAACACGTGTGGTGTGACGGATCTCATCGGGTGTGGGCCTTGATCTACTATAACTCCTTTGAAGAGGGGTTTTTCTTTACAGCTGGAGCCATAAACTACATCTGCAGGGCTAGCTGATAGCCTGGACAATCGGACACAGAGGAAGAGGAGTGTCAGAGGGTGCGGTAGTGAATAGGGCGAAAGGGAGGTGTCGGGCGGGCACAGAGTGTGATTCTCAGGGAAGAGCAGCGCAGATGGGGGAGGTTTATTGCCCATGCATAAGACAGAGAGCGGGGGTGACCAGTGCCTGGGGAAGATGCTTGCGAGGGTGGGGAGCCATGCTACGAATCGACAGCGTGCAGAGAGTGGGTCTGGTCAAGGCATCTAAAATGGCTGCCGTGCACGACAAAAGTGTGGCATTTCAAAAAAGGCAAGATGGCGCAAACAATGTTTTTCAACACTTCCTCATTTCCTTCGAATCGAACGTTAACAGACGTTGGTGCATATTACCAAAGTTAAGCGATATTTATCGCTAACGATGCTTACCAACGAATTTTTTACCGCTAAGCATCGTCAGAAATTATCGAAGATAAACCTTGCTATTATCAAGGTTTATCGCAAATGCGATAATAAACGGCCGCAATGCATGAATATCGCTAAAAAGTCAGCGATATTCATGCATTACCGAGCTAATGCTCTTAGCCATTTTATCCACCTCCCATTGGATAACATGGCTAAGAACTGCTCAGGGCAGGTGTTACTTTTTGGAGATATTCGCGCTTAGCGCGAATATCTCCAAAAGTTGGTAATAGGAGATAGATATCTTGCATGTTGTAATGCAAATTATTGTGGTATATGGAACTCATACCATAATCTCTCAGGAAAGCAGAAACTGATCCTTTTGGGACCGCCTGAAAAGGCCTAGGGGGTGAGGGGTACTCTACTTTGCCCCCTTTTCACGTTCCGAACTATTTTATTTTACTCTCTTCTGTAATTACACAAAATAGCAGCGATAAGATGCATCGGAGACACACAGTGAGAGAAAGGAGGCCGGAGATGAAGAAGAGATGTCAAATACACATTGGAGATAATATAGTGGCAGAAGGGAAGTAAATATGAGTAAACTTACCATGTAACATAAAAATGTTGCACTCTATACTATAAGTCTCATTTTATACTACAATCACTTCGCTACAACCTCATAAATTAAAAATAAAAATGAATAATGTCTCAAACAATTTTTGATTTCTAAATATAAATTTATTCTACAGAATTTTCTAAATTTGAAAGAACTAGTAACATGTCCTCATCAGCAATTTCCTCATGAAAAGTCTGCAATGATGATTCTTGTAACTCTATGGTCTCCAAACATTCGATAAATTCGCCATCAACAGATTGATCAAAAAAATCATTCAAGTCATCTCCTCCTTGTGACAATATTTCATTATTGGTGCTGTCAATTTCAATCAATGTAGTGGAATCATTCAAGTCATCTCCTCCTTGTGACAATATTTCATTATTGGTGCTGTCAATTTCAATCAATGTAGTGGAATCATTCAAGTCATCTCCTCGTGACAATATTTCATTATTGGTGCTCTCAATTTCAATCAATGTAGTGGAATCATTCAAGTCATCTCCTCGTGACAATATTTCATTATTGGTGCTCTCAATTTCAATCAATGTAGTGGAATCATTCAAGTCATCTCCTCCTTGTGACAATATTTCATTATTGGTGCTGTCAATTTCAATCAATCTAATGAAATCATACACGTCATCTCCTCCTTGTGACAATATTTCATTATTGGTGCTCTCAATTTCAATCAATGTAGTGGACAATTCAAAAGAAATTGCCACGGTCTCTTCATTGTGAGCCATTTTATTTTGAAATTGCTTGCTGTAAATTGCAGAAAAAAATAATCACTTTCATTTATCGTTTTTAGTAATACATAATATAAAACTAACTTTATCAAGTATTTAGTATAACAGAAGGACTGCAAATAAATAACAGAAAACATTTTTCAAATTATCTTCAAGTGTACAACATAGTTCCCCTTACAAATTAACAACTCACCTTTTTAAAAGTAGGAGAAGTGTTAGTACTGTGTAAATCAAACACCAGAAATTCACCACCAAAAATTCCTCACAAATGTACCTCAGACAGTAGTATCACAAAATGGCTGTGGTTTCCTCTCATTTGACATATATACATAACCAATTAACTTTCATCACACACAAATACAAAACCAAAGTAACATTTTAATTGGTTCTAAATTTCAACACTTTCAAATGTGTTTTCCCCATGCAATTTTCCATAGGACATTTACATACGTCTACAGCCTGAATGGCTGAACGGAATTACACCAAACTTGGCAAAATGGTACATCAAACCTAAGAGGTCAGGAAGGATCTACTATGCCCCCTTATGGTCATTTGCCCCTTCGCTTTGGCCTCCTCTTGTCTCTCGATCCTACCGAGAGACAAGATGGCGGCCGCTACGGACTGTTTGGAATGTTGACAGACGCCGGAGAATCAATCAGCTTCGCAAAGCTCCGTAACGCGAAAAGTACGCGAAGCGGAGCGCTGTTACAGATATATATCTTTTTTTGAACGTTAATTTCTCAAAATCCACTGGAGCACATATATTGAGACCTAGCAAAGGCACATCGGGCTACCAGTCCCTAATATTTTGCCAAGTTTCGTGCAAATCCATTCAGCCGTTCGATTATTGACATTTAGATACGTCTACAGCCTGAATGGCTGAACGGAATTACACCAAACTTGGCAAAATGGTACATCAAACCTAAGAGGTCAGGGAGGATCTACTATGCCCCCTTATGGTCATTTGCCCCTTCGCTTTCGCCTCCTCTTGTCTCTCGATCCTACCGAGAGACAAGATGGCGGCCGCTACGGACTGTTTGGAATGTTGACAGACGCCGGAGAACCAATCAGCTTCGCTTCACAAAGCTCCGTTGCGCGAAAAGTCCGCGAACCGGAGCGCTGCCCGGTCCGCTGTTACAGATATATATCTTTTTTTAAATGTTAATTTCTCAAAATCCACTGGAGCACATATATTGAGACCTACAAAAGGCACATCGGGCTACCAGTCCCTACAATTTTGCCAAGTTTCGTGCAAATCCATTCAGCCGTTCGGGCTAAAAGTGAGGCCAACCGCCCTATGGAAAACTCAATGTTAAAAACACGTTTTGGGACCCCCCTTTTTTCTCGACCCCCCCTGGACGAACCCCCCCCCCCAATTTTCAGGGGCTGCTCAGAAACAAAATGTGCCATTTTCCTGAAAATTTCAGCCAATTCCGTCCACAAACGCCAAAGTTATTCGACATAGAATTTTCAAAAATCCCATAGAGAAAAAATCCTAACTATATATACCTACTGGCGACCGCCAGTAGGTAATATATATATATATATCAAAGCTTATTCCACAACTCGATTTGAAAAAAGGAATTTCCGGGCCAGCTTGTGCAGTTTAACGAGCTTTTAATGATAGCTCCACTCGACGCGTTTCGAGGAGGTTTCCTCTTGTTCACGAGCGTGAGTGTAAGTGAACAGGTGATTTAAATACAGTCACATGACATTTGGAAATGATATGTGGTTTAATCAAAATGAGACTAGCTCAAATTACTTTGTTATACAAAAGTTATTTAGGGGAGGGGGAAGACTCTGGTGTGTTTTGTCACGGAGTGGGAACACCTTGCAGGTGTGTTCATAAAGCCCTCACCCACCAACCTAGTTGGTGGCATGCTTCATCATCGGGCCCACCCAGTAGCACCTAGCGTGCCCCGGGTGTGCTTCAACGCCTGACTACAGCGGAGCTGGTATATTGCTGAGTGTGCAGTGATGAAAGATAAGAAAGTGATGTTAAAACGGCTAGACGGTGGTCCCAGTACCCGAGGGTAAATAAGACTTTAATACCTGGGCCTCCGTCAGCGGTTAAAAATAAGGCAAGGGGATGTGAGAGGCGAGTTACGACCAGTCACATCCAATGGGTCAACATGTTTCAGCCAGTGCCTTATGACTAGACTGGCTTTCTTCAGGACCTAAATAAAAAGTGAGTGTAGGTAAACTAGTGGGAGTGTAGTAGAGACTATGTGTCTACACGCCCTAAAGTGTATCTATGTGTGAGAGGGGGATTCCCTTCTCAAGACCACCTGTACACGTAACATTAATAGACAAAAGACAAAACACACATGGGGAAAAAAAGAGTCATTGGGATGTACAGAGTAGCGCACATCTGATTGCCGTCACTATAGCGAGTGCTGGTGGGCTATAGGCGGCTAGGGTGTGATGATATTGGTGGTACCATCACAGTGAGAATCGCACTGGTAACTCGAGGGTGAAGTGATTAAAAGACGGAGAAAAACATGGTGCATTAGTGAAATGCGGCGCAAGAATAGACTCTTACGCTAGTTTTTGCTCAGTCAGACCTCAAGGTTGGGAGGTGGCAAGGGCTTGACCCTGAGGGGACAAACATTTACCATACTGCTTAGGGAGACCTGTTAGGAAGAAAATAGCGCTTACCAGGAGTCGTGGTGGTTGTTTCTCATACTCACAGCATTTCTGGGCAGAGACTGCTCTGGACCTGTAGTGCCTCCTTCGCATACCGGTGAAGAATGAGCGTTTTCCCAGGTCTTAAGTAGTCTGGGTAATTGGATAATTGAATGCACCTGTGGTTGGGGAGGCAATGGTGGAAAGACTCCGATGTCCGAGTCATGGTGCCTGGACATATGAGGTGCGCGCGCGCTGTAATGTTCAATCGCGCTGGGAAGCATTGATTTGGGCGTGTCCCCGCTGGGGAGCCTCCTGGGAGCTAGCGTGTGTAGTTGCGCGCATGCGCGTGTAGTCCCGGGGCGAGGCATTGATGTGAGCCTGTCTCCTTCGTGGTTGGAGGGCAGCGCATGCAGTGAGCGCATGCGCGTTGAGACCGGAATGGTCTGCGCATGTGCGTGACGGGAATGCTGTTGGCCGCGCATGCGCGGTGCGGTATACTGTGAGTATATGCGTTTTCCAGTCCAGAGTTAGGACATGGGGCATAATAAGTGTCTGGGTTGATCCTATGAGATCAGAAGGGGGGGACAGCCCTTCATACCAACATGGGCATACGGCTGGGGATGGTCCTGGAAAAGTCCCAGGAACGTTAGTTCATGATTAAATGTATAAGTGCTGTTACACAAGGGGCATGGTCCTGGAAAAGTTCCAGGAACGTTAATTCATGATTGAATGCTGTCACACAAGGGGCATACTGGTCCACTAGTGATGGGTCAGTGAGTTCCACGGGATGGCATCATTCAAACCCTGGGTGGCTGTGGAAAGGCGATATATCCATCGTTGTTCCGCATGTAGTAATTTACGGTCATTGTCCGTTGAGTCTTCAGGGATTTGTTCTATGACCGTCCAGGTGAGGTCATTAGGTGTGTGGCCTTGAGTGATGAAGTGATTGGTCATTTTGCTTATGTTTTTCTTACATCGTATAGTGCTGCGATGTTCTGTTATTCTGGTTTTTATTTTTCGAGTGGTCATCCCAATGTACCGGAGCCCACATCTGCATGTGATTAAGTAGACAAGATTGCGGGAATTGCAGTTGGTGTGACTGCGTTGGGTCCACACCCTGTTCGGTTCCAGGTCCAGAGTTTTGGTATGAGTGGTGAGGTGGCACACGCTGCAGTCATTGCAAGGATAGTGTCCACTGATTTTGGGGAGACCCCACATAGTAAGGAGGGTGTTGGTGACAGGTGGGTGTAGTGGTTTGGGACGGGTGCTGACCAGTCGGTCCTTAAGGTTGGAGTTTCGCTTGTATGCGAATCTGGGGGTATCCCATTCCCTCTGTCCTGAGTTGATGATTTTCCAGTGTTTTTTTATGATTTTTGACACTGCGTTGGATGCCGTGTTGTAGGTTGTCACGCAGGTGATGGGTTGGGTGTCAAGATCCTTGGTGACAGTCTCTAGGAGAGCTTCCCGGTTTTGGTTTCTGGCCCTCTTCTGGGTTTTGTTGATAATGGGCTTGGGATAACCCCGTTGTTCCAGCTTGTTGGCCAAATCCGCTGCCTGTTTTTTGTAATCCGAAATGTTTGTGCAGTTCCTGCGTATACGTAGGAACTGTCCGTAAGGCAGGTTCTCTCTGAGAGGGCGGGGATGGAAGCTGGTGAAATCAAGCAACGAATTCCTTGCTGTTGGTTTATAGTACGTGGTAGTGGTCAGGGTGCCATCTTTGACTGTGATGTCCAAGTCTAAGAAGGGAAGTTGGCTGTTACTGGCTGTGCTGGTAAACCTGAGGTAAGGATCCCTGTTGTTTAGCCATGTCATGAATTTCTCCAGGTCGGAGTGGGAACCCTGCCAGACCATCAGGACATCGTCTATGTACCTGCGCCAGCTAAGGATATGGTTGATGAATGGGTTAGTGTCTGTCGTTATGTGGCTCTCTTCAAAGTGGTGGACATAAAGTCCCGCCACGCTCGGAGCAAAGACACTGCCCATAGACGTCCCGTTGGTTTGTAGGTAGAGGGTACCGTCATATTCAAAAAAAAATTCTTTGAGTGCCAGGGTTGCGCATGACAATATGAAGGCCCTTGGCGTATGGTAGTCCCAGTTGGTTGCCATGAGGATGTCATGGAGTACTTTGAGAGTTGCATCTTGTGGGAGGCTGGTGTACAGACTCTCCACGTCCAGTTCCACCAGTAGTTGTGTGGTAGGGTCGAATTCATTGTTGTTGAGGACTTGCAGGAGGTGCTTGGTGTCCTTAATGTACGTCGGGGTCGACTGTACTAAGGGATTCAAGAAAAAGTCGCAGTAGCGTGACAGCGGTTCCAATAGGGAATTGATCCCTGACACAATGGGTCTCCCGGGAGGGGGGCTGACCCCCTTGTGTACTTTGGGGACAGTGTAGAAGTATGGAGTTCTGGTGTTCTGTGGGCAGAGATAGTCTGCTTCCTTTTTGGATATGTGCTCAGCATCCGCTGCCCTCTTTACCAGTGTATGGATTGTGGTCCTCAAATCATCAGTGGGGTCTCGTTCCAGTCACCGGTAGTTCCTGTTGTCGCTCAGTAATCTACGGCACTCTGTGTCATAGTCTTGTTTGTCTTGGAGGACGATGCCTCCTCCTTTGTCCGCCGGCTTGATGATGATCAATGGGTTGTTTTGTAGGCGTTCTAGAATATTCCTCTCTTCCCATGATAGGTTATTGAAGTGATTCGTTGGGTTTAACCTTTCTACATCGTTATACACAGCCTGTTCGAATGTCGTGATTTCAGGGGGGATGGCAGAGGGAGGTGGTACAAACGTGGATTTTGGTCGGAGTCCAGTGACGTTGGGGTTGTCATGGACTGGTTCTATTTCGGGAATAGGTTTCTTGAAAAATGACTTCAGTTTGAGTTTCCTGAAGAATTGTGCTAGTTCCACATGCAGTTTAAATTTATCAAGTCTGGTTGTAGGAACAAACGATAAGCCCTTTTCTAGTACCGATTGTTCCTTGCAGGTCAGGGGTGTGCTGGACAGGTTGAAAACTAATGACCGTTGTTCGTGTGTTGTCACTGTTTGCTGGTTCCTGGGGTGCCCTCTTTCGTCTTCTGGCGTGTGTTCGCGCTGACCGGGTTCTCCTCTCCGCCCCAGTGTACTTGGGGTTGTTGCAGGTTTATTCTTCTTCTGCCCCGTGCTCTTCTGCCCTGTCCTAAAAAAGGAATGTTAGGTCCCTGGTGGCCTGTAAACAGGGGCATGGGCCCGGGAGGGTACATGGGCGGGAAGCCAAAGTAGGGGTTCTGCATTGGGCCGAAATTGGGTGGGAAACCATGGAATTGTCCAGGTTGTCCTCCTTGCCAGTTGTTCTGCCAACGTTGTCCACGTCTGCCACGTCCACCCCGTTTCGTCGAGCCAGTGCTGGAGTCGCTGGACGCTGAGCTGTCATCTCCTGAGGTGTTGGACATGCTGGTGTTCTTGTTCTGGGGAGTATAGTCTTCCTCTGAGTATGGGTAGACTTTGGCATAACTGAATTTTTTTAAGTCTTTATCAAATTTCTTTATTTTCGCCTGAGTTAGGTAGTCTTTGTACTCATTTATGTCTTTGTTCTGATCATCTAGTTTCTTTTTGTAAGCGGTTATGGTTGCTTTAAAGTGGCTCTCTGTGGCTTGAATTTCCACCAGAAAGGCTTCTGAGAGACGTTTTGCTGTCTTAATGATGAGGATCATCCAGTCCCTGGTGCAGTGCCTGGCAATCTGGGCCCAGTCCTTCCTGAAGGTGGCGTCATCAAGGAAGATCCTGGGGGCATTAGTAACTAGGAGTCCCCTAGGTGCCGTGTTGGTTCTGAGGTATTGTGTGAGGATTGTCCCATGAAGGATAGTGCGTATCCTGTGGCTCTTCTTTTCAGTAAGGCTCTCCCAATCATTGGTTTGTGCGATGGTGCTGGAGATATTGAAGTCAGCTTGGAACGATGGGTCAGCAAGTATGTCAGCCACATCGCTTTCATGGAATGTTAGACCATGGTTTTCTGCCATGATGTTGGAATAGCTCTCGCAGCTGTGCGCTGCCGTGTGATGCGTAATCAAGAGAGAGAGGTAGGACCAGAAAGCTAGTCCATGTCCCCAGGTTAATATGTGGTTTAATCAAAATGAGACTAGCTCAAATTACTTTGTTATACAAAAGTTATTTAGGGGAGGGGGAAGACTCTGGTGTGTTTTGTCACGGAGTGGGAACACCTTGCAGGTGTGTTCATAAAGCCCTCACCCACCAACCTAGTTGGTGGCATGCTTCATCATCGGGCCCACCCAGTAGCACCTAGCGTGCCCCGGGTGTGCTTCAACGCCTGACTACAGCGGAGCTGGTATATTGCTGAGTGTGCAGTGATGAAAGATAAGAAAGTGATGTTAAAACGGCTAGACGGTGGCAAGGAGGACAACCTGGACAATTCCATGGTTTCCCACCCAATTTCGGCCCAATGCAGAACCCCTACTTTGGCTTCCCGCCCATGTACCCTCCCGGGCCCATGCCCCTGTTTACAGGCCACCAGGGACCTAACATTCCTTTTTTAGGACAGGGCAGAAGAGCACGGGGCAGAATAAGAATAAACCCGCAACAACCCCAAGTACACTGGGGCGGAGAGGAGAACCCGGTCAGCGCGAACACACGCCAGAAGACGAAAGAGGGCACCCCAGGAACCAGCAAACAGTGACAACACACGAACAACGGTCATTAGTTTTCAACCTGTCCAGCACACCCCTGACCTGCAAGGAACAATCGGTACTAGAAAAGGGCTTATCGTTTGTTCCTACAACCAGACTTGATAAATTTAAACTGCATGTGGAACTAGCACAATTCTTCAGGAAACTCAAACTGAAGTCATTTTTCGAGAAACCTATTCCCGAAATAGAACCAGTCCATGACAACCCCAACGTCACTGGACTCCGACCAAAATCCACGTTTGTACCACCTCCCTCTGCCATCCCCCCTGAAATCACGACATTCGAACAGGCTGTGTATAACGATGTAGAAAGGTTAAACCCAACGAATCACTTCAATAACCTATCATGGGAAGAGAGGAATATTCTAGAACGCCTACAAAACAACCCATTGATCATCATCAAGCCGGCGGACAAAGGAGGAGGCATCGTCCTCCAAGACAAACAAGACTATGACACAGAGTGCCGTAGATTACTGAGCGACAACAGGAACTACCGGCGACTGGAACGATACCCCACTGATGATTTGAGGACCACAATCCATACACTGGTAAAGAGGGCAGCGGATGCTGAGCACATATCCAAACAGGAAGCAGACTATCTCTGCCCACAGAACACCAGAACTCCATACTTCTACACTGTCCCCAAAGTACACAAGGGGGTCAGCCCCCCTCCCGGGAGACCCATTGTGTCAGGGATCAATTCCCTATTGGAACCGCTGTCACGCTACTGCGACTTTTTCTTGAATCCCTTAGTACAGTCGACCCCGACGTACATTAAGGACACCAAGCACCTCCTGCAAGTCCTCAACAACAAGGAATTCGACCCTACCACACAACTACTGGTGGGACTGGACGTGGAGAGTCTGTACACCAGCCTCCCACAAGATGCAACTCTCAAAGTACTCCATGACATCCTCATGGCAACCAACTGGGACTACCATACGCCAAGGGCCTTCATATTGTCATGCGCAACCCTGGCACTCAAAGAATTTTTTTTTGAATATGACGGTACCCTCTACCTACAAACCAACGGGACGTCTATGGGCAGTGTCTTTGCTCCGAGCGTGGCGGGACTTTATGTCCACCACTTTGAAGAGAGCCACATAACGACAGACACTAACCCATTCATCAACCATATCCTTAGCTGGCGCAGGTACAAAAAGACGATGTCCTGATGGTCTGGCAGGGTTCCCACTCCGACCTGGAGAAATTCATGACATGGCTAAACAACAGGGATCCTTACCTCAGGTTTACCAGCACAGCCAGTAACAGCCAACTTCCCTTCTTAGACTTGGACATCACAGTCAAAGATGGCACCCTGACCACTACCACGTACTATAAACCAACAGCAAGGAATTCGTTGCTTGATTTCACCAGCTTCCATCCCCGCCCTCTCAGAGAGAACCTGCCTTACGGACAGTTCCTACGTATACGCAGGAACTGCACAAACATTTCGGATTACAAAAAACAGGCAGCGGATTTGGCCAACAAGCTGGAACAACGGGGTTATCCCAAGCCCATTATCAACAAAACCCAGAAGAGGGCCAGAAACCAAAACCGGGAAGCTCTCCTAGAGACTGTCACCAAGGATCTTGACACCCAACCCATCACCTGTGTGACAACCTACAACACGGCATCCAACGCAGTGTCAAAAATCATAAAAAAACACTGGAAAATCATCAACTCAGGACAGAGGGAATGGGATACCCCCAGATTCGCATACAAGCGAAACTCCAACCTTAAGGACCGACTGGTCAGCACCCGTCCCAAACCACTACACCCACCTGTCACCAACACCCTCCTTACTATGTGGGGTCTCCCCAAAATCAGTGGACACTATCCTTGCAATGACTGCAGCGTGTGCCACCTCACCACTCATACCAAAACTCTGGACCTGGAACCGAACAGGGTGTGGACCCAACGCAGTCACACCAACTGCAATTCCCGCAATCTTGTCTACTTAATCACATGCAGATGTGGGCTCCGGTACATTGGGATGACCACTCGAAAAATAAAAACCAGAATAACAGAACATCGCAGCACTATACGATGTAAGAAAAACATAAGCAAAATGACCAATCACTTCATCACTCAAGGCCACACACCTAATGACCTCACCTGGACGGTCATAGAACAAATCCCTGAAGACTCAACGGACAATGACCGTAAATTACTACATGCGGAACAACGTTGGATATATCGCCTTTCCACAGCCACCCAGGGTTTGAATGATGCCATCCCGTGGAACTCACTGACCCATCACTAGTGGACCACTATGCCCCTTGTGTGACAGCATTCAATCATGAATTAACGTTCCTGGAACTTTTCCAGGACCATGCCCCTTGTGTAACAGCACTTATACATTTAATCATGAACTAACGTTCCTGGGACTTTTCCAGGACCATCCCCAGCCGTATGCCCATGTTGGTATGAAGGGCTGTCCCCCCCTTCTGATCTCATAGGATCAACCCAGACACTTATTATGCCCCATGTCCTAACTCTGGACTGGAAAACGCATATACTCGCAGTATACCGCACCGCGCATGCGCGGCCAACAGCATTCCCGTCACGCACATGCGCAGACCATTCCAGTCTCAACGCGCATGCGCGCACTGCATGCGCTGCCCTCCAACCACGAAGGAGACAGGCTCACATCAATGCCTCGCCCCGGGACTACACGCGCATGCGCGCAACTACACACGCTAGCTCCCAGGAGGCTCCCCAGCAGGTACACGCCCAAATCAATGCTTCCCAGCGCGATTGAACATTACAGCGCGCGCGCACCTCATATGTCCAGGCACCATGACTCGGACATCGGAGTCTTTCCACCATTGCCTCCCCAACCACAGGTGCATTCAATTATCCAATTACCCAGACTACTTAAGACCTGGGAAAACGCTCATTCTTCACCGGTATGCGAAGGAGGCACTACAGGTCCAGAGCAGGCTCTGCCCAGAAATGCTGTGAGTATGAGAAACAACCACCACGACTCCTGGTAAGCGCTATTTTCTTCCTAACAGGTCTCCCTAATCAGTATGGTAAATGTTTGTCCCCTCAGGGTCAAGCCCTTGCCACCTCCCAACCTTGAGGTCTGACTGAGCAAAAACTAGCGTAAGAGTCTATTCTTGCGCCGCATTTCACTAATGCACCATGTTTTTCTCCGTCTTTTAATCACTTCACCCTCGAGTTACCAGTGCGATTCTCACTGTGATGGTACCACCAATATCATCACACCCTAGCCGCCTATAGCCCACCAGCACTCGCTATAGTGACGGCAATCAGATGTGCGCTACTCTGTACATCCCAATGACTCTTTTTTTCCCCATGTGTGTTTTGTCTTTTGTCTATTAATGTTATGTGTACAGGTGGTCTTGAGAAGGGAATCCCCCTCTCACACATAGATACACTTTAGGGCGTGTAGACACATAGTCTCTACTACACTCCCACTAGTTTACCTACACTCACTTTTTATTTAGGTCCTGAAGAAAGCCAGTCTAGTCATAAGGCACTGGCTGAAACATGTTGACCCATTGGATGTGACTGGTCGTAACTCGCCTCTCACATCCCCTTGCCTTATTTTTAACCGCTGACGGAGGCCCAGGTATTAAAGTCTAATTTACCCTCGGGTACTGGGACCACCGTCTAGCCGTTTTAACATCACTTTCTTATCTTTCATCACTGCACACTCAGCAATATACCAGCTCCGCTGTAGTCAGGCGTTGAAGCACACCCGGGGCACGCTAGGTGCTACTGGGTGGGCCCGATGATGAAGCATGCCACCAACTAGGTTGGTGGGTGAGGGCTTTATGAACACACCTGCAAGATGTTCCCACTCCGTGACAAAACACACCAGAGTCTTCCCCCTCCCCTAAATAACTTTTGTATAACAAAGTAATTTGAGCTAGTCTCATTTTGATTAAACCACATATTAACCTGGGGACATGGACTAGCTTTCTGGTCCTACCTCTCTCTCTTGATTACGCATTTGGAAATGATAAACAGACTCCCAGGAATTAAACATTGCGAGCTACAATGCACAAATCATTTCAGAAATATAAACAATAAATTTTCAAATGGCCATTGGTATGCATGTTAAAAGCAATTATGTTGCAGAGTTCTGGCAGCCAAAATGTTTAAATAAAGCGCATCACGCATCTTCAAAAACAAGCATAGTTAGCGAATAAAACACTTGGTGAACAGTGTTAAATCACAATGTGTCTCTTGCCCAAGTGGGCATAGTCTTTCACTGTACGCCTGAAAAAACAAATTGTCCCAGCCGCAAGATGAATGCTCTTGCGAGTTCTGTACAAAATACAGGCAAGTTCAGTGTGGAAAACCACCTTGAAGAAAATGGAAAACAGAATGCCTCAATGAAGCCCAAGTGGGCAAAATAATACCAAGTTCATGCATGATTCCACTGTCACACCAGTAGGCAAACAGTGGCATATTTACTCAGGCATCCTGAAACAGTGGAAGAAAACCGCCAGTTCTCCAATTCATACGTGCTCAACTGCCATACGTGAAGTCAAGTCAGATGACCGTGCAATGAAATCTCTTGTTACTCCTCACAGAGATCTGATAAAAAATAGAAAACATAGTGACTTAATGTGCAAAAGTGAAATCGGTAAATATACACAATATAAAACACAAACATCTCACAGACCATTAAAATTGTTGCGAGCTCGAATGACACAACATCACACCTAGTAATGTATGAAACAGAACAAACAGGCAGCTACCCTAAGTGTACTTCCAGCTCCTCATCATGATTATGTCCTTCTGGCTGCATAGTGTGGTACTTTATGATGAGTTTAGACTCGAGCCTCCGGAGTTCCTGAAGTCTGTCCCCTCCCCTCTCTCTGAGGGGGACCGACACCAGAACACAGAAGGACAAGAGGTTAGCATTGCTCTTGTGATGGGACTCAAACTGTCTAGCTATAAGATAACTCCTATCTTTTTTCGTGATCACCCTCATGTGCTGCAACACTCTCTCTTTGGCTGGAAGTTTGATGCTATAGTTCAATTTGCATGGGCATGTGAGGGCGTAGACAGCATGATCGGTGTGACATGATGTGTGCGTCCGGATTTTAAAAGTGTCAAGATCTTTGGACATTTTGATCATCTTGGTGCTACCACTGTGTTTGCAGGCCTTACATTTCCCACAAACAAAAAATCCCATCACTGGATTAGTTGTCGTTTTCTTGGGAATCAATGTGGTGCAAACAATGTCTTTCAGTGATTTGGCCCTTCTGAATGCAATCTGGGGATAGAAACTGATTCCCGTGGCAAGGTCTTTGTCCAATTTGAGGACATTCCAATATTTGTCGAAGGCTTTCCTAACCTCTCTCACTTGACTGTGGTAGTCAGTGATGAATCTGGTTGTGGTGGTTGCTGGATCACTCATGTTATTTTTCTTTTCTTTGAGAAGGTTTTCCCTGTCTAGTGTGTTGACTTTGGTGATAGCTGCTTTTATGCATTTGTCGCTGTATCCCCTCATTCTGAACCTTTCTGTCATGACCTTGACCTCTTTGTTATAATCTCCTTCATTGGAACAGTTACGTTTTGCTCGAAGGAATTCACCCACCGGTATTGAATTAACAAGGTTCATGGGATGGCAGCTGCTGGCGTGGAGGAGACTGTTGCCTGCAGTCTCTTTCCTGAAAAGAACTGTGGTAAGAGCATTATTAATCACCTTCACCTTGAGGTCAAGAAAATCAACCTCTTGACTGTTGACATGGCACGTGAAAGAAAGGTTGAGTTCATTTTTGTTAAGAGTTTCCACGAAATCCATTGCTTCGTCACTGGTGCCATTCCAGATGACAAAAATGTCATCGATATATCTAAGCCATGTGATGACTTTGGATTCAAACTCCTGGGACTGTCGGACTACCTGCTCCTCCCACCAGCCTAAATACAATCCAGCAAAGCTGGGAGCGAAGCAAGATCCCATCGCAGTCCCAAGGAGTTGATGGAAAATCTCCCCATTGAAGATGAAATTTGTTTGGGTAAGACACGATAGGGCCATGTCCAAAATCATTTCCGTGTGCATCAGGTATGATATAGATCTTGCTTCTAAGAAGTGTCTGCATGCCTGTATCCTCAAGTGATGTGGGATGCAGGTGTAAAGGCTGTTGACGTCAAGGGTTACAAGTTGCCACCCTTGCGTCCATTCAATGTCATCAATCCTTCTCAGGAAATCTCCCGAGTCTTTTAAATATGAGGGGAGATTTTGCACAAGTGGTTGCAGAAAAAAATCAACATACCGTAAGGTATTCTCCAGCAACTTCCCCTGGAAGACACAATAGGTCTGCCCGGGGGTTTCGTAAGACACTTGTGCACCTTGGGTAAAAGGTAAAGAGCAGGCAGTTTTGGGTTCTTACATTGGAGAAAATTAAATTCTTCTTTTTCAATCAAACCTCTGTCTTTCCATTCACACAATTGATCCTGATATTTGTTGCAGCTTGCTTTATAGGACACTCTGTTACTTTGTTCATACTTCTGTGTATCACTGAGTTGGGAGAGACCCTCATCAATATACATTTGGATTGGCAAAATCACTATATTCCCACCCTTATCGGATTTCTTGATTATGATACTCTTATCTTTACTCAGCCTATCAATTGCATCAAATTGTGCCTTGGTAAGATTCTTTTTACCATATTTAATCTTTTTAGATAGTTTGTCAAACTCCTTTATGACACCTCTTTCGAACACATCGATGGAGTCATGTACAATTTGAGGAAGGAAAACAGACTTAGGTTTAAACCCACTACGTACGCTCAGGTTAATGTCAGTTTCATCATTAATAAAATCAAGAATCGGATTGACCACTAGGTTGGAGTTATATCCCATTTCATACATTGTTCTTAAAAATTCAAGATCTTCTATAAGAATGTTGCTGGGCTCTTTTTCATTATTTCCCATCTCAATATTTACTTTACTGCTAAACCATTTACGTAGTCTTAATTTCCGGATAAAATGAAAAAGATCCACTCTGCTTTGGGCATAGTCAAATGTTGAAGACGGGCAAAAGGAAAGACCAAGAGACAGTACCTCATTTTCGACTCCGCTCAGCTCTTCGCTCCGATAGGTTGATGATTGTCATGGTCTCCATCATTTTCTTTTCTGTTGGCCCCTCGTTCTTGATCCCACCGGGCTTGAAATGTTGCTTCTGTCTGTTGCGTTGAATTTTGTTTTTGCGGCGCCTCTCCCTCCTCGACCACGTCCTCTTTGAGCGTTGGTGTTGTTTTTGCTCTGGGCTTCCATTCTCCCTTGTGCCATCAACGCAAATTCCTTTAAAATTAAATCTTTTGGGCTCAGCAGACCTGGGCTCCTTGTAAGATCAGCCACTTCGGTTTCAGCATTGCTTCCCGTCATTCCACTGTGTGTTGCTTGGTCATCGTTATATGGGGAGAACTGGCCACCACGGCCGCAGTTGCCCTGGGGTCATTGGTTTTGGCTCGCAAGTGGTCATATTTTTTAGCAAAAGTTAGTACCTGGCCGCTCTCGTAGTCGATTCGGTCTCTGTTGAACTTTCTTTCTTTTTTCTCCCGTATTTCTTTTTCTATTTTTTCAAGTCTAGTTTCCATTTTGTTGTACTCGGTGTCATACTCGGTCATGTTATCATATAGTCCCCTAAGTTGAGTTGTTAATTCTTCGATTTCTTTAGAATATTTCTCAACTTCCCTTGAGGCATATTTCACAGGAAGTTTAAGCATAACTATGGAACAGCCGTGGCTGTTTTCAGCCCATTCTTCCACTAACTGAGGGTCAGGCTCATTGAACGTGGGATTCTATTCGCTTCAATGTGTTTTTGTAGCGCCCTCGCCTCCCACCACTTGTTCTGTTCATTTTTAAGAGCCTTCCAAAGTTTGTTCCATATTGCTTGTTTGTTAGTCATAGCGCCTTCAGCAGCCCCTTGGGTTTCATTACTGTTCAAAGGTGCATTTCCGCTATCCCCTAAGAACATGGTGTCTGCCATTTCGGCTCTTTTCTTGTTTCTGGTTGAAGCCATGTATATTTTTGGTTTTGAGTTTGTTAAGGCGCGTGATTGCTTCGTGCCCACTCGTAATTAACTGCAGATTCAACACGCCGTGTTGGTTAGTAGCGTAAGATCTATCCGCTTGCCTTTCCTTAAAGTAAGTGACACCCTTGCACACTGCGCTTCGGTAACAAATGACAGCTTAGCAGTCAATCGCACTCACCCCGTGTTGTGTGCTTCAGCTGTTCGACCTCTTCCTTCGTATAGATCGGAGGTCGTCCGTGGCCACACTAAACGTGAGGGTGTGCGCTGCTTTCAAATCGGCAGACTGCGGCTCAAAAGGGATTGTCCAAGCACTCGATCAGTGCTACGGAAGGCGGGCGGGGGTTAATCAATGTCCAAATCCAAACCTCAACTTTCGCTCTGTACCCCTGCCACTTGCAGCGGAGGGCCCCGACGGGATAGCGTGTCCCAAATAAATCAAAGCTTATTCCACAACTCGATTTAAAAAAAGAAATGTCCGGGCCAGCTTGTGCAGTTTAACAAGCTTTTCAGAAATATAAACAATAAATTTTCAAACAATGTTCATTTAAAAATGTATTATTTATATTTCTGAAATGATTTGTGCATTGTAGCTCGCAATGTTTAATTCCTGGGAGTCTGTTTATCATTTCCAAATGTCATGTGACTGTATTTAAATCACCTGCTCACTTACACTCACGCTTGTGAACAAGAGGAAACCTCCTCGAAACGCGTCGAGTGGAGCTATCAATAAAAGCTCGCGATTAGCGTCCGGTGCGCGTACCGGGTAGCGCTCCGGAAAGCGTAAATTGTGAGAATTAGTAAAAAAAAAGTTACATTTAAAATTTGTTTATAGTGATCATAGTTAGGGTAGCTCTGAGAAGAGCTTTTGGGTCTGTGGTATATTTAGGTACTTATAAGTAGGTACCAATACATAGTTTTAAATTCAGGATGAAAATTCTGTTCCCCTCATCTGAGAAGTGAACTCCATCTCCTCTGTAGATATCTTGCATGTAGTAACGCAAGTTATTGTTGTACATGGAGCCCATTCCATGGTCTCTCATGTAAGCTGAAACAGACTTATTTATATGCTTCCTCGATTTCTCAATTTGTGGACAAAATTGGTTCGACCACCTCCATTTCTGTCTTTGGCATATATTTGAATATACCAAGGCAGTTTGAGGAAAAAGTGCCATCAATTGGTCAAAGGTGTCCTTTAAAAGCATTTCCAGACCTACCCCAGTCAAAGTGCCCAAGTCATTTCCTCCACAGTGCACAATTAAGAGGTCAGGTTTTGGCAAATGCAAAAAGGTTTTCACCAATGGTATCAATTGGTGACATCTTAATCCTCTGTGGCCAATCCACTTGATTTCCACATTTTGTAAATTGAGGTTGTGTAAATTTCTGTTATCAGCATACCTTTGAGCCCAGTGGATGTAACTATGTCCAACAATCCAGACAGAAAACATGGTGAGAGGAGGTTCTGCTGCAGTCAGATGAAGTGTGGGTATGAAATGGCAGTTGAAACAGTAGGAGTTTGTAATGAAAAAAAATGTGGAATTTGTGTGCTAATGATTCAGTAGCAGTGATTGGTGGATTTTGATTGCTGAAAACAGAAAGTTAGGGCGCATGGATGAGTTCTTTGAAAGATGTAATTTGAATGGTCAAGAAAAAATCATTTTATGAAAGATTGCACTGGATACGCAGGTGTACTGAGAGTTCAGAGTTCAATTGAAACATTGTTGTGTGAACTTGTAAACATGAGAGGTCTTTCAGGAGGTGGTTGCTATGGAAAAAAAGGCAGAAAGGGCAGAGGGGGGAAGGGTGTTGATTTGAAAAAAGTGAGGGAAGAGTTTTGATTGGGTGACATGAGAGATATGTGTGATGAATTACAGCATTTCTGTGCCATTGTTGGTTGCAGCCTCTGGAGTGCATACCTTTTGCTCTGCTAAAGAAAATTTGGTGTGTGTCTGACACTGTTTTGAAACTCAAAAAGTATTTGCTAAGGTGAGAAAAGATTCATTTAATTTAGATAGAGAATAGTATGATTTAGGGAGAAAATTATTAAGAAAGTTGTGTATTTAAAATGTTGCTTTGTGTCAAGTGTTTTACAAATAGATTTTGTTTCTTTGAGTTACATAGCCATGTTAAAAGTGCCGCAAAAATGGTGCAAGGGCCTTAAAAATACGCTTTCATGTGTGTTAGGGCATTTTAAGTCACTTCCCCATGAATGTGGGTAAATAATTGCTTTAATTGATGTGTTTAAAAACGTTTTTTGAAATCAATTAGGTTTCTTGATATGTACTGCTAGAGTTTCATAGGTTGCTTGGGGCATATTTACAAGGGCTTTGAGTCACTTTGATGTTATTTTCCCCATTTTAATTTAGGTCATTTCCCCGTGGTGCAAGGTCCTTGTAAATACGCCCCCATGTGTGCTTGGCAAATTTAGATTTTGTTTCTTTGAGTTACATAGCCATGTTAAAAGTGACGCAAAAATGGTGCAAGGGCCTTAAAAATACGCTTTCATGTGTGTTAGGGCATTTTAAGTCACTTCCCCATGAATGTGGTTGAATAATTGCTTTACTTGATGTGTTTAAAAACGTTTTTTGAAGTCAATTAGGTTTCTTGATATGTACTGCTAGAGTTTCATAGGCTGATTTTCCCCATTTTAATTTAGGTCATTTCCCCGTGGTGCAAGGTCCTTGTAAATACGCCCCCATGTGTGCTTGGCAAATTTAGATTTTGTTTCTTTGAGTTACATAGCCATGTTAAAAGTGACGCAAAAATGGTGCAAGGGCCTTAAAATACGCTTTCATGTGTGTTAGGGCATTTTAAGTCACTTCCCCATGAATGTGGTTGAATAATTGCTTTACTTGATGTGTTTAAAAACGTTTTTTGAAGTCAATTAGGTTTCCTGATATGTACTGCTAGAGTTTCATAGGCTGCTTGGGGCATATTTAGAAGGACTTTGAGTCACTTTGATGTTATTTTTCCCATTTTAATTTAAGACATTTCCCCGTGGTGCAAGGTCCTTGTAAATACGCCCCCATGTGTGCTTGGCAAATTTAGATTTCGTTTCTTTGAGTTACATAGCCATGTTAAAAGTGATGCACAAATGGTGCAAGGGCCTTAAAAATACGCTTTCATGTGTGTTAGGGCATTTTAAGTCACTTCCCCATGAATGTGGTTGAATAATTGCTTTACTTGATGTGTTTAAAAACGTTTCTTGAAGTCATTTAGGTTTCTTGATATGTACTGCTAGAGTTTCATAGGCTGCTTGGGGCATGTTTACAAGACCTTTGAGTCCCTTTGATGTTATTTTCCCCATTTTAATTTAAGTCATTTCCCCGTGGTGCAAGGTCCTTGTAAATAAGCCCCCATGTGTGCTTGGCTAATTTAAGTACTGACATGGTGTGCTTCTACATAGGACCTGTGTTGTGTTTTCAAATTATGACCAGAAAATCGTTTTTTTTTAAAAAAAAAAAGCTTTTCACATTTATGAGAAGGTCATATTGGTGTCTGCTTCTTTAAATAAATATTTCACTTTCCACCATGAATATGTGAGAATAATTTTCCTTGTTTGCCGGTTTAAAAACACGTTTCTTGAAGTCATTAAGGTTTCACAATATGTTCTGCAAGAGTTTCATAGTCACTATGATGATAATGATATACATTTAGAACTGTGTAGGAGGCATGGAGAAACTGAGGCTTCTGTAAGTGTCAAGGGAGGTGAGTAATGTACATTGCTCTGTTGCATACAGTCCTCATCTTCTGCGTACTCTTGGATATGCTAGACTACATCTGCACAATGAGATAACTAAGCTGAGGAAACACAGGTGATGTGATTGTGAATTGAGCATAAATATTTGCACGTTTTTCAATTACATCACCTGTGTTTCCTAACATTACGAATCACATTGTGCAGATGAGGTTTAGGCCTGTCCAGGGAGATAGAGGAGGTCTGGCCTTTGTTCAAGAGTGCAGTGGACATGACTCACTTCATTGGTAGGCCTGCACATGTATTATCTCCTCTGTACTCTTCAATAAGCCTAAATTTCATCTGCAACCCTGAGTAGGCCTCACATCAAACAAACCTCTGGATAGGCCACACCTTATCGTCATCTTGAATCAATCATTTAAAATGTTAGGGGCAGATTTATGATGGCTGTGCGCCTCTTTTTTCGTGCCGCTGTTGCGTCACTTTTGTGACGCAGCAGTGATGCAAAAGATGCACCATGTTGCAAGATAGGCTTCACTTCATCTGCAACAAGATACCGTCAGTTTAAACTGTAAACATTTAGGACTGTGTAGCGGGCATGGAGAAGCTGAATCTTCTGTAAGTGTCAAAATTGTTGCATACAGTGCTCACCTTCTGCGTACTCTTTGATATGCTAGACTACATCTGCACAATGAGATACCTAAGCAAAGGAAACACAAGTGATGTGATTGTGAAATGAGCAAAAGAAATTGCACATTTTTCAATTACATCACCTGTGTTTCCTAACATTACGATTCACATTGTGCAGATGAGGTTTAGGCCTGTCCAGGGACACAGAGGAGGTCTGGCCTTTGTTCAAGAGTGCAGTGGACATGACTCACTTATTGGTAGGCCTGCACATGTACTATCTCCTCTGTACTGTTTAACAAGCCTAAATTTCATCTGTAAACCTGAGTAGGCCTCACCTCAAACAAACCTCTGGATAGGCCACACCTTATTGGCATCCTGAATCAGTCATTTAAAATGTTAGGGGCAGATTTATGATGGCCGTGCATCTCTTTTGCGCCGCTGTTGCGTCACTTTTGTGATGCAGCAGTGGTGCAAAAGATGCACCATGTTGCAAGATAGGCCTCACTTCATCTGCAACAAGATACTGTCAGTTTAAACTGTATACATTTAGGACTGTGTAGGGGGCATGGAGAAGCTGAGGTTTCTGTAAGTGTCAAAATTGTTGCATACAGTGCTCACCTTCTACGTACTCTTTCATATGCTAGACTACATCTGCATAATGAGATACTTAAGCAAAGGAAACACAGGTGATGTGATTGTGAAATGAGCAAAAAAAATTGCACGTTTTTCAATTACATCACCTGTGTTTCCTAACATTACGAATCACATTGTGCAGATGAGGTTTAGGCCTGTCCAGGGAGACAGAGGAGGTCTGGCCTTTGTTCAAGAGTGCAGTGAACATGACTCACTTCATTGGTAGGCCTGCACATGTATTATCTCCTCTGTACTCTTCAACAAGCCTAAATTTCATCTGCAACCCTGAGTAGGCCTCACCTCAAACAAACCTCTGGATAGGCCACACCTTATCGTCATCCTGAATCAATCATTTAAAATGTTAGGGGCAGATTTATGATGACCGTGCGCCTCTTTTGCGCCGCTGTGCGTCACTTTTGTGATGCAGCGGCGGCGCAAAAGATGCGCTATGTTGCGACATATTTACAACTTGATGCATCTAGGCAGATGTGTCATGCTGTAAAGTCCTGTGCCACATGAAACCTGCGTCCGGTTTCATGTGGGCGTTTTGTTGCAGGGTGGGCAGTCATTTGCATGAAAGCCCTGTAAAACTAACACAGTAAAATTAAGAAGATTTCACTGAGTCAGCTTTATGGCATTGCTGAATCAAATCCTTACGCCTGTTGAAACAGGCATAAGGAGTGATGCACCATGCAATGTGTGGCTTGCCCCTGTGCATTGCAGTAGATATGTCGCGCTTATGACATGATTCCTGCAATGCGCTGCTTTTGTGGCACAGATGCGTGACGCATCTGTGCTGTTTTTGCTCAATGGTGCTCCGCATTGTAAATGCGGCACATCATGGGTGGCAGAGCAGTGGTGCACGTTAACTGGTGCATCCCTGGGGATGCGCCAGTTAACATAAATCTGCCCCTTTACATTTAAGTATGAGCAGGGGACACAGAGTTGGTGAGGCTTATCCAAGGTTAAGAAGAGATGAGTCGGGGGAGGAGCTTGGCGGGCATCAGTGATGGCCGCGTGAGCACAGCGCTCTCCGGACCCCCGCCACTCCCGGCATGATATCCTGACCATATCCTGATTCTTTGCGAGGATTTGTGTAGAGGACACTGGGCTGATCTTCCTGGGACTTTTGGAATTTGATTTGGACCCGGGACGCCGAAGATACGACGGCTTGAACTTTCGGGGTCCGCCCTTGAGGTGCGCCCGGGACTGGGTGCGGCGTTGTGGCCGTCTTGGAGTTGAACAACAGCGGCAGGGGGATTGGACTTGTGGGTCCCCCTCTTAAGTTTCGGTTTCGATTCTGCCTCTGACTGAGACATCTGGCAGAAGAGTCCGGCCTTTGCTGGGTCCGGCGCACGAGACGGCTGTCGGGCCTTTGGCTTGCTTATTCTCCTTCCAGGCTAGTCCACTCCTAGTGGTACCCTCGTCGCTGCCTTTTGGTCCCGACGCCCTACTTTCCTGCGGCCATTTCCATCGGGTCGAGTGAGTCTCTTGGTGACGCGGCCTCCGACATGGCGGGCAGGGGGGACCGAGAGACCCGAAAGACCAAGACGCCCCTGCGTGGGGGCCCGGTCCAGTCTAACGTTATGGACCGTTACACCCATACGAAGGGGTCCCCTGGAGCCGCCCTGCCTGGTCCAAGTGCGGTTGACCACATCGTGGACGCGTCAACGGAGCCGTCCTTGCAGGACATCATGGGCGCCATTTCTGGCATGAAGGAAACAATAGGCCAACAGTATGAAGCTCTGGCCCACAAAATCGACACCGTGGCCATTGAAGTGAACTTGATTCGGGCCGACCTATCTAAAACCAATGAGAAGGTGAAGTCATTGGATCTCAAATCATCCAGCCTCACGGCAGACGTCTCGGAGATACAGACGGAGATTGGCAATCTCCGTAGGGTGAACGATTTCATGACCCGGCGCTTGGAGGACTTTGAGAACAGGGCACGTCGCTGTAATGTGCGTGTGGTTGGCGTTCCGGAGAATCCAGACCCGCACTCTGTTGATCTCCTGGTCAAGGACCTGATCCAGAACTACCTCTCTCCGTCTGGATTGAGTAAATTTTTCGCAGTGGAACGTGCCCATCGTGTTCCGGGAGGCCAGGGTAAGCCGGGCGCCCCGCCGAGGCCTATTGTTGCAAAACTCTTCCACTATAGAAATCGGGACGCTATCCTGCAGGCATCGCGCATGAAGGGCCCGGTGGCCTTTGAGAATGCCACGGTGAACTTTTACCCGGACTTTTCTCAACAGGTTCAGAAACAGCGTATGGGTTTCCGTGGAGTCAAGAAGCGCCTCCGAGAAATGGGATTGCGATATGCTATGCTTTTTCCGACCAGGCTGCGAGTTGAGTACAATGACCGAACCTTTTTCTTTGATCGGCCTGATTCAGTGAATGACTGGTTGGACTCTCTGCCGGACTGACCTCCTGTGACTGAGCCCGCCGACCACCCGGGTGGTGCTGAGGGTGGTGCAGAAAGCTGAACTATTTGTCTATGCCCGGGTCTTCGTGTAGAGTAACTTCTTCTGGGATTTTATGCCTAAGTGCCTCTACTGTCTGTGTGTTCTCCTCGTTAGTTGTCTTGATCGGGGTGGCGGGTGGGTCAGGGCCTTTCCTCCTCCGGGTCTTTTTGTAGAATGGGGGTTCTTGGGCGACAGGCACACTGCATGTTGGGGTGGCTTTTTAGCTTCTTGCAGGGGTGCAGGGTGGGGGGTGTTTCCTTGATCGTTGGGGGGTGGGTGGAAGGGATGTTTGATGTTTGTGTTTTGTTTTCTCAAGGCGATTTTATCTTGCTAATGATGTTTTTGATGTCATGCTCATTGAGGGGGGTTTCGGCGTTGCTGTGTGGGATGGGTGGTAGCGGGTTGAGGTTTATTTCGTGGAATGTCAATGGTCTGGGGGATCGTATTAAGCGAGGTGTGGTGTTGCGATGTCTACGACGTTTGTCTCCAGATATTGTTTTTCTACAGGAGACTCATTTGGTGGGCAATACATGTCGTGCAATGAATAGGTGGGGCTATCGCCTCGCCGCACATTCGGGGTTTACCACGGGTTCCAGGGGGGTGGGTATCCTTGTTCGGGCTTCCCTCCCCCTGGCTGTTGATGAAGTGATCCTTGATGATCGGGGGCGTTACGCCGTCCTCGTGGGACGCTATGAGGGTCGGACCCTTTCCTTGTTTGCTGTCTATGTGCCCCCCGGTTTACAGACCTCTACTTTTTCCGATTTGGGCCGGGTGTTGTTGAACCTCCCTGATAGTACTCTTTTTTTAGCGGGGGACTTTAATTCAGTGTTCTCCGGTCTACACGATCGTCACCCCCCTAGGGATACTCCTTCGGCCCAACGGTGGCTGGGTGGGTTTCTGGATACGTTTGGCTTGGTGGATTGTTGGAGGCTTATGCATCCTACTCAGCTTCAATACACTTTTCATTCTGGGGCCCATGGGAGTTTGTCTAGACTGGATTATTTCCTGATGCCTGCGGCGCAGTCGCCGGCGGTTCGTGAGATTAGACACCTCCCCCGGGGCATTTCTGATCATTCACCGCTCTGGCTTTGTTTTGAGGTGGGGGTGGAGGCGGCGGGCCGTGTGGCTCCTATTAACCCATGGTACCTCACCTCCCCCGAGACCCGCGGTCTCTTGATTAAGTCTTTGGACAATTATTTCCTAGACAACGAGGGGTCCGTCTCATCGGCGGTATCCCTGTGGAAGGCCTTTAAGACAGTGATTCGCGGGCAGGCCCTTTCCCTTATTGCTGAATCTAAAAAGGCGAGGAATCAGGAGGTGGTGGACCTTGAGAGGGAGATTGCAGAGATAGAGGCTGACCTGGAGTCGAATGTCACACCTGGTAAACTCCACGCCCTGGGTCTGAAACAATTTGCCTATAGGTCTTTGGTTACAGATGCGGCTAAATTGATGTTTCGGGAGCAACAGGGTCGTTTGTATGATGTGGGGGACAAAGCGGGTAAATTGCTGGCATGGCTGGATAAGAAGGAAAGGGCGAATCGTGTGGTGCCTGTGATTCAGACTTTGAATGGTGTGAGAGTGACTGACCCGGTTGGAATAGTCGAATGTTTTGCGGACTATTTTCGTGTGGTTTATTCCCCTGTGTCTGCACGGGATGTTGATGACTCTCGCCTTTTGTTGCGTGATATAGCTCTGCCCAGTGTTTCCGATTTAGACCGAGTTTCTTTGGAGTCCCCTTTCACTACGGACGAGATAGCGACGGCTATTCGCTCACTCCGTTCGGGCAAAGCTTTGGGTCCGAATGGATTGCCTATTGAATTGTACAAGCTAAGTCCTGATAAGCTGGCGCCCTATCTTCGCGCTATGTTTTTGGAATCCCGGGAGCGGGGTATTCTCCCATATGATCAGCGTCTGGCTACGATTGTTGTTATTCCCAAAGAAGGTAAACCTCGGGACCTTTGTTCGTCTTATAGGCCCATTTCCCTGTTGAATGCTGAACCCAAGGTTCTGACTAAGCTTCTGGCTACCCGCCTCTTGACGGTCATTGGTGGCTTGGTTCATCCGGATCAATCCGGATTTATCCCGCATCGCAACACGGCTCTTAACCTACGTCTCCACGGAGCGGTTGCGAGGGCAGGGCTTCTGACGGAGCCGGCCATTTTGGCTTCGTTGGACGCCTCGATGGCCTTTGATACGGTGGAATGGCCCTATCTTTGGGCAGCTCTTGAGAAATTTGGTTTCGGACCTGAGTTTATTGGTTGGGTGAAGTTGTTATACGCCGAACCCTTGGCACAGGTGGTGGTAAATGGTCGGGTCTCTGTCCCCTTCTGCCTTGGTAGAGGGACCCGTCAGGGATGCCCCTTGTCTCCGTTGCTTTTCGCGCTCGCCCTGGAACCGTTAGCTGCGTGGCTTCGATGGGAACCTTCACTCAAAGGGATCCGTTGGGCACCGGATTTTGAAGACCGCGTCTCGCTTTATGCGGATGACATTCTTTTGTATCTTACTTCCCCGCGTAAATCTTTAAATGTATTATTTGACGTTCTTACTTCGTTTGGTGCTAACTCAGGTCTGGTTATTAATTGGGCTAAGTCTTGTGTGTATGTGCTTTCAGGTGTGTTGCCCCCCTTGCCAGACAGATTTCCTATCCAGGTTGTCCAATCTGGCTTCAAGTATTTGGGGATCTTTATTTCACTGGACTCTTCACTCCGGTTCGAGCGTAATCTCCTCCCCCCGCTTCTTAGACTGCGACAGGACGTGGCCCGCTGGCATAAGCTACCCCTTTCTCCTCTGGGCAGGGCTGCCCTTTTTAAAATGATGTCTTTGCCACGATTCCTATACGTACTTCAAAACTCTTTTGACGACGTTCCCGCTGCCTATTTCCGAGAGATCAAGAGTCTTCAAAGACAACTGATCTGGGACGGGCGTCCACGTATTGCCCTGGTGAAACTTACCATCCCTTGGTACGACGGGGGCATGGCGCTCCCCGATATCAAGAGATATTATTGGGCCACCCAGCTGTCTGCCATTAACCACGCAATGTATTCCCCGGGTCGCGATCCGGCCTTTGAGATGGATAAACTCCAGCTGCCGGGAGGGGATTTTAATAGAGTGCTTTATTCCAGATCGGCCGGGCACCATCTTACGGGCCCGTCCAGGATTGCAGTCAATGTGTGGCGCGCCGCGAATGTGAGTTTGGGATGGGAGAATCGATTGACAATGGCGACTCCGCTTTATGCTTCCGAACGTTTGGGATGTCTCTGGTCCTCCAAGGGCTTTGACCGCTGGGATATGATTGGGATATGTAAAGTGGGTGATGTCTGTGTGAAGGGTGGAGTGAAGTCTTTCCAGGCCCTTAAGGCCGAGTATGACTTGAGTGACAGAGAGTTTTTTCGATATCTACAGGTCCGGCATGCCCTGGCCTCAGTTCTGACTCCTGATGTGCCACTGCCCGAGTCCTCCCCCCTTGAGGACCGCATTCTGGATGGACACCTGCCCGATAGCACTATCTCCCTGATTTACAAGAAACTGATTAATAATCGCGCTGACTTACTGGTCCGACTTAGGGAGGTTTGGGTCGGGGACGGGTTGGACTTAGATGACGAGGATTGGCAGTCGGCACTCTCTTCTCCGAAAAAGGTCGCCATCCCAGCCCGTCTTCGCTTGGTTCAACTTAAGATCCTCCACCGGGTGTATGTAACTGGTCCACGTCTGGTAGCAATGGGTTTTTCCCCGGATGGTTTATGCAAACGTGGTTGTGGGATGAGTGCTACATTTCTACATGTTCTTTGGGAGTGCCCAGTGGTGGCAGCCTATTGGACTGATGTGCTTGCGGTGATGACTGCTGTGACTGGTATTGCCCTGCGGCCTGAGGCCCGACGATGCCTGTTGAATGTGTGGGAACCCACTGACTGTTCTGTGGCTCAGACCCGATGGGCGACCTTGGGATACATGGTCGCGAAACGGGACATTGCGCAACTCTGGGGCGCTTCCAGACCTCCCGAGGTCTCGGTGTGGGAAGATAACATGGACTGGTCCATGTTTCGAGAGAAGACCGTCTATGTGGCTAGGGGCAGACCCAGGGCGTGGACGAAGATTTGGAGTCAGTGGAACGAATATCGTGGTGACATCTGTACCCCTCCCTTGGTTGACACTCCCGATGTTACCCTATCTCCCTAGGCTGGCGTTCCCGAAATTTTCATATTGTTCTAAGATTTTCCTGTCCTCCCCGCTGTCCCCCCCCCCGGCCTTACCGAGCCCCATTGACTGTGCTTTCGTCTTCCTGATTAGTGGCTTTCCCCTCCGCCTTCTGGGCTGACTTTGATTAGTGTGTATTCGCCTTGTTTAGAGTTAGTTGTTTCTATGTTTGAAAAAACAAAAAAATGTTATGTCCTGTCCTATGGTTTGAGCAATACTTGATATCTGATTTGTGCCTGGCCACGGAAGTGTTCGTTTGCTTCTTATGTTGTGCGTTGCTATTAGCGGCCAGCCCATGTGGTTGTAGGCCCATCTTTGTACTTTTTACTTTAATTGCTCAATAAAAGTTTTTTAATAAAAAAAAATAAATAAAAAAAAAAGAAGAGATGAGTCCTGTTCACAGAAAACTTGGACATAGGCCTCACCTCCTCAGCATCGGTGGACATGGTTAAATAATATCTGCAAAATGTTACTCTTGTTAAACAATTTTACTATTATAGTCTCTGAGATTTGTCTCTTACTCTGCAACATCTCATTGTTGTTCTCTTTCTTTAAAGATAACGACAACATCAAGCATGAGTGATAATGAGCAATCTGTTGATCTCGATCTTATCATTGAACTTGTTATTGAAACGTCAGTGGAAGTAGATCCCTTGGATGATTTATATCCTGTGGATGATGAAGAATATGATGAGGATGCTGATTTGTCAGAATTGTATGACATAGGGTGGGCAGCTGACCTGCTCGAGTCTATTAACCTATAAAGACTTTTAGAAATAAATTTAAGATACTCGAAATGAAAAGTAACCATGTAAACCGTTTCATTTAAAATTAAAAACAACTTCAAAAACAGCTTGTGTGAAGTGTCTTTAATAAAATAGTGAAATATGCTAATAAAATTAGTTCAGATTCACATATAAAGGAGCACAGGTCAAATGTAGAAGCATTCCATTTCTTTGCTACTATTTGTAAGTTTTAAATTTGCCAATGCACTAAAAATTATTGTATGTAGAATTGACAACTAGTATGTTAATTTTTTGACGACTGTTATTGATTTACTGTTTGGTAATAGTGGTTAATAACATTTTTTATTATATTTTACCACAGATTAAACTGCAGATCATTTCAAAACTACACTATGCCATCGAAGCAAAGAAGCCGAAAGGCTACAAAACATCAAAGACAGCAGCTTACTACATGCTTGCAGCAGTCCTCTACAATAAAAACTTGTCAAGTCACCAGAAAAACTCCGGGTAAGACAACAAAATCTTTTTAAAGAAACATTTGCAGACGAAAAAGTATCACTACAGAACATGTTTTAGTCCAGAAAAAGAGAGCCAATTTAAACGGAAAGGAAAAGACACTCAAAAATGTTACTGCTAGAGCAGGAGATAACTCTTTGCATGGTAGTAGAAGGAAAAATCAGTTTAGGGACATTCGTAGACGAATGTTCCGCAACAGGATAATTGGCAATTTGTAAAAAAATATTAAGAAACGTCAACAGAAATTGACTTTTTATAAGAGAAAGAGAAACATTGAGAAAATTATTGATCAGGCATTCAAAATTAAGCGAAAGTTATTTATTTCGATAATCAATAGAATTAGGAAACTAAACAAGGTAATTTATGATTTCAAAACAAATAGTAGATGGAAGAGAACAGTTAATCGTAGTAATTTTTGTGAAGTTTTTTCAGGAGAATGGATGCATAGTTCAAGTTGTGAGGCATTTTTTAATGAGGAGAGGTATTTCCAGGATAATGATTTGGTGCATGCAGTTGACACCAGTGGTCGAGCATATGAGGTGAAAGATGGTTGTCCGGTTGAAAAAGAAAAACTTGTGTCAACAGAGGCAGAAGAGGTGTTAGGTAATGAGGTTTTAGGGAAACGTCCTAATGGACCAGTGTACACCTGGAAGTGTAGTAGTATTTGCAGTGTGCGACAGGATTCCTTCAATTTGCTTTGTGATTTTGTACGGACATTTAATAGGAAAAGTTTAAAACAGAAAATGAAATTGTTGCAAGAATTAGATCCTTGCAGAGGGAGAGAAGTGACAGGTTTGCATGGTCATTCACTGGCTTGTCTTTCTAGGAGAGTATACCAGAGTACACAAAGCAAAGCTCTCGCAACCACAATTTGGTGTAGACAAAGAAAAATGATTTAAACAAGTAAATAACAATTTGGTAGTAAGCAACAGCGAATCCGTATGTCTTTAAATCTTGTCCTTCAGGAGGGTTGTTTATTATTCCACATTCAGCCGACACGTGTTTCGTCGTGTTAAGGTTGAGTCAACACGACTCTTCAGGGCTGATAAAACAGAAACAACGTAGAAATAACATATCTCACATATGTCACAAGTATCCATTACATTGCATGATGTGACAAAATACAATCTGAAGGTGTAAGACTGTGAAGCCTTATTTGCCCATAGTCGACGGTGTTCAGCATCGCTTAGTTAAAAGCTTGAAGCTTGTGTTCTCAGCTTATTATTTATCACACCTTAGTGGTGAGAGTGTCTGAATAACCGTGTGTAATAACGATATTCTGTGCTCATCCAAAGTGTCATGCTCGCAACGGCCCTGCGTTAGGAAGACCTCAGGGAGGACCAGTATTCTCAATCTCTTTATGGACAAAGTGAGTGAGTCCGTGATTATATTCTTTCCTGTCAAGTGCCATGATAGTTCGTGATAACCAGCATGCCAAAATCAATCTGTCTGTAAGAGTTCGAGCATAGCATACCTAGTGGACAGACCCACCGGTCCGTAGGTCAAATTCAAAGTTGTTCCTAATTAAGGATTCTAAGTAAATTAAGATAAAAGAAAAAGGGGGGAGGCATAAGAGTGAGGCAAGCAAAACGTATGTGAACGGTGATGAAAAAAGGTCGTCAAAAGTCCTGCTTACCGGTATGTGAGGGTATAATATTAACCCTGAGAAAACTAATGCCTTTAAATGTTCAGCTCCGGATACAGAGCAGTTGATATTATTCAGTGACGATACATCCTTGTCAAGTTCAATGACGTACCCACAGGAATACTGTGCAATAAAAAAAGGGGATATGTATATTCTGTCAGAGTATACCTGTTGAGAAGCTCGTTGATCGACACTGAAACGAGCAATTAATAGATTACATCATTATAGATGGAAAAGCCTACCTGGATACGTGTGCGTACCAGACCCTACCGGGAGGGGATCCAAAACAACAGTTTCTAGGGTTAAGTGGCGGTTCGATCCCTCAGTGGATTGCGAACTGTAAGGACAATGAAAAACGAGGAGTGCAGTTAGCGAGGATCAGAATTAAATTGACACTCGTTCAGCACTGCACTCACCGGAGTTTTGGTATCCCTCCTCTGTGTGTTCCCGGTCGCCGTGTTTCGAAAGACGGACACGTGACCGGAAACCGGAAGAGCTTTTATTTTGTTTACTCTCCAGTGCTAGTGGCGAATTGTATTTGCATGCCACACGAGCATTACCATACTGAACGAGTGTCAATTTAATTCTGATCCTCGCTAACTGCACTCCTCGTTTTTCATTGTCCTTACAGTTCGCAATCCACGGAGGGATCGAACCGCCACTTAACCCTAGAAACTGTTGTTTTGGATCCCCTCCCGGTAGGGTCTGGTACGCACACGTATCCAGGTAGGCTTTTCCATCTATAATGATGTAATCTATTAATTGCTCGTTTCAGTGTCGATCAACGAGCTTCTCAACAGGTATACTCTGACAGAATATACATATCCCCTTTTTTTATTACACAGTATTCCTGTGGGTACGTCATTGAACTTGACAAGGATGTATCGTCACTGAATAATATCAACTGCTCTGTATCCGGAGCTGAACATTTAAAGGCATTAGTTTTCTCAGGGTTAATATTATACCCTCACATACCGGTAAGCAGGACTTTTGACGACCTTTTTTCATCACCGTTCACATACGTTTTGCTTGCCTCACTCTTATGCCTCCCCCTTTTTCTTTTATCTTAATTTACTTAGAATCCTTAATTAGGAACAACTTTGAATTTGACCTACGGACCGGTGGGTCTGTCCACTAGGTATGCTATGCTCGAACTCTTACAGACGGATTGATTTTGGCATGCTGTTTATCACGAACTATCATGGCACTTGACAGGAAAGAATATAATCACGGACTCACTCACTTTGTCCATAAAGAGATTGAGAATACTGGTCCTCCCTGAGGTCTTCCTAACGCAGGGCCGTTGCGAGCATGACACTTTGGATGAGCACAGAATATCGTTATTACACACGGTTATTCAGACACTCTCACCACTAAGGTGTGATAAATAATAAGCTGAGAACACAAGCTTCAAGCTTTTAACTAAGCGATGCTGAACACCGTCGACTATGGGCAAATAAGGCTTCACAGTCTTACACCTTCAGATTGTATTTTGTCACATCATGCAATGTAATGGATACTTGTGACATATGTGAGATATGTTATTTCTACGTTGTTTCTGTTTTATCAGCCCTGAAGAGTCGTGTTGACTCAACCTTAACACGACGAAACACGTGTCGGCTGAATGTGGAATAATAAACAACCCTCCTGAAGGACAAGATTTAAAGACATACGGATTCGCTGTTGCTTACTACCAAATTGTTATTTACTTGTTTAAATCATTTTTCTTTGGCTACACCAAATTGTGGTTGCGAGAGCTTTGCTTTGTGTATGTTGATGACAACCTTTGGTTTGTCCTTGAACGGTTAAGGGCTTTTTCCGTTCGCTCTTCACGCACCGCATGTTCTACTTGTCGCTAATATACTCTTAAACGTAGATTCTAGGCAGAGCGCCTTATCCTACTGAAAACCCAAAAAAACCCTTCGAATTTAGTTTGAGTATACCAGAGTGTTTTTCATCATTTCAGGATGCTAGCAGTGCATCATAATAAAGTGAGGAAATTAGTTAGAATGTTGTATTATGCTAAGAGTCCAGAAATTATGCTTAAACAATTATGCACTGCTCTTTTGCATGGTTCTGAAGTAGATGTGAAGAATATTTGTGAAGAAATTGAGTTTTGTTACTTTACAAGTAAAGAGAAGAATGTTGAAATTGACCCAGAAGAAAAAGGTAATGTGGAAGAGAGTGTACAGGTTTCCAGTACAGATAATTTTCAGAAGGAAATTGCCACGTTTCAGGTGAAATCAAGTGAGAGGCCTAATTTCACTTGTGTGTGTTGTCGACGCACTTATTATAAGAATCAGACTAAGTTAGTGGATTTATATGCAAAAAGTGAAAGGGAAAATAAAAGTGAATGGAAGGATTTCGCAACATACTTGATGGTAGAAAATTGTTTTGATTTGGGATCGGATCAACGTGTGTGTACTTATTGTTGTAACAAATTAAATCAAAACCAGATGCCAGCTAGAGCGGTTCATAATAATCTGGAATTGGTTGAGATTCCTTCTGAATTGAAGGATTTAAATACTTATGAATCTATTTTGATTCAAAGTGTTCATCCCTTTCAGGCTATTGTACGAATGGAGCCAAAGACAGGGAAATTGCCTCCATCAGATTTACAGAGAGGATTAAAGGGAAGAGTTGTTTATATGCCTCTAGATTTGAAGAAAAACATTAATACAATTGGAGTAGAGAAAGTGGAAGAGGAACCTCTGGTTATCTTAGTTAATGGGGTTCCGACAAAGAGTAAGAAAATCTGGCAAGATTTAGTGGATGTTAGGAAAGTCAAAAAGGCAACATTGTATTTGAAGAAAAACAATAGGTACTACAAGAATGTATATGTTGCAGAAGAGGAAGTAAGTGAAGAAGAGGATAGCGATTTGTGTGCTGGTCAAATTGAGAAAGTAGAAGCCTCTAAAAATGAAGAAATGTATGAACATTATAGTGTTCATCCTTTGCATTCCAAGGAAGTCATGGGGAATGCTATTGAGTTGTTTCAAATGAAACAAGCCAAAGGGAGTCCCATTAGTGTTTGGGAGGAAAGTTTGGAAGCTCGGTGTTTCTCACAACTATTTCCAACAGGTCAAGGAGGAAGATATGATGAGCGACCTGATCAAATTCCTGCTTCTGAATACCGGACTTTACGATTGTATGCAGAAGATCCTAGGTTTCGTTAATGCATTCCCTATTTGTTTCATCTACTGTTTGAAAGCGATCTGTCTGGACTGTCATATGCAGTGAACCACATCTTGAAAAGTGGTGTACAGATGCAAAATATCTCGGCAAGGGACTTTATGGATAAAGTCAATGTGCAAGACAGTATTTTGGATTCTCACCTGATTAATCTCATGGCGTGTCAGCGTGGTACTAATGAGTACCGTCGTCATGGTGATTTAAAATGTATGCTGAGGAACTTAGGAACTCCCACATGGTTCCTCACTCTCAGCTGTGCCGAATATGGCTGGGAAGACTTACTTGAATTTCTACGAGAGGCAAATGGAAACATTGAAAATATCGAATTCAAGACACCCGGAGAACTGTGCTCTTTGGATCCAGTGAATGTATGCAGGTACTTCAATCATAGATTTGAAGCTATGATGTCTTTCATCATGAACAAGAAAAATCCACCTCTTGGAGAGGTGTTGGATTTCTTCTGGAGAAAGGAGTACCAAGCAAGAGGTGCTCCTCATATACATATGCTGCTATGGATCAAAGATGCACCCAAATTTGGAACAGATCCGGATGACTTAGTGATGAGTTTCATAGAACAGTATTCTACATGTGCTGTTCCAAAGACAAAGGAAGACAAAAGCCTAAGAGAACAAGTTTTGCGCTTCCAAAGCCATCGTTGTGGAAAGTACTGTCGTCGTAAATTCAGAAACAAGGACAAGTTCTACACAAAATGGGGTTTCGCCTTTCCACGACCGGTGATTTCCAAAGGAAGAGTGAACAGTTTGATGTCTTCGCTGCGATATAATGTGACGAGGAAATCACCCAAAAATACATACAATTTGAAAAGAAACGAAGAGTCCAAGTACATCAACGACTACAACCCAGTGATTTTGTCCATGTGGAATGCTAACATGGATATACAGTTTGTGGCTGATAACTGTATGGCTGTGGCTCGGTATGTGACATCTTACATCACAAAAAAAGAAAAAACAGAATTGAAGGATATGTGGGAGGACATTTCCCATGAAAAGAGCCTCAGTAAGAAGTTGTACAGTTTCAGTCTGAAGATGTTGTCGCATCGAGAAATCGGAGCTTACGAATGTTCTGACCGGTTGTCTTCAGCAAGTCTCTATGCCAAATCCAGGAGTGTCATTTGGGCGAGTCTTGGTCTTGCTGCAACACGTAATCGAGTTCTGAAACCTGTACGGGAAATTGAGTATTTGGCGGAAAAGGAGCCAAACAGTACAGATATTTTGAAGACCAACATGTTGGATACATATTATCCAAATAGAAGCAGTCACATCGAGAATGTTTGTCTGTATGAGGTTCTACAAAATTACATATTCAAGAGGAACATCAAAGAAGATATTGATAAAGGAGTGTATGCTGTAATTGGAAGTGAGGGATGTCTGGTCAAGCAAAGAAAATGCCAATTGGTAAACCATCGAAAATTGAGTGGCGAATCTCCTGAAAGAAAAGAGTTTTTCTATTTAGCTCTTTTGCAACTTTTCAAGCCTTGGCGAGCAGAAGAGGAACTGCTTGGAGATTTCCTCTGTTACGAAGACTCATTCAATGCCGCCAAGGAGACCATAGAATGTCCTGTTTTTCCCAAATATCTAGAAATGTTGAATGCGGAAATCGAGCAGGAAGCAACGATTGCAGCCGAGATTGCTAGAGACAGTTCTCAGGACAGTCAGAGTTCTGTTTCATTGAGTCAGGATCCACTAGGAGGACCAATTATCGAAAATGAAGCTGCCACTGCCATGATTGAAGTGGAAAAAACCATGGCACATGCTCAGGAGGATGCGGTTAACTTAGAAGACTTGGAAAGACAACTCAACGTTGAGCAGAGGAAAATATATGACGAAGTTACCAACCAAATTGATCATTGATTAAGTCATGAGAAGAAAGAGTGCTCATGTACGTCGTTGAAGCCTGTCCGACTGTACGTGAGTGGAGAAGCAGGAACTGGAAAAAGTTTCCTCATTAAAGCAATTTCATGTTATTTGCAGAAAAGGACTGAGTCATCGCTGTCTTGTGTTGTCACCGCTCCAACTGGACTGGCAGCACATAACATTAAAGGTATTACTTTGCATCGTCTACTGATGCTGCCAGTGGAGCATGATAACAAATTACAATACCACAAGTTATCTGGAAATGCTTGTTGTGAAGTTTCCAGAGTCTTGAGGAAAATGAAACTTCTTATCATTGACGAAGTAAGCATGGTTTCCAATGTCATGCTTGCCTTTGTGCATTTGAGAATGCAAGAAGTTCTCAAAACAGAGTATGATGTGTTATTTGGTGGCAAACACATCATTGTTTTCGGTGATCTTCTGCAGCTGACACCAGTGAAAGGACAACCTGTGTTCAAAATGCTCACGCATGAAGATACCAGGAAGTGCCTAGGGAGCATTGGCAATGTTAATATATGGTTAAACTTCAATTATGCTGAACTGCGTGAAAATATGCGTCAAGCGAAGGATGAAGATTATAAGAATATTCTACAAGATGTTAGAATCGGAAAAGTGACCGAGCATGGGAAAGAAGCTTTACATGCACGATTACTGTCAAACTTGTATCCAGAAGAAGACGTTGTGCCTGAGAATATTTTTCGGAAAATTACTGAGAAGAAATCTGGAATATGTTTGATGCCAACTCTTGCAGAATGTGCCATCTTCAACAACAAAATGTTGAATTTAGAAAACCAAGAGATTGTGAACCTGGAAGCTATTGACAGAATAGAGCATATGGGAGCAATAATTATTTTGTCTGAGAATTTGAAATCAAAATTGGATTCATTAGAGAAGACTATATCTAAAACTGCTGGTTTTGAAAAGACTCTGAATGTGTGCTTAAATTGCCGTATAATTTTAAGAAGGAATTTACATGTTAAAAGAGGTCTGGTAAATCGATCAATGGGTAATGCTGTTGATTTTGAGAAATACAGAAATAGAGATGGAATTGAATTTTTAAAAATTACATTTGATGGCATGGAGGAAGTACAGCTAATTGGTCGTTGCTCTGCTAGGTTTTTGCTTGTAAAAGACTTATATGTTCGCCGTAAGCAGTTTCCTGTTTGCTTGGCATATGCGGTGACAATCCATAAATCGCAAGGTTTAATTGTAGACAGTGCATTGGTGAATATTGGCAGTTCTGTGTTCAAGGAGGGTATGGCATATGTGGCATTGTCACGAGTCAGAACTTTATCGGGATTGTACTTGATTGAGTGTGATGTCACAAACATTTGTGCGGATCTAGATTGTGTTAAGGATTACAATAGGTTAAGAAGAGAGTATGCGCCACATTTGCCTCAATATCCTTTGTTTGAGAAACGTGTGTTAGGCCGGAAACGAAGAAATGTGAGCAATAGTAGGGAGGTTGTAGCAAAAAGACGAAAAGTCGATGAACCCAAAATTATAAGCAGAAAAAAATGGATTCTGTTGAAGATGTTGTTGGTTTTCAATTTGAAAATAGTTCGGGTGTCAACTGCTATGCTAATGTAGTGGTTAATGTTGTCTTTTCTCTAGAAACTTTAAAAGAAGAGATTGTGGTCAATTCGGATGAAAGATTTTGCAGTTTGTTGAATTCTGTGTTAGAGAAATGTAGCACTGATAGAACAAAAATAGAAAGTGTGTCTGAAGTTCGAAATCTGTTAGACAAATGTTCAGGTCAAACGCAATTCTCTCAAAATATTCAGCAAGATTGTCAGGAGTTTTTAATGTATATGCTTGATGTATTGCAAGATGAAGGTGTAGATGTAGATCATCTGTTTGGCCTTTCTTATCAATGGCAGCATGACTGCGAAAACTGTAGGGTATCAAGTACTACTAGTGTAGACTCAGAAAGATTTATATATTTAACTTTGCCAGACAGTAAATCAGTGTCCTTTAATAAGCTAGTAAAAGCAGCCGATCACAACATGGAGTGTAGCCAATGTAAGTCTGCAATGTTGTCCACATTATTTATACGAACATATGGCCAGTATGTCATTTTAATGTTCCAACGATGTAGGCCTGATGGAACAAAATTGACAACTTTAATAAAAAATGTTGTGGCTTCGCAGTTGTCAATATCAGGAAGGACTTTTGTAACTGCAGCAATTATATATCATGACGGTCCTTCAACAACATCAGGACATTACACAGCTTATTTGAAGTCTAGAAACGGCTGGTCATTCTGCAATGATTCTGTTTTAACTTTCAAAACTTTCAAAAAAAAATTGCCTTTTGACCTTAAAAATTCTTACCTGGTGTTTTTACAACCAAAATTTTAGGGAAAGAATCTCGGGATTTGCTCTGAGGAATTTCAAGAGGTTCTAACGGCTCCTACACTATTTGGCCTTGAGGATAAGTGTAGTACAGAGTAAAAAGTTATTTTTGAGTTTTAAGTAGTTCCTGAAAAAAAAGAAGGTTTTCTTACAGAAAGTGGTGGGCATGGATTAGTTAAAGGACAACAGAGTATTTCCCAAAGCAAACGGTGTTCTTACCATAACACTTGACGTCATGGAAAAATAACTGCACTTTGAATGAGTTCAGAAAAACTGTTTCTTTTAATAAGCTAATTCAAGCAGCCAATCAAAACATGGAGTAGAGGTAATGTAAGTCTGCAACGCTGTCCACATTTTTTGAACAAACTTTTGGTTATAATGTCATTTAAAAATTCCAACTATATAAATCTGATGAAAGTAAGTTTTCAACTTTAATTACAAATGTTGTGGCTACACAGTCGTTGATTTTAGGAAGAACATTTCTAACTGCAGCTATTAAATGACATGATGGTCCTTTGACAACATCCACTTATTACACAGCTTATTAAAAATGTAAAAAAAGCTGATGTTTCGGAAATGATTCACAATAGACTATGAAACAATGTTGCCTTTTGACTTAAAAATATTCTTACTTTCTGTTTTGGGAAGAAAGAATTTTGGGTAGGTAACTGGCCTATAATGATTCTAGGAGTTGATATAATTTTTTGTACTGTTTTAAATTGCTTTGTGATTAAAAGTGATGTAGAGAATTAAATAATTGTAGTAGTCATAGAGGTAGTGTAAGTCTGCCTCATAGTAACCAGTATCAGTGTCATAGGAAATGTGGAACATGAGTGAGCAAGAAGGGTAAAATATTACTAGTACAGGATTGTGAAAGTGATCTTGAACGTTTTCTTTCTGAAAGTTGCGGAAAAAGAAAATGGCGGGATTTGCTTAGAAGAATTCCAAGAGTTATAAATGGCTCTTACACGATTCGGCCTTGAGGAGAAGTGCGGTAGAGAGCGAGAAGTCATTTATTGTATGTAACATATTTGTCAAAACGATGGAGCTTTTCTTTCAGAAAGTGGAGGGCTGAAAATATTAACAGCACAACAGAGTGTAAGCTGTTCATAGGACATCCTTCGACGTCATGGAAAGTAAGTTACTTTTAAGGAGTTCTGATTTCTGATTGGTTATGTTATATGGGTTTTTTAAACACAATCATTTTGATTGTGGTTTTTTTTCCCCGCTGTTATATGATGAATACCTTCAAGTCACTGTTTTTAGTGAAATTTGATATATTCTGAGAACAGCAAAAATAAACCATTTAACATGTATAATTAATTCTGTACTTTGTATAGTGAATTTTAATTTGTACTCGTCTTATCTCATGCTCACTCATCTTTTACTACCTTCTATCAATCCTCCTTACATACTCACATTGCCTTTTGTTTTATTCTCTTTCACCCTTGCTCTCTAACTCCACTTATCTTTCAACCTTTGTTTCCCTAATCCAACTCTGTTTTTTCTTCTCTCCCTTGCACCATTTTCCAGCTTTTAGACCTTCTGATTCGCTTGTCTTTTCCATCTTTCCTCCCTTTGTTTTCTAAATTAAATATTTTTGGGTTCTCCTTTTTTGGTGCAATCAGTTATTATAACTCACCCTCACTCATTTATCTTTCTTTGTTGCCTCACTCAGTCTGTATCTGACACTCTTTCCTTCACTTCCTCTGTCTCCTCTCTCCCTCACTCTCTTTTCCTTATTCACCCTTTCCTAATATAGTTTACCTTACTCACTTTCTTTTAGTAGCTTACACAACTTCAATTTAGTTTTCTCTTCTATCCTTCTTTTCTGTCACTGAAAGTATCTTCCTTTTTTTCTCTTAGTAATTTACTCTATTACAATTTCTTTTTGTCTCTGACTGTCTATCACCGTTTCTTTCTCTTTTTTTCTGCATGTTTATCTCTAACTTTATTTCTTTGTAAAATTGGATGATTGTCAATCTTTTCCCTTGTCTTTTCTAATTTTTAAATACATGTTTTAATATTTTTCAAATTTTTGTTCTTTCTTTCACAGATTGAAAATATAAAAATAACAAGTGACTAAGTTAACGACAATTATAAGGTAAGTGTTTTGTACTCTTTTCGTTACATTTCTATCACATTTAACTTCTATTAGTTCCACTGCTTCATTTGTTTAACCCTCAGTTTCCTGCCTTTGCTACTTCCCTCATTCCTTTTTCTATTACTTACTTACTCTACTCCTTCCACTCCTTTTCTCAGTCCCTCTGTTCTCATAGTTCCTCACTCCTGTTCACTCACTCCGTCTCTATTACTCTCACTATCTCTGACTCATCACTCTTTCACTACTTGTTCATTATGCTTTCTCCCTGTAGTTCAAGCACACTAAGGGGCATATTATCAACACAGGCGATAAAATTATCGCTGCTTTTATCGGCAGAAAAATTCCGCAAAAGCGGCTTTAGCTGCAGTTTTCTGCCGCAAAAGCGGCTTTAGCGGCAGTTTTCTGCCGATAAAAGCAGCGATAATTTTATCGCCTGTGTTGATAATATGCCCCTATGTTATTTACATTTCTTTGCTGTTTCAATCATTCCTTTTCTGTCACTTCTTCTTTTCTGCTTTCTGTTTTTATTCCACATGTTTTAACCTTAGTCACTATCATACATCTTGTTTTATTCCTATTTACTTTTGCTCACTGTTTTCTTAACACTTTCCCTCAGGATTGTTCTTTTAGTCCGGTTCTATCCCTACCTCTCATTCCACATCCTTTACTGTTTTTCTTCTTAATTTGAACATTCACTTACATTCTCCAAGAAACTCTTGTTTATTATTCTTCTACTCTCCTTTTTTTCTTTCACTTCCTTATCTATGTTGTTTTTCTCAATTATACACTCTTACATCTTTTCTTTGGTAAATAGATCTATTAAATAGTATCTCTGTGTTACTCCCTGTAGCTGTCTTTATTTTCACATTACTCTTTGTTTCCTTTCCTTATACTCACTCTTCCTTTTTTAAAAAAAAACAATTTTTGTTTCGCTTCCGATTCGCGTACCGGGTAGCGAACCGGGAACCGAATCAAAAGAAATAGAGGTTGCCAGAGTGCTAAACATTCTAGCAATTTTTCATAAATGGGAGGTAGTTCTGAAAAGAACTTTTTTTTAAATTGTTTTTGTTGTTTTATATTTTTTTATTATTTTTCGGAACATTTTTTTACATTTTTTGTATTTTTTGAACGGTTTTATATTTTTTTTGTTTTTTTTGGGGGGGGAAACGAAAATGATTCATTATAAAGGGCTCAACAGGAGCAACAAAAAAAAAGATAATTTATTTTCTGGGGCGTTTTGGACAATTATGATTGTCAATAGCTACATTGATTAAATTTATGCTACTTTACCTGTAGCAAATCTATTGGCCGCAATAAACGCACACTTGTTTCACACTCCCAAACTTCATCTGTATATTTGGGACCGTCTCCCTCGCCTCTGGTCCCGTCACTGCCTCTACATTTGATGTTCTGGCCACAGGAGGGGGGTTATCCTGCAGGTCACGTACCTGCGCAGCACTATAATTAATAGGGTGCCACCTCTCCATGTGGCGATGCATGGTGTAATTGCCATAGCTATATTTCTTATCTGTCCCTCTGGACAGATCTTTTTTGCAGATAAGGCAAGTAACATAGCGGGCATTTACTTTTTTTTGGCCCCGGGGATATTTTAAAAATTGCCAAATGAAATTTTCCTTGACATGGGACCTCCTAGGCTCTTCACGCAAAAACTGCCTCTCTTGCTGCTCTTCCTCTTCTTCCTCCTCTTGCTGAACGATGACCTGAGGAGGTGGTCCTCTCTTCCTAGGAGGTGGTGGTGGTGGTGAGGGTGCACCAGCTGCAGCTACAAGACTTGCCATTTCTAAGTAATCAAAAAAGGTCTTCCTCTCACAAAGTTGAAAGTCAGTGTGAGGAAACAAGGAGGGGTTTTCATCATTTGGGAAAAAAATAGTTCTAAACCAATGAAAAGTGTTATTTTTAGGTCACATGACCTAGCCTTACATCATTAGGAAACCAAAAGTGAAATGAACCAATGAAAAGTTTTATTAACAAGTCACATGACCTGTTATGCTTACGTTACGCGCTCCGCGCCGCGCTGCGCCCCGGATCGCTTCCGAGAAGCTGCGCTTCGCGCACCGGAGCACTTCCGGGTGCGCTAACGCGGCGCGTCATATGACGCATTACGCGACAACGCGATACGTCGCGGTTACGGGACGCGTCACGATGTTGTTTTCTAACGCGGCAGTTGCGCAAATGGAACGTTTACCGGTTCGCGGACCGAGTCGCGGCACCAAATTGAGCTAACGGGAAGCTACCCGGTTCGCGGACCGGGAGCGAAACAAAAAAAAATAATAAAAAAAAATACAAAAAAAAATTGTATTAAAAACATATAAAATATATTTTTCGATTTAAAGAAGAATACATTTTAAAGCTTTTGATATTTGCTATTAAAAAACCATTGAAATTCACTGAAAAAACCATAGGTTATAGACCATATATAGTTAGGAATTAGCATTTACAAAACCTTGAAAATTCACTGAAAAAACCATAGGTTATAGACCATATATAGTTAGGAATTAGCATTTACAAAACCTTGAAAATTCACTGAAAAAACCATAGGTTATAGACCATATATAGTTAGGAATTAGCATTTACAAAACCTTATTTTACTCACACAAAACCATTGAAATTCGCATATATAGTTAGTTGCACTAACTATATATCGCGCACCCGCAATCCACTGCTGATCATGTCACATATTACATCATTCATGACATGGTCAGTGACATCACTGATGACATCACTGATGACATCTCGAATGACATCACTGATGACATCACTGATGACATCTCAAATGACATCACTGATGACATCACTGATGACATCACTGATTACATCTCAAATGACATCACTGATGACATCACTGATGACGTCACTGATGACATCTCAAATGACATCACTGATGACATCACTGATGACATCTCATTTGACATTACTGATCACATCACTGATGACATCATTCATGTGATAATACGATGAACCTCTTCAGACTCTAATATAACCTTAGATACACTCAGTGTAAACAGACACTCACAGACTGTCACTCATCCATGGAGTTACTCACACACCTAGTCAGTCATGCAAAGAATCAATCACACCTCCATTTCCTCAACTATACAGTTATACACACCTTACTTATTCAAACATATACTAACACATATTTACTCTCTTATACAACAAGTTCACAATGATCCATACAGCCACTCACACATTCACTGGCTCTTATGCACAGTTATTTATATATGTCAACTCTCACATGTACTGTGTTTTACATATGTACTTACTTTGACATGTAGCACTGAGATATCCATTCACTCACCAATACACTCATGCACACAGTCAACCGCCCATACAGCTGTTTCCACATGCACTTTTGAACCCATACATCTAGTGAATCAACTGCTCACACATCTATGCACAGAGTCATACACCTCCCAGCCACCCACACACACACTCAGTCTCCCATACAAATACTTGGGCAACCAATTAATACCCCATATAGTTACTCATATAGCTACTTATCAACACATGCAGCAATTTACAGAACAACAGACATAATGATGCACAAATTAAGACAGTTTAGTCACTAACCCATGCACTCAGTGAGACACATTCAATCACTCACTCATACAGTCAGTCATGCACCTACTAAATCCTTCATCCAGACACTTATACATCCACTCATTCTTCAATATGTAAGACATATTTTAACTTTACAGAAACATACAGTCACTGGATGTTGTCATCAGTGATGTCATTTGAGATGTCATCAGTGATGTCATTTGAGATGTCATCAGTGATGTCATCAGTGATGTAATTTGAGATGTCATCAGTGATGTCATCAGTGATGTCACTGACCATGTCATGAATGATGTAATATGTAACATGATCAGCAGTGGATTGCGGGTGCGCAATATATAGTTAGTGCAACTAACTATATATGCGAATTTCAATGGTTTTGTGTGAGTAAAATAAGGTTTTGTAAAGGCTAATTCCTATTTATATATGGTCTATAACCTATGGTTTTTTCAGTGAATTTTCAAGGTTTTGTAAATGCTAATTCCTAACTATATATGGTATATAACCTATGGTTTTTTCAGTGAATATATATATATATATATATATATATATATATATGGTCTATAACCTATGGTTTTTTCAGTGAATTTTCAAGGTTTTGTAAATGCTAATTCCTAACTATATATGGTGTATAACCTATGGTTTTTTCAGTGAATATATATATATATATATATATATATATATTCACTGAAAAAACCATAGGTTATACACCATATATAGTTATGAATATATATATATATATATATATATATATATATTCACTGAAAAAACCATAGGTTATACACCATATATAGTTAGGAATTAGCATTTACAAAACCTTGAAAATTCACTGAAAAAACCATAGGTTATAGACCATATATAATTAGGAATTAGCATTTACAAAACCTTATTTTACTCACACAAAACCATTGAAATTCGCATATATAGTTAGTTGCTATATATATATATATATATATTCACTGAAAAAACCATAGGTTATACACCATATATAGTTAGGAATTAGCATTTACAAAACCGTATTTTACTCACACAAACCATTGAAATTCGCATATATAGTTAGTTGCACTAACTATATATCGCGCACCCGCAATCCACTGCTGATCATGTCACATATTACATCATTCATGACATGGTCAGTGACATCACTGATGACATCACTGATGACAACATCCAGTGACTGTATGTTTCTGTAAAGTTAAAATATGTCTTACATATTGAAGAATGAGTGGATTTATAAGTGTCTGGATGAAGGATTTAGTAGGTACATGACTGACTGTATGAGTGAGTGATTAAATGTGTCTCACTGAGTGCATGGGTTAGTGACTAAACTGTCTTAATTTGTGCATCATTATATCTGTTGTTCTGTAAACTGCTGCATGTGTTGATCAGTAGCTATATGAGTAACTATATCGGTTATTGATTGGTTGCCCATGTATTTGTATGGGGGACTGAGTGTGTGTGTGGGTGGCTGGGAGGTGTATGACTCTGTGCATAGATGTGTGAGCAGTTGATTCACTAGATGTATGGGTTCAAAAGTGCATGTGGAAACAGCTGTATGGGCGGTTGACTGTGTGCATGAGTGTATTGGTGAGTGAATGGATATCTCAGTGCTACATGTCAAAGTAAGTACATATGTAAAACACAGTACATTTGAGAGTTGACATATATAAATAACTGTGCATAAGAGCCAGTGAATGTGTGAGTGGCTGTATGGATCATTGTGAACTTGTATCCGGGATTGTATAAGAGAGTAAATATGTGTTAGTATATGTTTGAATAAGTAAGGTGTGTATAACTGTATAGTTGAGAAAATGGAGGTGTGATTGATTCTTTGCATGACTGACTAGGTGTGTGTGTAACTTCATGGATGAGTGACAGTCTGTGAGTGTCTGTTTACACTGAGTGTATCTAAGGTTATACTAGAGTCTGAAGAGGTTCATCGTATTATCACATGAGTGATGTCATCAGTGATGTGATCAGTAATATCAAATGAGATGTCATCAGTGATGTCATCAGTGATGTCATTTGAGATGTCATCAGGGATGTCATCAGTGATGTCATTTGAGATGTCATCAGTGATGTCATCAGTGATGTCACTGACCATGTCATGAATGATGTAATATGTGACATGGTCAGCAGTGGATTGCGGGTGCACGATATATAGTTAGTGCAACTAACTATATATGCGAATTTCAATGGTTTTGTGTGAGTAAAATAAGGTTTTGTAAATGCTAATTCCTAACGATATATGGTGTATAACCTATGGTTTTTTCAGTGAATTTTCAAGATTTTGTAAATGCTAATTCCTAACTATATATGGTCTATAACCTATGGTTTTTTCAGTGAATTTCAATGGTTTTTTAATAGCAAATATCAAAAGCTTTAAAATGTATTCTTCTTTAAATCTAAAAATATATTTTATATGTTTTTGATACAATTTTTTTATGTATATATTTTTTTTTTTTTTTGTTTCGCTACCGGTCCGCGCACCGGGTAGCTTCCCGTTAGCTCAATTTGGTGCCGCGACCCGGTCCGCGAACCGGTAAACGTTCCGTTTGCGCAACTGCCGCGTTAGAAAACAACATCGTGACGCGTCGCGTAAGCGCGACGTATCGCGTTGCCGCGTAATGCGTCTTATGACGCGCCGCGTTAGCGCACCCGGAAGTGCTCCGGAGCGCGAACTGAGGCGCGAAGCGCAGCACCCCGGAAGCGATCCGGGACGCGGCGCGGAGCACGTAACGTAAGCGTAACAGGTCATGTGACTTGTTAATAAAACTTTTCATTGGTTCATTTCACTTTTGGTTTCCTAATGATGTAAGGCTAGGTCATGTGACCTAAAAATAACACTTTTCATTGGTTTAGAAATTTTTTTTTCCCAAATGATGAAAGCCCCCACCTTTTTTCTCACTCTGACTTTCAACTTTGTGAGAGGAAGACCTATTTTGATTGATAAGAAATGGCTTCATTAGTAGCTGCAGCTGGTGCACCCCCACCACCACCACCACCTCCTAGGAAGGAAGGACCACCTCCTCAGGTCATCCTTAATCAAGAGCAGGAAGAAGAGGACGAAGAGGAAGAGGAGCAAGGGAGGAGACAGTTTTTGCCTGAAGAGCCAAGGAGGTCCCATGTGAAGGATAGCTATATCTGGCAATTCTATACATTTCCCCGGGGCCAAAAAAAAGTAAATGCCCGCTACGTCACATGTCTGATCTGTGACAAACCTCTGTCCAGAGGGACTGATAAAAAGTACAGCTTTGGGAATTACACCATGCATCGGCACATGGAGAGGTGGCACCCTATAAATTATAGTGCTGCGCAGGTACGTGACCTGCAGGAAAACCCCCCTCCTGTGGCCAGTACATCAACAGAACAGGCAGTGATGGGACCAGAGGCGAGGGAGACGGTCCCAAACATTCAGATGAACTTCGGGATCGTGAAGCAAGTCTGCATTTTTTGCTGCAAATTAATTTGCTATAGGGAGAGTAGCATAACTCTATTCAACAGAGCTATTGAAAATCATAAATGTCCAAAACGCCCCAGAAAGTAAATTATCTTTTTTTTTTGTTGCTCCTGTTGAGCCCTTTATAATGAATCATTTTCGTTTCCCCCCCCCAAAAAAAACAAAAAATATATAAAACCATTCAAAAAATACAAAAAAGTAAAAAAATGTTCAGAAAAATAATAAAAAAATATAAAACAACAAAAACAATTAAAAAAAAGTTCTTTTCAGAACTACCTCCCATTTATGAAAAAATTGCTAGAATGTTTAGCACTCTGGCAACCTCTATTTCTTTTGATTCGCTTCCCGGTTCGCGCGCCGGTACGCGAACCGGAAGCGAAACAGAATTCTTTATTTAAAAAAAAAAGGAAGAGTGAGTATAAGGGAAGGAAACAGAGAGTAATGTTAAAAGAAAGACAGCTAGAGGGAGTAACACAGAGATACTGTTTAATAGATCTATTTACCAAAGAAAAGATGTAAGAGGGTATAATTGAGAAAAACAAAATAGATAAGGAAGTGAAAGAAAAAAAGGAGAGTAGAAGAATAATAAACAAGAGTTTCTTAGAGAATGTGAGTGAATGTTCAAATTAAGAAGAAAAACAGTAAAGGATGTGGAATGAGAGGTAGGGATAGAACCGGACTAAAAGAACAACCCTGAGGGAAAGTGTTAAGAAAACAGTGAGCGAAAGTAAATAGGAATAAAACAAGATGTATGAAAGTGACTAAGGTTAAAACATGTGGAATAACAGAGAGAAAAAACAGAAAGCAGAAAAGAAGAAGTGACAGAAAAGGAATAATTGAAACAACAAAGAAATGTAAATAACATAGTGTGCTTGAACTACAGGGATAAAGCATAATGAACAAGTAGTGAAAGAGTGATGAGTCAGAGACAGTGAGAGTAATAGAGATGGAGTGAGTGAACAGGAGTGAGGAACTATGAGAACAGAGGGACTGAGAAAAGGAGTGGAAGGAGTAGAGTAAGTAAGTAATAGAAAAAGGAATGAGGGAAGTAGCAAAGGCAGGAAACTGAGGGTTAAAGAAATGAAGCAGTGGAACTAATAGAAGTTAAATGTGATAGAAATGTAATGAAAAGAGTACAAAACACTTACCTTATAATTGTCGTTAACTTAGTCACTTGTTATTTTTATACTTTCAATCTGTGAAAGAAAGAACAAAAATTTGAAAAATATTAAAACATGTATTTAAAAATTAGAAAAGACAAGGGAAAAGATTGAAAATCATCCAATTTTACAAAGAAATAAAGTTATAGATAAACATGCAGAAAAAAAGAGAAAGAAACGGTGATAGACAGTCAGAGACAAAAAGAAATTGTAATTGAGTAAATTACTAAGAGAAAAAAAGGAAGATACTTTCAGTGACAGAAAAGAAGGATAGAAGAGAAAACTAAATTGAAGTTGTGTAAGCTACTAAAGGAAAGTGAGTAAGGTAAACTATATAAGGAAAGGGTGAATAAGGAAAAGAGAGAGGGGGAGAGAGGAGACAGAGGAAGTGAAGGAAAGAGTGTCAGATACAGACTGAGTGAGGCAACAAAGAAAGATAAATGAGTGAGGGTGAGTTATACTAACTGATTGCACCAAAAAAGGAGAACCCAAAAATATTTAATTTAGTAAACAAAGGGAGGAAAGATGGAAAAGACAAGCGAAGCAGAAGGTCTAAAAGCTGGAAAATGGTGCAAGGGAGAAAAGAAAAAAGCAGAGTTGGAATAAGGAAACAAAGGTTGATAGATAAGTGGAGTTAGAGAACAAGGGTGAAAGAGAATAAAACAAAAGGCAATGTGAGTATGTAAAGAGGATTGATAGAAGGTAGTAAAAGACGAGTGAGCATGAGACAAGACGAGTACAAATTAAAATTCACAATACAAACTACAGAATTAATTATACGTGTTAAATGGTTTATTTTTGCTGTTCTCAGAATATATAAAATTTCACTAAAAACAGTGAGTTGAAGGTATTCATCATATAACAGCGGGAAAAAAACACACAATCAAAATGATTGTGTTTAAAAAACCCATATAACATAACCAATCAGAAATCAGAACTCCTCAAAAGTAACTTACTTTCCATGACGTCGAAGGATGTCCTATGAACAGCTTATACTCTGTTGTGCTGTTATTATTTTCTGCCCGCCACTTTCTGAAAGAAAAGCTCCATCGTTTTGACAAATATGTTACATACAATAAATGACTTCTCGCTCTCTACCGCACTTCTCCTCAAGGCCAAATAGTGTAAGAGCCATTTATAACTCTTGTAATTCTTCTAAGCAAATCCCGTCATTTTCTTTTTCCACAACTTTCAGAAAGAAAACGTTCAAGATCACTTTCACAATCCTGTACTAGTAATATTTTACCCTTCTTGCTCACTCATGTTCCACATTTCCTATGACACTGATACTGCTTACTATGAGGCACACTTACACTACCTCTATGACTACTACAATTATTTAATTCTCTTGATCACTATTAATCACAAAGCAATTTAAAACAGTACATAAAATTATATCAACTCCTAGAATCATTATAGGCCAGTTACCTACCCTAAATTCTCTCTTCTGAAAACACAAAGTAAGAATATTTTAAGTAAAAAAGGCAACATTGTTTCATAGTCAAATGGGAATCATTTCCGAAACACCAGCTTTTTTTACATTTTAAATAAGCTGTGTAATAAGCGGATGTTGTCAAAGGACCATCATGTCATATAATAGCTGCAGTTACAAATGTTCTTCCTAAAATCAACGACTGTGTAGCCACAAAATTTGTAATTAAAGTTGAAAACTTACTTTCATCAGGTTTATATAGTTGGAATTTTAAAATGACATTATAACCAAAAGTTTGTACAAATAATGTGGACAGCATTGCAGACTTACATTACCTCTACTCCATGTTTTGATTGGCTGCTTGAATTAGCTTATTAAAAGAAACAGTTTTTCAGAACTCATTCAAAGTGCAGTTATTTTTCCATGACGTCAAGTGTTATGGTAAGAACACCGTTTGCTTTGGGAAATACTCTGTTGTCCTTTAACTAATCCGTGCCCACCACTTCCTGTAAGAAAACCTTCTTTTTTTTCAGGAACTACTTAAAACTCAACAATAACTTTTCACTCTGTACTACACTTATCCTCAAGGCCAAATAGTGTAGGAGCCATTAGAACCTCTTGAAATTCCTCAGAGCAAATCCCGAGATTCTTTCCCTAAAATTTTGGTTGTAAAAACACCAGGTAAGAATTTTTAAGGTCAAAAGGCAATTTTTTTTTTAAAGTTAAAACAGAATCATTGCAGAATGACCAGCCGTTTCTAGACTTCAAATAAGCTGTGTAATGTCCTGATGTTGTTGAAGGACCGTCATGATATATAATTGCTGCAGTTACAAAAGTTCTTCCTGATATTGACAACTGCGAAGCCACAACATTTTTAATTAAAGTTGTCAATTTCGTTCCATCAGGTCTACATCGTTGGAACATTAAAATGACATACTGGCCATAACTTCGTATAAATAATGTGGACAGCATTGCAGACTTACATTGGCTACACTCCATGTTTTGATCGGCTGCTTTTACTAGCTTATTAAAGGACACTGATTTACTGTCTGGCAAAGTTAAATATATAAATCTTTCTGATTCTACACTAGTAGTACTTGATACCCTACAGTTCTCGCAGTCATGCTGCCATTGATAAGAAAGGCCAAACAGATGATCTACATCTACACCTTCATCTTGCAATACATCAAGCATATACATTAAAAACTCCTGACAATCTTGCTGAATATTTTGAGAGAATTGCGTTTGACCTGAACATTTGTCTAACAGATTTCGAATTTCAGACACACTTTCTATTTTTGTTCTATCAGTGCTACATTTCTCTAACACAGAATTCAATAAACAGCAAAAACTTTGATCCGAATTGATCAGAATCTGTTCTTTTAAAGGTTCTAGAGAAAAGACAACATTAACCACTACATTAGCATAGCAGTTGACACCAGAACTATTTTCAAATTGAAAACCAACAACATCTTCAACAGAATCCATTTTCTTTCTGCTTATAATTTCGGGTTCATCGACTTTTCGTCTTTTTGCTACAACCTCCCTACTATTGGTCACATTTCTTCGTTTCCGGCCTACCACATGTTTCTCAAACAAAGGATATTGAGGCAAATGTGGCGCATACTCTCTTCTTAACCTATTGTATTCCTTAACACAATCTAGATCCGCACAAATGTTTGTGACATCACACTCAATCAAGTACAATCCCGATAAAGTTCTGACTCGTGACAATGCCACATATGCCATACGCTCCTTGAACACAGAACTGCCAATTTTCACCAATGCACTGTCTACACTTAAACCTTGGGATTTATGGATTGTCACCGCATATGCCAAGCAAACAGGAAACTGCTTACGGCGAACATATAAGTCTTTTACAAGCAAAAACCTAGCAGAGCAACGACCAATTAGCTGTACTTCCTCAATGCCATCAAATTTAATTTTTAAAAATTCAATTCCATCTCTATTTCCGTATTTCTCAAAATCAACAACATTACCCATTGATCCATTTACCAGACCTCTTTCAACATGTAAATTCCTTCTCAAAATGATACGGCAATTTAAGCACACATTCAGAGTCTGTTCAAAACCAGCAGTTTTAGATATAGTCTTCTCTAATGAATCCAATTTAGATTTCAAATTCTCAGACAAAATAATTGTTGCTCCCATATGCTCTATTCTGTCAATAGCTTCCAGTTTCACAATCTCTTGGTTTTCTAAATTCAACATTTTGTTGTTGAAGATGGCACATTCTGCAAGAGTTGGCATCAAACATATTCCAGATTTCTTTTCAGTAATTTTCCGAAAAATATTCTCTGGCAGAACGTCTTCTTCTGGATACAAATTTGACAGTAATCGTGCATGTAAAGCTTCTTTCCCATGCTCGGTCACTTTTCCGATTCTAACATCTTGTAGAATATTCTTATAATCTTCATCCTTCGCTTGACGCATATTTTCACGCAGCTCAGCATAATTGAAGTTTAACCATATGTTAACGTTGCCAATGCTCCCTAGGCACTTCCTGGTATCTTCATGTGTAAGTAGTTTAAACACTGGTTGTCCTTTCACTGGTGTCAGCTGCAGAAGATCACCGAAAACAATGATGTGTTTGCCACCAAATAACACATCATACTCTGTTTTAAGAACTTCTTGCATTCTCAAATGCACAAAGGCAAGCATGACATTGGAAACCATGCTTACTTCGTCAATGATAAGAAGTTTCATTTTCCTCAAGACTCTTGAAACTTCACAACAAGCATCTCCAGGTAACTTGTGGTATTGTAATTTGTTTTCATGCTCCACTGGCAGCATCAGTAGACGATGCAAAGTAATACCTTTAATGTTATGTGCTGCCAGTCCAGTTGGAGCGGTGACAACACAAGACAGCGATGACTCAGTCCTTTTCTGCAAATAACATGAAATTGCTTTAATGAGGAAACTTTTTCCAGTTCCTGCTTCTCCACTCACGTACAGTCGGACAGGCTTCAACGACGTACATGAGCACTCTTTCTTCTCATGACTTAATCCATGATCAATTTGGTTGGTAACTTCGTCATATATTTTCCTCTGCTCAACGTTGAGTTGTCTTTCCAAATCTTCTAAGTTAACCGCATCCTCCTGAGCATGTGCCATGGCTCTTTCCACTTCAATCATGGCAGTGGCAGCTTCATTTTCGATAACTGGTCCTCCTAGTGGATCCTGACTCAATGAAACAGAACTCTGACTGTCCTGAGAACTGTCTCTAGCAATCTTGGCTGCAATTGTTGCTTCCTGCTCGATTTCCGCATTCAACATTTCTAGATATTTTGGAAAAACAGGACATTCTATGGTCTCCTTGGCTACATTGAAAGAGTCTTCGTAACAGAGGAAATCTCCAAGCAGTTCCTCTTCTGCACGCCGCCAAGGCTTGAAAAGTTGCAAAAGAGCTAAATAGAAAAACTCTTTTCTTTCAGGAGATTCGCCACTCAATTTTCGATGATTTACCAATTGGCATTTTCTTTGCTTGACCAGACATCCCTCACTTCCAATTACAGCATACACTCCTTTATCAATATCTTCTTTGATGTTCCTCTTGAATATGTAATTTTGTAGAACCTCATAGAGACAAACATTCTCGAGGTGACTGCTTCTATTTGGATAATATGTATCCAACATGTTGGTCTTCAAAATATCTGTACTGTTTGGCTCCTTTTCCGCCAAATACTCAATATCCCGTACAGGTTTCAGAACTCGATTACGCGTTGCAGCAAGACCAAGACTCGCCCAAATGATACTCCTAGATTTGGCATAGAGACTTGCTGAAGATAACCGGTCAGAACATTCGTAAGCTCCGATTTCTCGATGCGACAACATCTTCAGACTGAAACTGTACAACTTCTTACTGAGGCTCTTTTCATGGGAAATGTCCTCCCACATATCCTTCAATTCTGTCTTTTCTTTTTTTGTGATGTAAGATGTCACATACCGAGCCACAGCCATACAGTTATCAGCCACAAACTGTATATCCATGTTAGCATTCCACATGGACAAAATCACTGGGTTGTAGTCGTTGATGTACTTGGACTCTTCGTTTCTTTTCAAATTGTATGTATTTTTGGGTGATTTCCTCATCACATTATGTCGCAGCGAAGACATCAAACTGTTCACTCTTCCTTTAGAAATCACCGGTCGTGGAAAGCTGAAACGACATTTTGTGTAGAACTTGTCCTTGTTTCTGAATTTACGACGACAGTACTTTCCACAACGATGGCTTTGAAAGCGTAAAACTTGTTCTCTTAGGCTTTTCTCTTCCTTTGTCTTTGGAACAGCACATGTAGAATACTGTTCTATGAAACTCATCACTAAGTCATCCGGATCTGTTCCAAATTTGGGTGCATCTTTGATCCATAGCAGCATATGTATATGAGGAGCACCTCTTGCTTGATACTCCTTTCTCCAGAAGAAATCCAACACCTCTCCAAGAGGTGGATTTTTCTTGTTCATGATGAAAGACATCATAGCTTCAAATCTATGATTGAAGTACCTGCATACATTCACTGGATCCAAAGAGCACAGTTCTCCGGGTGTCTTTAATTCGATATTTTCAATGTTTCCATTTGCCTCTCGTAGAAATTTAAGTAAGTCTTCCCAGCCATACTCGGCACAGCTGAGAGTGAGGAACCATGTGGGAGTTCCTAAGTTCCTCAGCATACATTTTAAATCACCATGACGACGGTACCAGTACTCATTAGTACCACGCTGACATGCCATGAGATTAATCAGGTGAGAATCCAAAATACTGTCTTGCACATTGACTTTATCCATAAAGTCCCTTGCCGAGATATTTTGCATCTGTACACCACTTTTCAAGATGTGGTTCACTGCATATGACAGTCCAGACAGATCACTTTCAAACAGTAGATGAAACAAATAGGGAATGCATTGACAAAACCTAGGATCTTCTGCATACAATCGTAAAGTCCGGTATTCAGAAGCAGGAATTTGATCAGGTCGCTCATCATATCTTCCTCCTTGACCTGTTGGAAATAGCTGTGGGAAACACCGAGCTTTCAAACTTTCCTCCCAAACACTAATGGGACTCCCTTTGGCTTGTTTCATTTGAAACAACTCAATAGCATTCCCCATGACTTCCTTGGAATGCAAAGGATGAACACTATAATGTTCATATATTTCTTCATTTTTAGAGGCTTCTACTTTCTCAATTTGTCCAGCACACAAATCGCTGTCCTCTTCTTCACTTACTTCCTCTTCTGCAACACATACATTCTTGTAGTGCTCATTGTTTTTCATCAAATACAATGTTGCCTTTTTGACTTTCCTAACATCCACTAAATCTTGCCAGATTTTCTTACTCTTTGTCGGAATCCCATTAACTAAGATAACCAGAGGTTCCTCTTCCACTTTCTCTACTCCAATTGTATTAATGTTTTTCTTCAAATCTAGAGGCAAATAAACAACTCTTCCCTTTAATCCTCTCTGTAAATCTGATGGAGGCAATTTCCCTGTCTTTGGCTCCATTCGTACAATAGCCTGAAAGGGATGGACACTTTGAATCAAAATAGATTCATAAGTATTTAAATCCTTCAATTCAGAAGGAATGTCAACCAATTCCAGATTATTATGAACCGCTCTAGCAGGCATCCGGTTTTGATTTAATTTGTTACAACAATAAGTACACACACGTTGATCCGATCCCAAATCAAAACAATTTTCTACCATCAAGTATGTTGCGAAATCCTTCCATTCACTATTATTTTCCCTTTTACTTTTTGCATATAAATCCACTAACTTAGTCTGATTCTTATAATAAGTGCGTCGACAACACACACAAGTGAAATTAGGCCTCTCACTTGATTTCACCTGAAACGTGTCAATTTCCTTCTGAAAATTATCTGTACCGGAAACCTGTACACTCTCTTCCACATTACCTTCTTCTTCTGGGTCAATTTCAACATTCTCCTTTTTACTTGCAAAGTAACAAAACTCAATTTCTTCACAAATATTCTTCACATCTACTTCAGAACCATGCAAAAGAGCACTGCTTAATTGTTTAAGCTTAATTGCTGGACTCTTAGCAAAATACAACATTCTCACTAATTTCCTCACTTTATTATGATGGACTGCTAGCATCCTGAAATGATGAAAAACACTCTGGCATACTCTCCCGGAAAGACAAGCCAGTGAATGACCATGTAAACCTGTCACTTCTCTCACTCTGCATGGATCTAATTCCTGCAACAACTTCATTTTCTGTTTTAAACTTTTCTTATTAAATGTACGTACAAAATCACAAAGCAAATTGATGGAATCCTGTCGCACACTGCAAATACTACTACACTTCCAGGTGTACACTGGACCCTTAGGACGTCTCCCTAAAACTTCATCACCTAGCACCTCTTCTGCCTCTGTTGACACAAGTTTTTCTTTTTCAACTGGACAACCGTCTTTCACCTCATATGCTCGACCACTGGTGTCAACTGCATGCACCAAATCATTGTCCTGGAAGTAACTCTCCTCATTGAAAAATGCCTCACAACTTGAACTATGCATCCATTCTCCTGAAAATACTTCACAAAAATGTGTACGATTAACTATTCTCTTCCATCTACTATTTGTTTTGAATTCATAAATTGCCTTGTTTAGTTTCCTAATTCTATTGATTACCAAAATAAATAACTTTCGCTTCATTTCCAAAGCCTGATCAATAATTTTCTCAACATTTTTTTTTCTTATAAAAAGCCAGTTTCTGTTGACCTTTCTTTAAATTTTTCATCAAATTTACAATTATCCTGTTGCGGAACATTCGTGTACGAATGTCCCTAAATTGATTGTGCCTTCTACCGGCACTCACAGAGTTTTCTCCTGCTCTACCACTAACTTTATTAAGGGGCCTTTCCTTCCTGTTTAAATTGACTCTCTTCTTCTGGACTAAAACATGTTCTGTAGTGATACTTTTTTTCTGGAAATGTTTCTTAGGAAAGATTTCGTTGTCTTACCCGGAGCTTTTTTGGTGACTTCACGAGTTTTTATGGTAGAGGACTGCTGCAAGCATGTAGTAAGCTGCTCTGTTTGACGTTTTGTAGCCTTTCTCCTTCTTTGCCTCGAAGGCATGATTTAATTTTGAAATGATCTGCAGTTGAATCTGTGGTACAATATAATAAAAAAATGTATTAACCACTATTACCAAACAGTAAATCAATAACAGTCGTCAAAAAATTAACACACTAGTTGTCAATTCTACATACAATAATTTTTAGTGCATTGACAAATTTAAAACTCACAAATAGTAGCAAAGAAATGGAATGCTTCTACATTTGACCTGTGCTCTTTTATATGTGAATCTGAACTAATTTTATTAGCATATTTCACTGTTTTATTAAAGACACTTCACACAAGCTGTTTTTGAAGTTGTATTTAATTTTAAATAAAACGGTTAACATGGTTACTTTTCATTTCCAGTAATTTACATTTATTTTTAAAAGTCTTTATAGTTCAATAGGCTCGAGTAGGTCAGCTGCCCACCCTATGTCATACAAATCTGACAAATCAGCATCCTCATCATATTCTTCATCATCCACAGGATATAAATCATCCAAGGGATCTACTTCCACTGACGTTTCAATGACAAGTTCAATGATAAGATCGAGATCAACAGATTGCTCATTATCACTCATGGTTGATGTTGTCGTTATCTTTAAAGAAAGAGAACAACAATGAGATGTTGCAGAGTAAGAGACAAATCTCAGAGACTATAACAGTAAAATTGTTTAACAAGAGTAACATTTTGCAGATATTATTAAGCCATGTCCAGCGATGCTGAGGAGGTGAGGCCTATGTCCAAGTTTTCAGTGAACAGGACTCATCTCTTCTTAACCTTGGATAAGCCTCACCGACTCTGTGTCCCCTGCTCATACTTAAATGTAAAGGGGCAGATTTATGTTAACTGGCGCATCCCCAGGGATGCACCAGTTAACGTGCGCCGCTGCTCTGCCACCCATGGTGTGCCGCATTTACAATGCGGAGCACCATGGGGCAAAAACAGCACAGATGCGTCACGAATCTGTGCCGCAAAAGCGGCGCATTGCAGGAATCACGACGCAAGCGCGACATGACTACTGCAATGCACAGGGGCAAGGCACACATTGCATGGTGCATCACTCCTTATGCCTGTTTCAAACAGGCGTAAGGATTTGATTCAGCAATGCCATAAAGCTGACTCAGTGAAATCTTGTAAATTTCACTGTGTTAGTTTTACAGGGCTTTCATGCAAGTGAACGCCCACCCTGCAACAAAACGCCCACATGAAACGTGACGCAGGTTTCATGTGGCGCAGCACTTTACAGCGTGACACATCTGCCTAGATGCATCAAGTTGTAAATATGTCGCAACATAGCGCTTCTTTTGCGCCGCCACTGCGTCACAAAAGTGACGCAACGGCGGCGCAAAAGAGGCGCACGGCCATCATAAATCTGCCCCACGCAGAAGGTGAGCACTGTATGCAACAACTTTGACACTTACAGAAGCCTCAGCTTCTCCATGCCCCCTACACAGTCCTAAATGTATACATTTTAAACTGAAGGTATCTTGTTGCAGATGAAGTGAGGCCTATCCTGCAACATGGTGCATCTTTTGCACCGCTGCTGCGTCACAAAAGTGACGCAACGGCGGCGCAAAAGAGGCACACGGCCATCATAAATCTGCCCCTAACATTTTAAATGATTGATTCAGGATGCCGATAAGGTGTGGCATATCCAGAGGTTTGTTTGAGGTGAGGCCTACTCAGGGTTGCAGATGAAATTTAGGCTTGTTGAAGAGTACAGAGGAGATAATACATGTGCAGGCCTACCAACGAAGTGAGTCATGTCCACTGCACTCTTGAACAAAGGCCAGACCTCCTCTGTCTCCCTGGACAGGCCTAAACCTCATCTGCACAATGTGATTCGTAATGTTAGGAAACACAGGTGATATAATTGAAAAACGTGCAAATATTTTTGCTCATTTCACAATCACATCACCTGTATTTCCTCAGCTTAGGTATCTCATTGTGCAGATGTAGTCTAGCATATCCAAGAGTACGCAGAAGATGAGGACTATATGCAACAGAGCAATGTACATTACTCACCTCCCTTGACACTTACAGAAGCCTCAGTTTCTCCATGCCTCCTACACAGTTCTAAATGTATATCATTATCATCATAGTAACTATAAACTCTAGCAGTAAATATTGTGAAAGCTAAATGTCTTAAAGTAACGATTTTTTAACCGACAAACAAGCAAATTATTCTCCCAGATTGATGGTGAGAAGTGATATATTTATTTAAAGAAGCAGACACCTTTTTGTCATTGTCATAAATGTAAAAAGCATTCCTTTTCTTTATGAACCATTTTCATGTCATACTTTGAAAACACAGCACAACTCCTATGTACAAGTACACCCTGTCAGTACTTAAATTTGCCAAGCACACATGCGGGCGTATTTACAAGAGCCTTGCACCACGGAGAAATGACTTAAATTTACCAAGCACTCATGAGGGCTTATTTACAAGGACCTTGCACCACCTTTAAAGTCACTTTTAACGTGGGGAAAATGACGTGAATGTGGCTCGTAGGCTTTGTAAATTTGCCCCCATGTTGACTATGAAACTCTTGCAGAACATATTGTGAAACCTTAATGACTTCAAGAAACGTGTTTTTAAACCGGCAAACAAGGAAATTATTCTCCCATATTCATGGTGGAAAGTGAAATATTTATTTAAAGAAGCAGACACCATTTTGACCTTCTCATAAATGTAAAAAGCATTTCTTTTTTAAAAAAAACGATTTTCTGGTCATAATTTGAAAACACAACACAGCTCCTATGTACAAGCACACCCTGTCAGTACTTAAATTTGCCAAGCACACATGGGGGCGTATTTACAAGGACCTTGCACCACGGGGAAATGACTTCAATTTGCAAAGCACTCATGAGGGCGTATTTACAAGGACCTTGCACCACCTTTAAAGTCACTTTTAACGTGGGGAAAATAACGTGAACGTGGCTCAAAGGCCTTGTAAATATGGTCCATGCTGACTATGAAACTCTATCAGTACATATCAAGTAACCTAAATGATTTCAAGAAACGTTCTTAAACACATCAAGTAAAGAAATTATTCACCCAGATTCATGGTGAAGTGACTTAAAATGCCCTAACACACATGAGGGCATATTTTACAAGGCCCTTGCACCACTTTTGCGTCACTTTTAACATAGGGAAAATAACATGAAAGTGGCTCAAACAGGAGAGTGTATTTACAAGGCCCTTTCATCACTTTAGCGTCACCTTTAACATAGGGAAAATAACGTGAAAGTGGCTCAAAGTCCTTCTAAATATGCCCCATGCTGGCTATGAAACTCTAGCAGCACATATCAAGAAACCTAATTGACTTCTAGAAACGTTTTTAAACACATCAAGTAAGCAAATTATTCACCCAGATTCATGGGGAAGTGACTTAAAATGCCCTAACACACATGAAAGCGTTTTTTTAAGGCCCTTGCACCACTTTTGCGTCACTTTTAACATGGCTATGAAACTCAAACAAACTAAATCTATTTGTAAAACACTTGACACAAAGCAACATTTTAAATACACAACTTTCTTCATAATTTTCTCCCTAAAGCATACTATTCTCTATCTAAATTAAATGAATATTTTCTCACCTTAGCAAATACTTTTTGAGTTTCAAAACAGTCTCAGACACACACCAATTTTTCTTTAGCAGCGCAAAGGGTATGCACTCCAGAGGCTGCAACCAACAAAGGCACAGAAATGCTGTAATTCATCACACATATCTCTCATGTCACCCAATCAAAACTCTTCCCTCACTTTTTTCAAATCAACACCCTTCCCCCCTCTGCCCTGTCTGCCTTTTTTCCATAGCAACCACCTCCTGAAAGACCTGTCATGTTTACAAGTTCACACAACAATGTTTCAACTGAACTCTGAACTCTCAGTACACCTGCGTATCCAGTGCAATCTTTCATAAAATGATTTTTTCTTGGCCATTCAAATTACATCTTTCAAAGAACTCACCCATGCACCCTAACTTTCTGTTTTCAGCAATCAAAATCCACCAATCACTGCTACTGAATCATTAGCACAGAAACTCCACAGTTTTTTTCATTACAAACTCCTACTGTTTCAACTGCCATTTCATTCCCACACTTCATCTGACTGCAGCAGAACCTCCTCTCACCATGTTTTCTGTCTGGATTGTTGGACATAGTTACATCCACTGGGCTCAAAGGTATGCTGATAACAGAAATTTACACAACCTCAATTTACAAAATGTGGAAATCAACTGGATTGGCCGCAGAGGATTAAGATGTCACCAATTGATACCATTGGTGAAAACCTTTTTGCATTTGCCAAAACCTGGCCTGTTAATTGTGCACTGTGGGGGGGCACTTTGACTGGGGTAGGTCTGGAAATGCTTTTAAAGGACACCTTTGAGCAATTGATGGCACTTTTTCCTCAAACTGCCTTGGTATATTCAAATATATGCCAAAGACAGAAATGGAGGTGGTCCAACCAATTTTGTTCACAAATTGAGAAATCGAGGAAGCATGTAAATAAGTCTGTTTCAGCTTACATGAGAGACCATGGAATGGGCTCCATCTACAACAATAACTTGCGTTACTACATGCAAGATATCTACAGAGGAGATGGAGTTCACTTCTCAGATGAAGGGAACAGAATTTTCATCCTGAATTTAAGACTACGTATTGGTACCTACTTATAAGTACCTAGAACTTACACAGAACCCAAAAGCTCTTTTCAGAGCTACCTTAACTATGATTACTCTTTAAAAATTTCAAATGTACCTTTTTTCACTAATTTTCACTTTTGTTCGCTTCCCGGTTCGCTACCCGGTTCGCGTACCGGCAGCTAACCTCGCGAAAAATTCAATTTCTTTTTTCTTTTTCGACATATATGAGCCTCCTCAGCCACCCTTAGAAAACCTAGGGGGTCAGGATACGTCTCCCGTGCCCCCTTATACCCTTTTCCAATATTCTTTATCCTCCATCTTGTGTCTAAATTCATCCGAAACACAAGATGGCGGACTCCCGTTACGCTATCGGTTAGCTTCCCGGTCCGCGAACCGGGGCGCGCAACGGCAAATGCAGTTAAAAAAAAGGTGGGAAGTTAATTTACAAAGAAAGCACTGCAGACACTTTCACCAAATTTGAAATAGTTCCTAATGCATACCAGTCCCTACCATTTCCCCAAATTTGAATGAATTCCATCGAGCCATTCAGGCTCTAGCCCTATCTAAATATCCTTAGGTAAATTACATGACAAAAACACATTGGAAAGAGTTGACATTTTCAACCATTGATAACATAACTTTCAAGTTGTATTTTTATGTGCTGTCATTTGATTGGTTAGGTACATGAATATATATGAAAAATAAGAGGGAATGACAGCCATTTTGACTGGAACTCCCTGAGGCACATTTAAAGAGCATTTCCTGGCAAAACCTTAGACACTTTTGTAAAGGTGAGTTAATAGTTTCTATGAGGAGATATGTTGTGCACCTAAAGTTAATTTTAAAATAAATACGTTTTCTGTTAGTTATTTACTGTCCCTCAGTTATAGTTATAGATTGACTTAGGCTTCTCTGTTGTAGTCATGGTTTGAATTAGACATGGTTTGAGTTAGAGTTTCTAAGGGGAAATATGTTGTGCACCTAAAGTTATTTTTATTAAAACGTTTTCTGTTAGTTATTTACTGTCCCTCAGTTATAGTAATGGATTGACTTAGGCTTCTCTGTTGTAGTCATGGTTTGAGTTAGAGTTCATCACATGCTGTACTTTATATTTCTACTTCTTGCCTTGTACCATACACTGTCCAAACATAAATTCACTGTTAAAAACTCAGAACTATGTTGTACACGTTAATTAAAAAATAAAAATGTAGAAGTTTCTAACTTAAACTCTATTTCTCTCTCTCTTTTTATGCTACCTTAACAGCAATTATGGATAAAGAAGCTCAGGAAGCCAAACTTCAATCAGAAATTCAACAGGACATAGATGATTTTTAAAATGAGGCTGTGGACAAACAACTTTTAGAATTCATGGACAATTTTGATAAAAAAGAGACAATTCATGAAAATAAAGATGAAGAAATTCCAGATGAACTTTTACTCGAAATTTCCAACAATTTTTAAATTTAACATAAATAAAATGTTATTTATAAATTAAAAATTGTTTGTGACATTATTTTTTTTTTCCAAATATAAGATATAATAGTAGAGTAATTATTTTAAAAAGTCAGACTAATGGTTAAAGATTCAACATTTTAATATTACTATGTGCTCAGGGAGTGCTCAAAGGATCTGTTTCTGCTTTCCGGACAGACTATGTTATGGATTCCATATTAGTACATGCAAGACATCTACAGAGGAGACGGTGTACATTGAATTTTAGACTCTTCATTGGTACCTAAATGTTGCTACTTTCATCACCCACACAACACAACAGCTCTATTCAGAGCTACCCTACCTCAAAGCACTCTAAATATATAATTTTACTGTTTCCCTTGGTTTTCCCCTTGTTACGCTATCCGGAACGCTACCCGGTACGTGAACCGGACGCTAACCGCGCGAAAATTTGAAAAAAATGTGTTTTTTTCTCGCACATATGGGCCTCCTCAGCCACCCTCAGAAAACCTAGGGGGTCAGGATACGTCTCCCGTGCCCCCTTATACCCATTTCCCACATTGTTTTTCCTCCATCTTGTGATTAAATTCGACCGAAACACAAATTCCGGACTCCCGTTACGCTACCGGTTAGCTACCCGGTTCGTGTACCGGGTAGCGCCTCTACCGCGAAAAAACTGAATTTTTTTTTTTTGCCCCGCGGGACCCTTTAATAGCCCCCTCATCAATCCTACGGGGTCAGGAGGGGTCTACCTTGCCCCCTTTCATTAATTTCCCCCTTCGTTTTTCTTCACCTCTTGTCTCTCGATCCTACCGAGAGACAAGATGGCGGCCGCTCCGGACTGTTTAGAATGTTGACAGACACCGGAGAGCCAATCAGCTTCGCTTCGCGAAGTTCCGTTACGCGTCAGGTGCGCGAACCGGGGCACTAACCGGAGCGCTGTTACAGATATATATATTTTTTTGAACGTTAATTTATCAAAATCCACTGGAGCACATATATTGAGACCTAGCAAAGGCACATCGGGCAAACAATATCTACAATTTTGCCAAGTTTCGTGGAAATCCATTCAGCCGTTCGAGCTAAAAGTGAGTCCAACCGCCCTATGGAAAATTGCATGGGAAAAACGCGTTTTGGGACCCCCCTTTTTTCTCGGCCCCCCCCTTGACGAAACCTCCCCAAATTTTCAGGGGCTGCTCAGAAACAAAATGTTCCATTTTCCTGAAAATTTCAGCCAATTCCGTCCTCAAACGCCAAAGTTATTCGACATAGAATTTTCAAAAATCCCATAGGAAAAAAATCCTAACTATATATACCTACTGGCGACCGCCAGTAGGTAATATATATCGAGCAAAAAGGTACATGTAGATAAATCATGCTAACATAATATAGGTCCGATACTGCTGATGTATGCGAAATCAAATTTTATCTCTCAGAACAGCCCTTTTAGCATGATGCAGCTAACTAAAACAGCTCAGTCTTCGAATATTCCCCCATCAATTTGCATTAAATCCTTGACCTCCTGCTGAACTAACTGAGCCTTCACTGCTGCTGGGGATGGACCGGCCAAGGAGGAGGTTAGTTTAGTTGTGCAATAAGAGCAACATGCAGGACCACATTGCATACAAAGGCAACACGTAAATATGATGCCGGCTATGCCTGCCAGCACTATCAAAATCTTACATCCCCAAGTAGACAACAGACCCCAGAACCAACCAGAGAGGGACCATGTACCAGTCTCTGCATGTATTTCAGAAGCCAGACGGTGGAGCTTCTGAATAGCCAAATGAACAGTGGGGGCGGAGTCAGGAATATAAACACAGCAGGAACTGTCGATCACACGGCATGCTCCTCCTCGATCTGCCAAGATAACACCTAAAACCATATGATTTTGAAGTGAAACAAGTCTCGTCGCTTGAAGCTCTACTGTTAAATTAGTCAATATTTCTGCAGTAGTGTTAATTACCCTTTCAACTACTCTGGACAAACGGCGTACCTCTTTGCTGGTGATTATAGGCCCCCAGATAGAAAATACTCATTTTACAATGTCGGTAAAATGCTGTTCAGGAGTATCTGTCTGATATATATCGGTGGTATATCTCTCTTTTATTTCTCTCAACGGACAAACTTCGTTTATCTAGGCGGTGACTCTTGTGATAATTAGAAGGGGCGATACAGACTGGAGGGTACAAAAAAGACAGGTAGCAACGTCCAGCCCAACCTCGTGGAAGCCAAGTATAGGCATTCTCTCCACAGACAAAATATACATTCGGAGGGGTTAACAAGGGAGGGCTGCTAAAAGTACGCAACTGGTAAGCGTAATTACATTGACTTTCTCCTACTGATATGTATCCTACTCCCTGAACACAGAACGCAGAGGTACTATTTAAAATAGGCACTGGAATGGCTCTATCGTCAGTAACATTACGTTCTTGAAAATGTCGGATATACTGGGTATAATTAAACTCAGCAAAATCCAAAATGTTGTTTTTTAACCAAGTGGTGTTTTCATGCGTTGTTTACAAATTCATGCATGCATTTGGGTCTAATGTTCCCTCTCTATTATTCCCATCGGGATCGAATCCTTGATGGACTTTAATATATGCTAAAATCATTTCATAATCTTCTTCCAAAAATCTTTGAGTGTCCACAGTATAATGCTAATACATCATTGAGAGTAATTTAAACCAAGCCTCACAACTCCCCAGATGAGACAAGGGTAAGGAGATGAATAAATCATGCTTGTGCATAACAGATGGCAGAAGGCCGGTGCCTTTCCTTATGCGGGGCTAAAGTATAAAACACATGTTCCGGAGGTAAGGCAGTTGTTCCCAAAACAGTATGCTTAGGGTGGCGTAATTCTAAATAGATAAATACTCCCATTAATATGATTAATAACATCACGATAACAACTATAAATGCAATTTTAACTTTTTGAGTCCAACTGGAAAAGACAGGCATATATGCAGGGAAATAACACGGTACAAAGGGACGTTCCTCTTCAGGAACGAAACGAGCAGAGGGATACATGCTAGCTAAAAGTCCAAAAAATAAACTCGGGTAATGCAGTCCAACCTGCCAGACGGTGTTTCTTTCCTGTGTCCGTTTAGAGCCTCACAGGCAGGCTCCTATCGTTCATCACAAATAAGACCAAACAAACTTCACGTTGGAGTTATGTTCTCACACAACCCTTGAAGAAAACACAACCTGGGCCCCTTTAAACAAGAATTCAGTCTTTCTTACTGAACAGAGCAAGCAAATGTTCAAGGCTCTAAGCGTGTTTAGTCCAGTGTCTCGCTCAGTACCCCAGAAGCGCATCTAACAGACATTCATGGAAACGGTCTGTACCCTGTCGCTCAAGTCTCTCCCTATCTCCTACCATATTCACCTGGGGTACCGCGTGGTTTTCTGGGCCGCAGGTTGTATCGAGCATGGCCAGGCACTTCCTGATCAGAGAACAAAACAGAGGATGATGAATCTGGTGCAACAGAAGTACTGCAAGCCTCTCGTTCAACAACAGGGGAAACTTGAATCTTTGCTAATTTGAGCTTCAGTATTCCATTTTACTTCTCGACCAACCCAGTAGACTGGGGGTGTCAAGCCGCATGGAATTTCTGCCTAATCTTTAGACCATTACAAATGTGACCGATAAGATCTGCATTAAAGTGCCCCCCGTTGTCACTCCAGATCACCCAAGGCAATCCATAGCGTGGGAAGTATTCCTTTACCAATGCCTTTGCGGTTGCCAAAGCAGTATTTTCTTTGGTCAGATAGGCTTCCACCCATTCGCTGAAAGCGCATACCACGACCAGGACATATTTCAAATTATTAACACGCTCCAGCTGGATATAATCCATTTGAAGTACCGCAAACGGCAGAGAGGGTGGTGCAAAATTTCAACTCAAAACAGGCTCCCTGCCCCAAGGATTATGTCGTGAACAAACCATGCAATATTGCACCAAATGAGCAGCAGTTCTTAGAATATTGGGATTATACCACACAGGATCTAATAATGCACAAATACCCTTTGCCCCGATATGAGCTGAACCATTTGCCATTGTACCTACGGCATTCACTAATGCATTGAGCAAAAACCACCGCTGTTTTTCTGTCAAATCAATCCAACAATCCTTTGCATCTAATTTCCCCACTTCCTTTTCCCATCTAGCCAGTTCAACAGGGGTAGCTTCTTTCTGTATTTCTCGGACACTCTCCATGGTGTTATCAAACATCTCTGTTTCTGCCACCCACCTAGAGGAGCTAGTTACAAACATTGAGGTCAATTTAGATTTCGCAGTTTCCTTAGCTATTTGATCAGCAAAAGCATTACCCTCACCCACTATATCAACCACTGCCTTATGTGTACTGCATTTAACTACAGCCACCATTTCTGGTAACGTCAAAGCTGTCAGTAATTGCAAAATCAAGGGGCCATGTTGTATTCGCTGACCATGGGAGGTGAGAAAATCTCTTTCAGCCCAAAGTCGGCCAAAACTATGAGACACGCCGAAGGCGTACTGGCTACCAGTGTAAATTTTCACTCTCAATCCTTCACTCAACTCACAGGCCCAAAGCAATGCCACTAACTCAGCTGCCTGTGCTGACTGATAGGGTACTCGAGAAGCCTCAACTACAGTGTGCAGAGTAGTTATCGCATATGCAGCAGTTGTCGCGCCAACTGGTAATTTGAAACAAGAGCCATCGACATACAACTCCCCTTGAGGATCAGATAGAGGGATGTCCGTCCCTTCGTCTCTTCCTCCGTCCGAAATATACAATCATGAACATCATTGTTCTTTTGGTTCGAAGGGAGGGGTAGCAACGTAGCAGGGTTCAGAGTGGCACATCGTTTATTCGTAATGTGGGGAGCAAACAGAGTCAATTTGTAACCTGTAAGACGCGCACTCGTAAGGTGCTGGATCTTCGTGTTGTTCAATAATGTATCCACAGCGTGCGGTACCATCACTGTGAGGTCAGTGTTCAGAACGAGCCCTTCTGACTGTCGAATACCCACCGCAACCGCAGCAGTAGCTCTTAAACAGCTAGGAAGTGCTCTGGCGACGTTATCCAACACCGCCGAGAAATAGGCACAAGGTCTCTGCTTACCACCAAATCCTTGTGTTAACACAGAAAGCGAACAACCGTTCACCTTGTGTACATAAAGCACAAAAGGTTTTTGGTAGTCAGGGGTACCCAGAATGGGTACAGAGCAAAGCGCAGATTTCAAAGAGTCAAAAGCATTTTGGCAATTATCAGTCCAGGGTAAAGGTTCATGCACATCTTTAGCGGTTAAATACAGGAGAGGTTTAGTAAGAAGAGAAAAATTAGGGATCCATTGGCGGCAATAAGAGGTTATACAGAGAAATGCACGAACCTCACGTTGAGTACGAGGTACAGACATTTTAGAAATGGTAGTCACACGCTCAGGGGTTAGTCTCCTCCCCTCTTTCGACAGTAGATGACCTAAATAGGTTACATCCTGTCGACAGTATTGAAATTTAGAAAGAGATACTTTATTGCCATTAGCCACCAAATGAGACAACAATTACAAAACGATAAGTATCAACATATTCAGGATCGCTTCCAACAGGGGCCTTTTTCCAGATCAGTAAAATGGGACTATTGCCTATATTAGCAGCCGTCTCCTCCACCACACCCTTCTTAACCAAATCTTGTATGATGGAGAGTAAAGCTTTTTCGCCTGCCGGAGAGATTTTGTACTGAGGTATACGTGGAAGTCGAGCTTTTTGCTTCAAACTAATAGAAACGGGAGGAATCTTCATTAATTCTACATCTGTATTTCCAGTGGCCCACAGCGTTTCAGGAATAGCAGCAAACTCAGGAGGGAGGGGTTCATTTTTAGTGAAACACTGCAAAGTATGCTTGTCAGAGGAATTGATAGTTAAATAAACACCATCAGGCGAACAATGAATTTTAGTATGTAATTTCTTCAACAAATCCAAGCCCAGTAAATTTTCACCACAATGGGAAGTCGAAAGAAATGGGGAGTCTACCCTAACTGGACCAATTGTAAAGGGAATAGGTTTGGAAATGGGGCTCACACCTGGAATTCCCGAGAATCCCACCAAAACATTATTTTGCCCAGACAGCAGCCCCTGGGACCAGCGAGCGAGAAATAGAACTATTCATCGCACCCATATCCACTAGAAACTTTTCAGATGTCCCCATCAAATGCACCTTTACATAAGGACCTTGCTGATCAACGGCTACTGACACCTGGCCCCCACTCTGTCCTTGGTTGTCATATGTATAGACGTACCCTTTGGTTTCATCCATCGCATAGTCCTCATTATAATACTGCCTACCTCTCGGATTATAGAAATAATTATTTTCTGATCCGACGTGCTTTGCCTCCTCTCACCGCATATCACTGCGATCCACACCACCTCGACCTCTTCCTCTCATAGCCCCATTCTGAGCCAGCATCAATGGACACTGAAATCGCCAATGCCCTTCCTCCTCATAGTAAGCGCACTGGTTTGGTCCCAAAACAGCAGCCGGCCCTCCGCCTCGTCCGGTTCCCGCCTCCCTCGGGACAAACCCTGTACCGCCTCTCTCTCTGCCTCGTCCTCAAACAACTTGTTGCAGCAACACCCGTGTCTTAAGATCCTTCGTTTTCTTTTCCGTCTTATCCTTACTCTCATTTTCCCTATGTTCGTAATATTGGGCCATGCTCAATATTACCGAGGCCGTAGACGTGGTCCAGGTACTTTCAGCGGCTTGCAACCGCGCAGAAACTTCCGGTAACAAATTAGTCACAAAATGATTAACAAATAATCGTACACCGCCTTCCACTGATAAATCGTGTCCACTAAAGTCAATGAATACACCTTCAAATCTAGTGAAGAAATCAGAAACACTTTCCTCTTTCTTCTGCTTACACGCTGTCAATTTATCCCAATTCACCTTATGAGGTGGAATTAAGGAATGCATGTAAGTAATAATACGGCTGGGTAATGCCAATAGTTCGGGTTTTGGTTTATCACCAGGCTTATGTTCTTTATCCCAGTCTTTTATCTGTTCCCAAGTTCCGCCCAACTCTGGAATATGGTCCTGATCATGCACCCGACGTCATACATCAACGGGGACTAACAACACAAAAAATAGCTCAATGTCAGACAGGGTCATAACGGTTGAAGAAGCCGCTTCTGTGAGTTCTTTATAATAAACCGTAAGATTTTTACGGGGGTCAGGTAATTGGGATTTTAGCGAGAGGACTTCACTCCTCTTCCAGGGGGTCTAAACCCATTGTTCCTGTACTCGTGCCTCTACACGAGGTCTAGTCACTATGTCCTGATCATTTTTAAGTTCCGGTATTTCAGGGTGAAAAATAGGATGGACTTCTCGCATAGGGTATTGAGAGTCCCATGAGGGACACTTTTGGTGCATCCGTCCTCGATATTTGAATAAAATCTCAACATTTCTATACACTTCCTCTGGACTAAGTTCAGACTTATGAGCCCTGTCTCGAATATCATACATCACTTGGGGGGCCCTCCCTCCCGGAAAACACTGTTCCCATAAAGTAATCAGACATGTGGCCATGCGTTTCAGAGCATGTAGCTGCATAACAGGCTCAAAGTCTCGAAGCGTGCTCCATATATCAATTAGAGTATAAATAGGCTGTCGCATCCACTGGGATGACTGATTTTCAATCATCTGTTTCTCATCTATTCCTACAGTCGAACGAGTAAACAACCTTCGTGTGCCAAGATCCCCCAGAGCACGAGAGGGACTTGGGTCAGCTAGGGTTGGGGTCGTGCTCGCGGACTGGGAAGCCCATGCAAGGGTAGGGGAGACAAAGCAGCTGTGGACATGACAGAAGATGGCAACTTATCAGACCATAAAGTAGTTGTCTCAAACGTGGAGGGAGATAAAACAGTGGGCGCCCCCGGAGAGATAGGGGAAGAGGAAATAACTGGGGCAGAGGCAGAAGGGGCCTGGGCTGGAGTAGAGGGGACAACAGGTTATTTACGTTGTGGGGCATAAGGGGGAGGTGGACGTGTATCCAATAAATCCTCCATTTCATCCTCTGCCTCAGTCCTGGCTACATAGGTCTTATCCACTTGCAATCTAAATTGTCTGTCTGCACAATCAATTCCCTTTTCGGTTTGAGCTTTATCGCAAGCTATGGCTTTCTGTGTAATCATCTGACCCCCCTTTATTCTACATAACTTCTCCTCCTGTATACGTTTATGCTTTGCTTCCTTCTGCCACATGTTTAGAGAATCAAACATTGCCTGTTGACTATGCTTAGAGAACAAACAATCTTGCAAGAAATGTATCTTTTTCTCATCAAAAGACCCAGTTAAGGCTTGTTCGGTGCTGGTCCTGGTAGTTTCACATGCGTCCCTGTTCCAAACGATCGAACATGGAATCCTCTTTTGCTTAGGATGTTGTGGGCCTCCATGCTCCGATTCTGGTTACTAGAGCAAACCACGGCCACTCACAAAACAAGTCCGTGGAGCATCCACCCGTGCAGTCACAATGTTGCCCCATCAGACCCCTAAAATTCTCCATGGTACACTGACCACTAAATCCTACAGTTAACTATTTCAAAGGCACTGCTCAACAGCGCGTTCCAACAGACACCAAAAACAATCCGCTCACCTGGTGCACGCAGGTACAATTGCGTATTCTCCACTGCTAACTCCTGAAGACCAAAAGGGTTAGCTCATGGGTTATGCCCGTAGGACTCCGGTGAAGGGTCACTAGCAGCTGGGGCACTCTGATCGCGAGAGCGGAGTAAGTCAACATTTTCTTTCCAATCAAAGAACAGAGCCCGTCGACTCCTGTTCATGGAGAATAAATCAATTCAGATTCCAGACCAACAGATACCAAAAACAAGCAGTCCAAAGACTACCAAGAGACCGTCGGACAGGTATAACCACAGACTGTCCTAAGGACCATCCTTCAGTCTTCCTGGTTCACCCCTGGGACTATTCTGACTAAGCCTGCTTCCTTAGCATTGCTCCAGATATGTCCCCAAGGCTACCCAGGTACAACCACAGGCCTTTCCGGGACCAGTCCGGCCAGGTGCGCATCACACAAGCCACGCCAGGGCATCCGATCGGCATCTCTAATATTCACAAAACAAGTCCGTGGAGCAGCCACAATGTTGCCCCGTCAGACGCCCAAAATTCTCCATGGTATACTGACCACCAAATCCTACACAGTTAACTATTTCAAAGGCACTGCTCAACAGCACGTTCCAACAGACACCAAAAACAATCCCCTCACCTGGTGCACGCAGGTACAATTGTGTATTCTCCACTGCCAACTCCTGAAGACCAACAGGGTCAGCTCCGGGGTTATGCCCATAGGACTCCGGCGAAGGGTCACTAGCAGCTGGGGCACCCTGATCGCGAGAGCGGAGTAAGTCAACATTTTCCGTCCGTCCTCCCGCCCGACCAGAGCTCCCCTTTCTTTGTCCTTTCTACCCGGTTACGGGAGGACGACCCTATCATGGAGTCCCGGCAGAGTCGCCAACTAAAGTACTAGAAAAATAACATAAATGGGCTATACCTACCAATAGCCCTAATCCCATTACCAAATAATCAGTCAGTTGGCAGTGAAGAAAGTTCAATCATTTATTAAGCAAAATACTCTATAGAGGAGCCTCTCCAGCGCTCACCCATCAGGTGTGCGTAGAAGACTGTTGGATTGCATTCAAACAGAAGGTTATATACTTTCAGTTCAACAGATATAATCACTGTAAAAGGAAAAACACCAGTTGGCCCTCGAACTCCAGGGAAGGACCATATATGGCACACATGATTAGTTCAAAGCTTAACTATTTATTACTGGGAAGGTCAGGAGGAGTGACTCCCTTTCATCATGGTGCCCGGGAGTGCAGGCACGGCGCCTCATGGAATGCGCTTATCGCACCCAAAGCCATATGCGACCTTGAGTCTTAGGACAATCGAGTGAACAGCCTATATTCAGCTGCTCCCCGTAACTCAGATGAACTAGGGGTTGACAACTACCGGAGAGTAACACGTGATCACAGCCCCTGTTCGAGCAAAAGTTAGAAAATGGCGAATGTATGGTTTTCGGCCTACTCTGTTAGCAGTGGATACGCGAGGAATAAATAAATGAGGTCCTCGCTGCAAAAGCATATGTATATATATCAAGCAAAAAGGTACATGTAGATGCATCATGCTAACATAATATCGGTCCGATACTCCTGTTTTTATCCCTCAGAATGAAGCACCTTTCTTTACTTGAATGTGAACTGGGGGAATAACCATTTGCCCCACATCAGTGTCTGACGTGGCCCACAAAGTACTAGGAAGTGAAGCCGACGCAGTCTCCTCTTTAAAGAGACAAGATATTTCAACAAGAAGGTAATTTGTCATTTAAAATTACACGCACACCTTCTGGGGAACATCGTATTGTGGCACGAAAATTTTGAGCATGTCGAGACCCACAATATTATCCGGTGTGTTGGGGAAAGCAAGAATGGACATGCAGCAGTGAATTTATCAACACGGAATGCAAGCGGTTGTGACAGCGGGCTAGGGGAAGGTGTCCCATCGAATCCTTTTGATGTTATTGTCAAGCCAGACAGGGGAGCCCTGGAAACCAATTATTTAGACAGGGCACAATGAGTAGCTCCTGCATCAACCAAAACCGATCAGTAGATCCCAAAACATTTGCATTAACATAGGGACCCTTCTGGGGGCGTGCCTTGGCCGGCTGCAAGATGGCCGCACTCTGAGTGAGCTCTGCCGGCCAAGCTTCTTTATCCGCAATAATCCTACTGCATCCTCACCGCTCTCCGCATAAAAGTTGGTATTTTGGATTGCCTGTGACTCCGTGCATCACCCGCTCCAACTCCCGCTCTCTACCTGGTCCTATGGCAGAGTTATGGATCTTGGGGCCGGCGCTGTGATTCCGTCTTGGCCCCTGGTGTGCCTTCCCTGATGCTGCTGGTGCCGCGTGGTCCCTGGATGCCCTGCTGGACTGCTGCCTCACCTGTCGCTGTAACTACTGGTGCTCGGTGAGTGGCGCTCCCTCTGGGGGTTGGTTGGCGGGGGTGGGGGCCATCTGCTCTGTGGCTGGGCTCCGTGGCATCGAGGCCTTGCTGTGCTCTTTCTTCCCCGCTTTCTCCTACACAAGTGCCTTGTCGGGTGAATGGCAGACCCCCGTGCCTCCCTCGTCAGCGCTCTCCCCGCTTGGGGGTGCCGTCCTCCTGTGTCCGGCCCTGCCTCTGCCCGATTGAGCCCCCGCTGTGTGCCCACCTCTGCGGTCCTGGGGAGGTGCTGCCTGCTTCATCGGCCCGGGGCTGTGGCCCGCCTGGGAGCCTCCCTTCAATGACTCGGTGGCCTGCTGCTGGGTGTGCGGCGGGGCAGGCCTTCCCCGTTTACCGGCCTGCCCACCTGCCTGATGCCGTTCCTGGCCTCTGTCCCCGGCCTGCCAGCCGTCCTGTTGCTGTCACTGGCACGCTCATTGGGCGTGCGGTCTGCTGCTGGGGGGAATCCCACTCCTCAACATACTCTTCGTACACCAGGGGAGTCTCTATCTTGCTGCGGGGTGGCCTACCTTGGCAGACCTCCCAGGTTCTTCTCGATCCGGAGGGTAGGTATGTAATCCACCATGGTCTACTACTGGCCCAGCCTGTCACGATTGCCGCGGTTTACGGCCCCAATTCTTTTGACCCGGCATTTTTTAATCATGTCTGCCACCTCATCTCCTCCTGTGGCTCTGCGGCAATAGTTTGGGGTGGAGATTTTAATGTTACTCTCTCGGCAACCCTGGATCTTGCACGTCTCATCCGCACGCGGCAGCAGCTCTTACATCTATCTTAATTGACAATGCACTGTAAGATGCCTGGCACCACCTACGTCCCGATGCCCGTGAAGGCACTTGCATAACCGGTGCGCGGGGCTGCTGGTCACAAATTGATTTCTGGCTGACTACACCGGATATCCTGTCCTGGCACGCTGATGCTGAGCATATGGCTCGCACCTTCTCCGATCACACATCGGTCCAGATCCATCTTAAGCCTCCCCATTCCCAGCGACGTGCCTTTACCTGGCATCTTTCTCCCAACGCCCTCCAGGACTCCGTGTTCTGCGCTGAAATCCATAAAGCGATCACCAGCTATTTCGATCTCAACGCGGGTTCTGTCGACTCTGCCTCCACCCTATGGGAAGGTTTCAAGGTTGTCATTCGGGGCGAGTGTATTTCCAAACAGGCGGGCGTTCTCGCACTCTGGCTAGGCTTGAGGAGGAAATTAAGGATCTTGATGCCGCCCAGGCGGAGTGCCCCAGCCTTGAGACGCTGGCGCTGCTACGCCAAAAGCATGCCGAATTCTCGGATGAAGCCAGCCGTGAACTGTCCTTCCTTGGTAGAGAGGGTTGAGCGCACGGCTTTGGGAAAGGGGACCGCCCGGGGCGTACCCTTGCTAACCTCCTACGTTCACCGTGCACTGCCTCCTATATAACTGCTCTCAGTGATGGCGGCCCGGATAGGACCACCTCTTCGGAAGATATTAAATCCTGTTTGCTCGACTTTTACTCTCACCTCTATTCTGCCGGCACTCCCTTGCCACGGGAGGAATTCGACCAATATTTTGAGTCCATCGCCCTCGTCTGGCTGGAAGACTACCATCGAAAATTTGCCATTCTCCAGGGAAGAAATATTGGCAGCCATCAACAGCTTACCTAGCAACAAGGCCCCTGGCCTGGATGGCCTGCCTGCCTCGTTCTGCAAATCGTTCGCTGACATCCTGGAACCGCATCTGGCGGCCATGTATAATGAGTCTTTTGACACCGGGCTATTCCCGGTGTCCCTGCGCGAAGCATTGATAACTTTGGTCCTTAAACCTGACAAGCCTGCCGACCTTCGTGACTCCTACCGTCCTCTTTCCCTAATAAACATAGATAATAAAATCTTCGCCAAATTGATAGCCTCCCGTCTTCTTCTCCTGATGCCCCCCATCGCCCTCCCTGATCAACCTGGCTTCATACCTGGCAGAGCAACCTCACATAATCTTCGCACCATTTTCTCTGTCCTGCATCAAATTAACCCTAACTTGACGGCCGGGGCCGCACTACTCGACGCCACCAAGGTGTTCGATACGTTGGAGTGGCCTTTCCTGTTCTATATTCTACTGTGTATGGGTTTCAGTGCTCCCTTTCTGCGAAATCTCAAACTCCTTTACACCAGTCCCTCTGCACGTCCCCGCATTAATGGTCAGGTATCCGACCCCATCAACATTGCCAGTGGCACTTGCCTGGGGTGTCCGTTATCGCCCATGCTTTTTACCAGCACCATGGAGCACCTGGCTGCCAGGCTACGGCAGCACCATACACACAGGGGCATTGGTTTCTCGTCCTGCTCTCTCCTGGTCTCAATGTAAGCGGTTGACGTCACCCTATATGTCCGCCACCCCCAGGAAAACCTTAGCCCCCTAGTACAGGTAATCATACATTTTGGCAGGCTTTCGGGCATCCAGGTGAAATGGAGAAAGACGGTTCTATTTCCCCTGACTGATGCTACTGTCCCCTTCACACCGGACTTTCCATCCGGCCCCACGCGCTATTTGGGCATCTGCTTAAGTAGGGATTTGGATGAATTGTGGACGTAGAACTTCGGGCGGGCTGTTGATTAGCTTGAATCCAGAATCCCTTCGTGGAGCCGACTGCCGCTATCCTTGGCTGGCCGTATCGCCATTGCAAAAATGGTGGTCCTGCCTAAATTCCTCTATCTCCTCTTGAATATACCTATCCCCCTCACCTCTCATTTCTTTCGCAAACTGCGCTCTCTAGTCATTTCGCTTGTTTGGGCAGGTAAACAACCCAGTATGGCCTACGATATCCTCACCCTCCCTATGTCTGCGGGTGGGATGGGTGCGCATGACTTTCGGATCTACGCCTTATATGCCCAGGCCAGCTTCTTGCATTTATGGACTCACCCCACCCCATATCAGCCTCACGTTGCAGTTGAGACCGATGTGGCCTCTCCATGGCCCTTGTCCACTGCTCTTTTTGCGCCTGCGGTGCGTCCCCGGGCGGAGGTTGACATGGTCGAGGCGCTGCGCTGGGCATGGTCTTGCCTGCGCCGGCTCACTGGTCTCCCTCTCCTCTCTGCCAACGCAATGCCAATTGTAAACCACCCAGATTTCCCCTCAATCCAGTCTTCCAGCACGCGGCACGTGTGGGCCTGAGAACGGTGGCAGGTCCTTACCCAGGGAATTCCTTTTACTCTCTTCCAGAGTCTCCGGGGTTGCAGGACACGCTACTATTTTATCAGTTACGTGCCACTTGCCGGACACTGCACTCCACATTCCCTCAGTCCCCGCACACTCTCCTGGATCTTGACTTCATTTATACTTCCACGTCGCCGCACAAGTTAGTCACCAAACTGTACGCTTTATCCTTGGTGTCTGCCCCCATCTCATCGGATCATGCGCGGGGGACGTGGAGCGCGGACCTTGGAATTGATATTTCGGAGGCCGACTGGCTGTATTGCTGTAATCAAACCAAAAAGTTGTCCCCCGGATTACCGGCTCCACCTGATCCATTTCAAGTACTTGCACAGACTGTACCGCACCCCAGTGCAGCTTCAACGGCTCGGGCTCACCCCTGGAGATACTTGTATGCGTTGCGCTGCTCCCGCCGTGGACTTTGCCCATTTAGCGTGGCTATGCCCCAAGGTCTCTGAGTTCTGGCGGGCGGTGTGCTCAATCGTCTCTGACATCACCGGTGCTGCAGTGCGCTCAGACCCTCCCCTGGGCTTTCTTGGCTTTGTTAAGTTTTCTCCTAATGCTTCCCGCCGCCTGCTTTTGATGCTATTGGTCCTCGCCAGACATAGGGTGGCCATGTGTTGGGGTCGGCGGCCCGCTTCTAGGGTCGAGAGCTGATTGGAGGATGCCTCTCGATGCCAGACCCTCCTCTCTGAGTTTTGGGATTTAATGCCTGCCAGGTCCCGCCCTGATGACATTTGGGTCCCCCTGGTCACCTATCTCCTTTCCCGCTCCCAACCCAGTGGCGCTACCTCTCCCACGCTCCCCTCCGGCCCTGGGTCCGCGGCGGCCACCAGTGTTGGTTAGTGAATGCTCCCACCTCCCCTATTTCCCATCAGCGCCCCTGCTGCTTTAGACTTTCTTCTGTTATTGTGCTTCTATGCGTGATTCCCCTTGGGAGGCTGTAGCTCTGGACTGTGGAGCTGTGACTTTAACATTCCTGGTTTTACTGAATTGTTGTAAACATAACCCAAATGCAACTCAATGTTTGTATTGTAATTTATCCTGCTACTGCGCGCTGTGGTTCTGCACGGTGTATTGTGTCTGCCATGTTGATATTCCTTAATAAAGGTTTTTGAAAATTAAAAAAACAAAACCATAGGGACCCTTCTGATCAACTGGGATTTCAACTGATTCCTTACCCTATCCTATGCATAGTTAGAATCCTTCAAATCATCGGTTGAATAATCAGACATTTGATATTGATTACGCCTGTCAAAATTATTAGAAGAAGTTTGAGTGTGCTCAACTGCCTCAAACATTGCATGATAATCCATACCTCCCCTATTTCCTGAGTTCCCTGGGCGGCTTCTCATTTGTCCTCTACCACTCTGATACTGCTGACCTCGCAAAAGTGGGCACTCAGAGCACCAATGTCCTATCTCCTTACAATAAGCACACTGATCAGAAGACAAAGTAGCTGGAGGAAAAGAGGGTGCGCCAGGGCGAAACATTGCACGTCCACTTCTTCTACCACCTCTATAAGATGGACCATAAACCTGAGCTAACATAACTTTTGTTTTTAAGTCCTTAGTCTTTTTATCCTCCTTGCCTTTTTCTTCCACTTCATGACGTTCATAATACTGGGCAATAGTCAAAAGAGAAACTGGGGAAGACGTAGTCCATGAACTCTCGCTGGCCTTTAGACGACTAGCTATTGCTGGCAACATGTTCAAGACAAATTTGTCAACAAATAGATGCTTGCCCTTGTCATCAGTCAATGACTGCCCACTAAAGTCATGAAATGTCTCCTCAAACCGTGTAAAGAAATCAGAAACTGACTTATCAGCCTTTTGCTTACCGGATGCTAACATAGTCCAGTCTTTCTTTTTAGGAGGTATAAGAGATTTCAACTTACTAATGATAGACTTTGGGAGGTGTACTATCTCTTGTTGTGGTTTCTGTGCGGGTGCCCTTTCTGCATCTTTTCTCTCTATTTCTGTACAAATATCTCCAAAATGTGTCTTATCATCCACTTTCCGATCAATCTCCACATAGGAGGGGGTAAAATAAGTCCAAAAAACATGTTGATATCGGGCAAAGTCATAGTGCAAGAACTAACAGCCCCTTCAAATTCTTCATAAAAAGCAGCCGGATTTGTCCGCGGGTCAGGCAATGCAGCTTTAGGCGCCATAAAATCAGCTCTACTTTAAGGAGTATAAACCGAATTGTAAATGAAAGATCCCTTCGCATCAGTGGAATCTTTACTATCACTCATTCCCGCACCTCTAGGGGGGGACATATAAAGGTGCAACTTCACGCATTAATATCACATGAACTACAGCATCCTTATCTGCCCCTGGAACTTCCTCCTGCAGCACTGGGATCTGAGCTGTTTGTTCAGCTGCAGCAGTTACCTTTTTCTCCTCTCTCAAACGGAATACATCAGTTCGTAGTTTAACCACACGTCTAATTAAAGAGGCCACCTGGGAAGAGAGAAAAAGACCGTCACTCAATTGTTTATGATCACGTTTTATATCAGCAGGCTCTAATTCTGTGGAATGTTTCCTAAATCTCGCAATTACTTCTCCAGTAAATGACTCTGTAAAATATAACTGCTCTGAGTCAAGCCATTGCTGAACATCTGCTATAATATCTGGAGCAGAGGCATCACCACGAGCTGCCTTACGAGCAGCAGATCTGAGAGTGGCTGCACGGTCAGCAGTCAAAAAGGAGCCAGTCTGTCATTTAGGGTCTAACTCTGTCTCTGTGTGATCTGGGGAAGATTTATTATCATCAGAATCATCTTCGGGGGCAGAGGGAAAGTATATGGTGGCGGAGATCGATCTAACAAAATTGAATCATCCTGTGGTTTATTAAGTAGAGGATAGGGAGGATGTCGGACAGGGTATTGGCCATTTACCTGTAGATGGCGTTCCCTAGCCTCTTTTTCTTTTATTTCCTTCATTTCTTTTATCTTCATTTCCTGCGCTTTCAAATATATGTTTTTTCACTGTTCTTTGTCTGCTAAAGCTTGCTCTTTCCTCACTCTCTCATGCGCTTCATTCATCCACATTCGTACACAGTCAAACATATCTGGTCTAATTTTGCACTTAAACACACACTCTTCCACATACTGAATTTTTCTAATATCGAAGGACCCATTTATTGGCCATCGTAAATCAAAATCCTTCCTAGTATATTTATTCCATAGTGCACTATACATTATGGAAGAAATACAATTTTTAATGTACATATCCCTATTTGGTGTCCCCCTCGGGGGGAACCGGCTGCTTTAGTTTTAAATCCATATTGGTACCTCCAAGAAAGCAAAACATCCTTCGAAGCGTGCTTGAAACAGGCATGTCAAAACATCATTGTCTATATAATATAACAAAGTAGTACTTACAACCAATATTGTACCGTTCAAGAAATCAAAAATTAGAGAAAAATCTCCACATTGCCTGCCTGTATAATTTGCAATTTATTTATACCCGAATCAAACCATAATCTTTGACCAAACAAATGAATGTCACATTAAGCGACCTTACCAAGCAAAAGTCTCCAGCCTCCAACTGCAAAGCTCTGAATCAATCAAACGGTCACTGTAAGACGAACGCCAAAAGAGATCTCAGTCGGAGACCGGCACCACCTGGAGGGTCTAATCGGAAAAATTGGAAAAGCACTTGGGCCTGCAAAGACAAGGGCCTTCTCATGGAGTGTACATCCTTAGCGAGATTCCAAACCTCCGTCAAGACCACTCCGTCGGGCATCTGAGGCACCGATGAGCCCCACGTAACGGGTGTCAATTTGTGGGGCTGAGCCATTTCAGGGGTTCACCTGGTGCAGGGGTTCGCCGTTTTGCGCACTGGTCCTTTAAACTGACTAAGTAGAGGTTAGCATGGAAGCTGTATTATTAAACAAAGAGTTTATTAAACCTCATGAGGTGGAATTACATCTATACACAACCCTCAGGCAATGTAAGAGGCAGCACGTGGATTACAGAAACCATGGAACTTATATAATGTAATAAGTGCAGTGTAAGCATGGAGGTTGAAAAAGAGGCAGTACAAGTGTACACACAAATAGACTTTCACATACAAGGATACGTGAGAATCGATTAGTCAACAGTGTGGGAGGAGTTACAATGTTGCAGACATTAGTTAAAATAGCCTGACAGTAAAGTGTGTAACAGGGGCATTCTAGCAGCAAGCCTTTCAGAGCATGTGCAGTGCTCAGGCTCAGTGCTGAAGTAGTTAACTATAGATGATGACTCCGGCGTAATAGAGAAGCAGGCAACAACAAAGAAGGGGAAGCACATGGCAAACACATGGCTTAACTAAAATGGATGCCAAAAAACAAAATGGCTTCAGCTGATGCTAATAGTAATCTCTGGCAAGTTTAGACACCAGGATTCAAGAAGTAATTTGTGCAACAAGGTATAGATGACACAGTTAAAAAGCTTCTAGAAATTACCATCAATAAAATGAATAGGCATCATGTTAAGGCTGCAAAGTAAAACTTGCACTGGTTGTAGACCACTTAGAAAAGGAATTTCTGACATACTGCACAGCTATTAATCAATCAATCAGTGACACTTATAAAGCGCGCTACATACCCGTAGGGTCTCAAGGCGCTGGGGAGGGGGGGGGGGGGGGTGCCGCTACTGCTCGAACAGCCAGGTCTTCAGCTTCTTCCTGAAGGAGAGGTGGTCTTGGGTCAGGCGCAGGTCGGGAGGGAGGGAGTTCCAGGTCTTGGCGGCCAGGTAGGAGAAGGACCTCCCTCCTGTAGTCGCTCTTCGGATGCGGGGGACGGCGGCGAGGGCGTGGTTGGCTGATCGGAGGTGGCGTTTGGGAGCGTAGAAGTTGACTCGGCTGTTGAGGTAGCTCGGGCCTTGGTCGTGTAGGGCTTTGTGTGCGTGGGTGAGGAGGCGGAAGGTGATTCTTTTGTTGACGGGGAGCCAGTGAAGGTCTCTCAGATGTCCGGAGATGTGGCTGGTTCGCGGGATGTCGAGGATGAGTCTGGCTGAGGCGTTCTGGATCCGCTGGAGTCTCTTCTGGAGCTTGGCGGTGGTACCGGCGTAGAGGGCGTTGCCGTAGTCCAGTCGGCTGGTGACGAGGGCCTGGGTGACGGTCTTCCTGGTCTCGGTGGGGATCCACCAGAAGATCTTCCGTAGCATGCGTAGGATGTTGAAGCACGCCGAGGAGACGTTGTTGACTTGCCTGGTCATGGAGAGGGAGGGGTCCAGGATGAAGCCCAGGTTGCGTGCATGGTCTGTCGGTTTGGGTGCGGTGCCCAGGGCGGGAGGCCACCAGGAGTCGTCCCAGGCGGAGGGTGAGGAGCCCAGGATGAGGACCTCATCCCTTCGTGTAGGTTGGCTCTGGCGGCGGCGGGGTCGTTGGTCAGGGAGAGGATCAGCTGGGTGTCGTCGGCGTAGGAGATTATGCTGAGGTTGTGTTTGCGTACGATGGCCGCGAGGGGGCTCATTTGCTGGTTGTAACAAATATATACAGAGACTAGCAGCCCGCCCGACGTTGTCCGGGGCAGAAAGGGGCTGGGGGCAGCACCGCTGCAGGAGACGTGCAGCAGAGCAGCCATCAGCAGGAGCAGCAGAGCGTACTTACCAGCTCCCGCGCCGCCGCTCCTCCCCGCATGTCGGGTGTGTGTCCCTTGCTCCTTCCTGCACTCCCACCAGCATCGCCGCTCCTCCCCGCGCTGGGCAGTCCAATGTTGTGTGTCGGTCCTGCGCCACCGCTACTCCCCGCATGTCATGTTTTGTTCCCTTGCTCCATCCTGCGCTCCGGTCCGGACAGCGAACGTCGCGTAGACGTGACGTCACACCCACACACCATTGCGCCTCTCGCATAGAGATAAGACAATATCCCAAAAGGTGTAAATAACAAGACAATTTACATAGTATGCAATCAGCAACATTGGGGTCACAATAGTATGCGCCTGAAATTTGCGCTGACCCTCCAGCGCAAATTTCAGGCGCATACTATTGTGACCCCAATTGAACTTTGAAATTATAGACTTTATTATAGATTGTGACTGATTTTATGTCACTGTTGAGCTATTCACTGTAAATATTTCACCTTGCTCACCTTGCGCCGTCCGCCGCTGCACACGCCTTCACTTGAGTTGCTACACCTCACTTGTACATATAGTGCACCGAGTTTTTCTTTGGGTTGTCACCCTGAATTTTGGTTTATGTGCTGTATACAACTTTATGTATTGAAAAAATTCTTGCTGAAATATAAAATAACTAAAAATGTATTTTTCTAAAACTAGTTGAATAGGTGTCTCCTTTCAGTACTCTATGTAATGCTGATTGCATACTATGTAAATTGTCTTGTTATTTACACCTTTTGGGATATTGTCTTATCTCTATACTCAGCACCCTAATCCCAATTGGTTTATGGGTTATACTCCTGTTCTTTTTATAAGATTGCGCCTCTCGCAAGCGTTGTGACGACGCCGAACACCGCGTGCAATCATTGTATCCGTACGCCCATACGGACTACTTTTCCCCTAACGTCCCTCCCGCCCCCTAATGTATATGGTGTGGTTTTCTATAGCCTATGTCCATTTCCTGGACCTCCCCTTTCCAACGCTGTATTGGGTGTTGTGATTGGTGGTGTACTTTTCGAGTTTACCTGGCTCAAAGGACACAGTCTTTCTTTATAATAGTAGTATAGATAACAACAGACACTTCTAGATGAGATAAATGTTAGTGAATCTGTTCAATATTATGAACTTCTATACAGAATTTGGAAGCACTGTAAGGATACTCAAGGTACCCGCACCTGAGCGGTAAATAACCAACACAAAGATTAAGTGGAACCAGAACATTACTCTGGGAAATAAGAGCCTGAACCTAGAGTTTTGAGACAAGGCATTTACAATTTCACCGCTTACTGCTAGAATATGTTGCTTGAGTCTTCTTATTACATTACGTACAACCCTTCCTTGGTGTCAAGTCTTTGCATGACTGATTTGATATACTAAATAGAAATAACTTTGGGCCCCATGTTTGAGGTACAATTGGAGTGGAAAGTGCTCCAGGATCATCATTCCAGACATCATTCAGCAAATTATGTGATGAAAAAAGATGACTCTGAGTAATGAAGATGGACAGTATGTAATCAAACAATTTATTTCCAGAAGACATTACACTAGTGGTGGAGGCATAATTATATAGTAAATAGCAGGTACGCAGTTAACAGAGAAACAGCATGCAGTCAATGACTAGCACAAGCTTAGAGGGTGCACAGAGGTAGAGCATTGAAGGAAGGTGCACCAGTAGAGTTATAAAATTAACTGTTTTCATTGCCCAAACAACAATCTTGAATTGTATATTGCAATAAGAACCGTTGTTTTTAATTGTTTGAAATTCCTGAACAATGAAACACTGAGTTGGACATGATAATATTTAAAATTGTGACTTGCAGGTCTAAACCATTGGGAATTGGTGCATTAACCACCTAAGTTATTTTACTGGTTCTAAGAACTAGTATTTGTGTGTGTTTGGGAGTAACAGTAAAGTAAATAGTTGGGTCAGTGGAACTGTAGATGCTCAATATTGTTTGAGGCAGACTAAAGCGATACTGGGGCTACACCGAAGAGAAAAGCAGAAGGGAGTGAGAGGAAAGAAGTGAGAGAGATTTTACAAACTGAAGGAACAAAGATAGCAGTGGGCGAGGGTGGGAGATCAAAAGCAGGTGAAGAAGTGCACGTACAGTGAGCATGGGAGGAGAAGAACGGGATCATGAGGTAACTGAGAGGCAAGTGAAGTAGGATGCATATAAATATGAGTGTCAGCAAAAGCAGGAGAATGAGCAGGGAAGAGGAGTCAAAGAGTATTGTAAGTTTTTGTCTAGCATAACTGTAATCTGCTTCAACTATACTTTGTTCAGGGTAACAAATACCTAAAGGATGTGCTCGTAACTGATATTTTGAGCCTCTCTTTCACCTCTTGGTACCCAACATGAGAAGTGCTGATTAGTCTACTTAGCCAAAATAATTGCCTTCTAGCTACAATCTGGAGTTTGCCTTCTTCCTTTCTCATGACCACAGCCTTCGGGCACCTGTAATATCCCTTTGTTTGAATATATTACATGTTCCCCCTTTCTAAAGCTGTACATTTGTGTCTTGCTTTTGATTGCAGACCAAGGTCCAATTCAGTTTACACTCCGGTTGACAGAACCTGTGATTGACAGACTATTATTTTTTTTCCTGTTAAGAGACACTTTGAGGCATGTGAGCATATTATTTATAACATAAGAATGGGTGAGGGATACTGAACCTTCCTATAGCACCTCTGTGTTTATATATACACACTATAACTATAACGTCCTGTAACCTTTGTTTTTTCAGTAGTCTATATATGTATATATAGACATATATACTGAAAAAAACCAAAGGTTAGATGGACGTTATGGTTAGGCTCAGATTTCACTCATACAAAATCATTGAAATTCAGCAGTTATACTTACCTGAGCTAACTATAACTTACGCCCCCGCAATGCACTGCGTATGACCTCACGTATTACATTACTCATTACATGGTCAGGGACATCACTGATGATATCATCCACAGAACAACTCACACACCCACAGAATGTCTGAAGACACCCACTCCCACACATCCACTGACATGCTCATTCACAGACCCATACAAGCACCCACACACCCACTCACAGATCCATAGAGCCACTCACACATCCATTAACTCATACAGCCACTCACACATCCTCTAACTCACCCATACAGCCACTCATGCACCCGCAGTTTCCTGCGGGAGCTGGCATTGCTCTTGTACACATGGAGCTGTTGGAAATACAGCTCCCTGCATGCAATAGCAATACTTTCATCTCTGGACAGAGATGAAAACTCTGCTTCCAGAAAGCGGGAGCACTTTGACAGCTCCTGCTTGCTGGAAGTGGAGTGTTTGCTTTTGCTTTACGGGAGCCGTCATAGCTCCCTCCAAGAAAAACCAAACAGCTATCTCCGGAGGGTGGGTACCTTAAGAGACAGCAGGAGCCAGCCCTGGGGGGTGGTGATCTCCAGGGGCATATATGGGTCCAAGAGGGGGGCCATGCAGCTTCCCTCCTTTGTTGTGCACAGACCGGCCCTGGAGAGGTGATGGTCCCCAGTAATGTATCTGGCCTGGGAGGGGGGCCACGCAGCCCCTCTTCCTCTTTTAAAAAAAGTCCTTGCCCCAGGGAGGTGGTGGTCCCTAGGTCTAGGGGTCCGCACGGACCCCCTCGTTGATGTTTATTTTAGCCTCAGGGAGGTGGTGTTCCCCGGGCTTGTGAGGGGGTTCTGTGCAGCTCCCCAATATAATTTTTTATTTTTAGCCTCTCAGAGGTGGTGGTCCATGGGCCTGGGGAGGTCCGTGCAGCCCCCACTTAATATTGTCTTTAGCCTGGGGATGTAATGGTCCCTGGGGCATTACTAAGCCCTTAGAGAGGGGTCCCTAGCACCACCTACATTTTTATAATTAAAGTTTACATGCCCCCGGGACCTGCCCAACCCAGGGGCTACAATTATAGCAAGTGTGGGAGACCATGCTTGCTTTTTTTTAATTCACAGAAAATTCATGAATATTTGTGAATTTCCCCATGAATAAGGTAGTCATACCCTGCCCCCTTTTCTTTTTTTTGTCATTTATTTGGGACTTTGTGTTTAAAGATTGCTGCCAAGGATCCACGCTTCTAGCTATCCAAATTTGTTTTTCCATTAATAACTTTAAAACTACTAAATAGATTTACACCAAATAACAAAAAGCATGCTTTCCGTCCCACAACCAACTTTTCTGCAAAATTTGGTGTAATTCACTCCAGCAGTTCGGGCTGTAGTCGTGTTCAAAATCTCTGTGGGAATTAACATAAAAAAACACACTTTTTTTACCCCTCTTTTTCTCAGCCCCTGCTTTACGGGAGACCCTGATCCTTTTCATTCACAACTAGAATCATAGGCACACTTTCCTTGGAACATTTTGTGAAGATTTGACAAGCGGTGGCAAAGATATACGGCCAGATTCATGAAACGAAAATCGGCTCGCAAAGGGCCAGATTCTGAGAATCTGGCCGTTTGCGAGCGCAATTATTGCATTTGGGATTCATCATCCCAAATGCAATGATCGCTATTATAGAATTCGGTATTGTGCGAGGAATTGCATTTAAGGAATCTCTATTTGAGATTCCTTAAATGCAATTCATCAACCAATTTTAAATTGCGAATTCGCAATATTTGGCCGCTATTTACCACGAAGTCTGACTTCGTGGTAAATAGCGAAAAAATAGATTAAAGCACTTTAGTGCATTTTTTTCTTTTGCATGTTACACACACACATGTCATTTGGACATGTGTGTGCGCAACACCTGTGTAAATTTTCATTTCAGGGGTGCTAGAGGGTGTCCTTTGGACACCCTGGCACCCTTGAAATCGCATCCTTATTTGCGATTAGCAATTTGCTAATCGCAAATAAGGAATGTGTAGGAATCGCAATTCATTTAGCAATTCCTACATGAATCCCGTTTTGCAAGTCCTTAATAGCGATTCCTTATGAATCGCTATTAAAGACTCGCAAAACGGCCCTTTCATGAATCTAGCTGATAGACAAGTCAAAAAATGCTTTTTCTCTGGAAACATGGTCCTACCTATAACTATTAATATACATATATATATTACACAAGAAAGGTTGCCCTCAGACGAAGGTGCACTGCCAAACAGATTCCAATTATGTATTCTGGAATGCAGCAAAGCCAGCAACATACAGAGAATTCTTATTTCTTCTTTCAGAGGCCTACCATGTTTCGGACTTCCACAGTACTTGCTCACAGGCCAAATGCATGGCAGTTCAGCAGATTGATTGCATGCATCTGTAGTCCTGCACATTTACATTCCAAACATGAAATTAAAACACAGTTCATCACCCTCTAGTGGGCAAATTAGAAATAACATTACTAGGTTTGCTGGAAATCTGCTGAACTTGTTGTTCCAAATGTGACAAAATATAAAAGTCACACAGACCTGCTCCTTCAAGCAGGGGAGCTGCCTTCCCGGCTGGACCATTTGCCGACAAACAAAATGGCGGACGCAAATTTTCTGTGAAGGTGCGGTCAGCCAATCAGGACTTTGCTTCAGTGCGGTCGGATCCGCAGAGGATCTACGTCCCTATATATACACGTTTATTTTTTAGTTAATATCTCTAAAACTACTGAACGGATTTACAGCAAATCACAAAAAATTTGATCTGTGGAACAAATCTACCTTTCTAACTTTATTTTTTTCAGTGATATAGGTATATCATATATATATATATTGTCATGAGGGCTGATCACAAATGTGAATTACTAACGGTGCTTTACAGAGGATTTCCTTTAGTAGGTGAGCCGTCTTGCCATGAGCTGCAATAAGGACTTGAACCTACCTTTCCATGCTCATTGGACTAGCAAAAGTAATTTTCTGAGCTCGAGTATTATATTTATTTTGGGTAAGGGAAGGCTGTTGGTGCAGTCAGAACAGTGGTGCAGCTTGGTGAATTGCTTTGCGTCACTGGATGACACAATATGCATAGGAGCATGCACATGCTGCAACCAGGACCTTCCTCCCACCCATTTCTCCGAAAGCCTTGGACATTGCATTTCCTGTTGTGAAAGGAAGTTTGAAGCTGAATAGACAATACATAGAATTGTTCCAAGAAATTAAGCTGCATTTTAAAAATAAATTGCGGTAGTTGAAAGTACTTTTGAATGAAATCTTGATGGAGTATAAACTTAACACGTCTATTTTCCAGTTTGGTTTCTAAAGCTTTTCAAGGAGCTGAAATGATTCTTAAATTATTTACAGGCTGTATGTTCTTTGTGATGTATATATTTGTATCTAAGGAGATGCCATAGGCATAGGAGAGTGATATATTAGTGTTTATACAAACTATACAATCCTTATGAATGTTCAAGGTAAAATTTGAAAAACAACCCGAACGTGCATAAGAAACCAGAGAGATGTAATTCAGAAATTACGGTAGTTGCACCACCTGAGAGGGGAAAGAGGGTTTTATTAAAACCCAAGTTGGACCAATTTCATGAGCCACTGTTTATATTTTAGCTGAGTGAATATCCAGAGTTTCAACTGTATTGCAGACACCCTGAGGTTTATAGATTTTCTGGAAGTATATCATGTTATTATAATATTATAGCCAGTGTTCGTTGAGTATTCATAAAGACATTGTAGTAATAGTGTAATCTTGTTTTTAGATGAGCCCTAGGACCCCAGTAGATGACAGCTCATAGCAGTGGTGAGTCAGGGTGGGATATCCAGATCTTCAGTTCTCTCTTTTGGTCCTTCCTCGTGCCCAGGTATACTGCTTGCCATCATATTCCCTTAGTGAATGATTGGCAGTGGAAACAGCTTGCTGTTGAACTGTACTGTTGTATCTGAAAGTCAGGTCAGTGCATTCTGAAACTCTCCAAAAGGTGCACCTCAATAATATCTAAAAGAAAGTAAAGCTCCTTAAACAGTCCGTCTTTGAGAATTCTGGTGAGCTTATGAACACCACTGTAAACAACTGTAACAAATTGGTGCATGTGATTAGATCTTAGTGAAATCAGCACCTCTCATTTTGGATCTAGATTAACACCACCAAAGTATTTAACTTACCTTTAGAGCAAAATATGCCCAATCACCTGAAAAACATCCCCATTAGGAGAGAGTCACTAAAAACAAGTCAAAGAGGTGAGGCTCTCTTGATGAACCAGATCTGACCTGTATGGCTAGGATGGGCTAGCAGACTGAGGCTACAGCTAATGCAGCACAGCTAAGATGATGGACATGTGTTCCCAGACCATCCAAGCAAGAACCTTAACCTGTGGAGAACCTGTGCAGCTTGCATATGTGCAGCATCATTCTCCCTCATTGTAACCCAATCAGTTAACAATGTCAAAGACTTAGCAAAGCAGTTAACATTGAAAATCTAAAGCAGTTAAGGACGAGAAAGTCTAAAACAAGCCGTTAATTTTCAGCAAGTGGTGTTCTCAGTGCAAAACCTTAGGGGAGTGTGACTGCCTGCGGAGAGTCTGGTTTAATGCAACCGAATAAAAGGAAGAATAATTAACGAGTGTGGATGAATCTGTTGGTGTTACCTATAAAGGTTACATTTGACTGTTTTTTACTTGGTCTTTCTCAGTCTTTCCACGTTGTTATGAATATGAAGTTGAGCTGCTGATTCACTGTTTGTCATCATGGGAAAAAGAGCTCTCAGTAAGGAAACACAGCAATTTATATTCAGCACATTGTCTACTAAATTCATGCATAGGCGAGGAAGGAGAGACTTCTTTTAGACATGGTTTGGTCAGGCCATTAATTGTCAGTAAAAACCGCAGAGCAGCAACAGAAGTATCAGCACACACCACACAGAGCCAGAGGTGTGGTTGTCAGTACCACACAGACAGTGAAACACTAGGGGCACTGTTGGTGACCCATAGCGCAGAAATAAGGTGGATAGCAATATCTGGGCAATGGCTCTCCTATGCAGATAGCCACAATGGCATGAGTATAAATGACAAGCACTGGGAGGACAATAATATGCATACAATGACAGCCATAGCAGTCTCACCAGCAGGCCTTCTAGGTAAGCTATATGTGTGTCAGCACCAATCAGCCAATGACAGCCATGGGGGTTTCCTTGTCATGCAGGAATACAATGTCATACATAGCGATGTCTGCAGCATGCAATAGACAGCCACAAGATTGTAAATACCAGGCATACAGTGGCTACCATTGGGGTGTAAATTACAATGTCAGTAATAGAAGTCAACACTATGTATACAATAACAACTAACAATGCACTGCAAACAAATTTGGAAGTAAAAGGACTGTTAATGCTGCACATGTAAACAATAGCAATATAATACAACAGCATATAAAAAACCCTAAGCATAAATTTGATAATCAACCAATGTAATATAGACCACAATAGGCTCTATATATTTCTTTTCCTTGTCCAGCCGGACAGGGAACTTTAATAGTTAGATAAACAATCTTATTTTGAATACAAATACACAGCAACAAATCATTGCAGTACAACACACTCCTGTGCCGTACCGTGGAGAGCAAGAAAGAAAAAATAAGGTGATAGGAAAGGGTGTCTCAGGCAAAGGGAAGAGCAAACAGGACACTGTTTTGAGTCAAAGATTTTAACAGTATATCCTGAAGTGGTACATACAACGACAAATACACAATGAATATACTGTATGCCCACTAGGAGGAGTCGACGTTTCGATCCCGGGCTCTAAATTATAAAGGGATCATCATCAGGACTTAATTAAATGTTTGCCTGGTTTAATCATTATAGTACGCCTGTTGGGGAGAAAACAGGGAGGAAAGAAAAATAAAAAATACAAAGGTAGAAATTATCAATATGTAACTCAGGAGAGAGGTCAGTTTTAGCCATCTTCTGTAATTGTAACAGTCGGAATCACAGTGGGTGCTACGTGCAAGTGATTGTGAACATTCGGATTACTGCAGGAGAGCATCTAAAGTATATACAGAACACTCAAAAATCAGAATCGCAGTGATGGGACTGTGGTGGGTTGGAGTCTCGATAGTGCATTTTTTCGACTAAAAATTCTGCTCATCCCCCTGTGTTCGTGATGGGGGGAGCAGTGTGCACTTGTCTCTAGTAAACGATGGGACAGGTAGGGTAAGTCTACCTTTGGGGTTGAGGCATCAAGGGAAGAGAGGTATCACAGGGCGAGGGACAGTTAGCGGATAGCAGTCCCAGCAGGTTTCAGTGTACGTGGTACTAAGAAGGGTTGACTGTGGGAGAAGAGCGAGGGTTAGACCACAATGGTTCTACTCGACTTGTCAACCTCTTTTGATACTGTCCCTCACTCTATCCTGGTCCGTGGTCCCTACAAGATAGGTATCCATGAAATGCCCTGGACTGGCCTGAAGATTTGTTAAGAAATAGAGCCCAGATGGTCTCACTTGATCCTTTTAATTCTTGGACCATGTTCTTAGACACAGGGGTCCTCCAAGGCTCCTCCCTGAACCCTACTTTTTAAAATCTACATGGTGCCCCTTGCCCAGATAGTCCAATCCTGTGGCTTCGACATAAGATCCAATGCAGATGATACCCAATTAATCATTTCTTTTAGGCAAGATCCGGAAAGTGGCAAAATCAGGTTTATTGACGGAGTGAGGAAGTTTGCTACTTCGATGACTCTCAACTTTTTACAACTCAATGGAGAAAAGACTAAAAGTTTGTTGTTTGGCAAGATGCAAGCCTAATCGTCAGATGATTGGTGACTTTCAGAGCTGGGCTCAGCCCCTTGCCCTAGGAGAGCAGTTAAAATCTTTCAATGAGAGAACAGGTTATGTCTGTCTGTGGCACCTGTTTTGGTATTGTATTATGTGCCTACTTAAAAAAGTGTTCAGTGGCTCACGCTGAGGTCAAGGAGAACTCTTATTCAAGCTCTCTCAAGGTGACTCATAATGAGAGCCTGAATAGGAGTTCTCCTCGATCTCAACGGGAGCCACTGAACACTTTTTTAAGTTGGTAAGTAAAGCCACTGGAACTAAGCTAGACCTGGCTGAAGAGCCCTAATAGGGGCAAAACTGGTACTGGATTGCTTGTTTTCCAGATCAGGGAGGCCCTGACCTGGGGTTCGGGCTGGATTGCTGCCTTGAGGAGGCGGGTCAAGACTGGTTTGATATGGCTGGGTCCAAACTCAGGTGACATGGTGAGCAAAAAGCAATGGATTGTTATGTGGTCGAGAGTGATTGCCAGTGGCTGAGATTATTTCAAGCATTCCATCCATCACTTTTTTTGCATTTGAAGCCATATAGAGTGTCAGCACCTTGCATACAAAGACAGACAACGGATGTCAATACATGGCAGACAATGACAGTTATAGATGTGTCAGCACTATGCATAAAATGACAGCCATTGGAGGTCTCAATATCGGGCATTCAATGTGGGCATAGGGGTGTCAGTGTCATGTGGAGAATATGTCATAGGGTTGTTAGGAGCAGCCAAACAATAGCCTCCACATGGGTGTCAACGCAAGCGATGAGAATTATACTGACGATTTATGTAATGTAATGTAATGTAAGTAGGTTTTTATAAAGCGTGGCCATCACTCCAAGTAGCATCTTGGCGCTTAAAGACCAGAAGAGATGAAAAGTCTGGTCAGGCTGCTTTCATTAGTAAGGCCAGAGTACTCATATTAAAGTTCTACAGCACGTATCAGGAAGGCCAAATATCCAAGTCTTCAGTGATTTCCTAAACTCTGATTCCAAGACCGTAGCACGGAGATGTGGGGGGGAGTTTATTCCATGCCTTGGATCCTAGTACTGCCAGGGATTTCCCTCCCTTCTAGATGAGTCTGAAGGTGGGAATGACCAACAAATTTGCATTAGAGGATCTAAGGTTGCGTGATGGATGGTAATGCAAGAACCTCTTTTGTAGGTACTTTGGTCCTCGTAGGTGAAAAGCCCTAAAGGTGATCACTAGGACTTTGAACAATACCTGTTTGTGAATTGGTAGTCAATGAAGGGTATCCAATGCAGCTGAAGCCGAAGATTTCCTAGTCCACTTCAGCACAAGCCTGGCTGCTGCATGCTGTACCATTTGCAACTTGTGTATGACTACCTTATTTGTTCCAGCATACAAGCTGTAGCAGTAATCAAGTCTCGATGTTATAAGGGCGACCGCTACCATTTTTCTAGCTGATAGTGGGAGCAAATCAAAAAAATTCATTTGGCCCTTTATATATTTATTTTATTTGTATTTATTTTATGGAACTTATAAAGCGCACTATCGCCTGGCACGCATCTGGCGCTTTTAACATTAAAACAGGTACCTGCTACTGCCAAAGCCTGTTTAAAAGACAGGGAGGCATCAAACTTAATGCCTAGATTTCGTGCTGCATTAATCGTGTTTGGAGGCACCTCCACATCTTCAGGCCACCATTTTTTGGGAACAAAGTAATTTTGTGGGCCCAGCGGCAAAATTTCCATTTTTCACGCGTTACATTTGAAATGGTTCCTACTCATCCATTCAAAGGTGGCTGATATGCAGCTCTTGAAGTTTTCTTCCCAGTCCTTAGTGTCTTTATCCAGAACTAGAATAAGCTGCGTATCGTCCGCATAAGAGATTGAATCAATCTTAAAGGACGATATCAACCTAATCAGGGGGGCTGTGTAAACATTAAAAAGCGTCGGACTTAAGCTAGATCCCTGAGGGACTCCTGAAGTGAGGGCTTTTTCTTCTGAACAAAAGTCTCCAAGAGTGACCACTTGACGCCTATCCCTCAGAAAGTTTTTGATCCATTCCAATACGTCTCCTGCTATGCCAGATGTTACTAAACGGTCTATAAGGATGGCATGTGAGACCGTATCGAAGGCTGCAGACAGATCTAATAATAACAGCCTTCCTTCCCTGATTCATAGCAGTACGTATGGTATCTGTGGTAAACAGGAGAGCCGATTCAGTGGAGTGCTGAGCTCTAAAGCCCGATTGATTCGGGTGCCAGGCATTGTTTTCCTCCAGGAAATTTGTGAGTTGTCTATTCACAAATGTTTCCGTTAAATTGCATAGCACAGGGAGAAGCGAGATGGGCCGGAGATTAGTCAGAGTGGTAGGATCTGTCAATTGTTTTTTCTGTAAGGCTTCACCGCTGCAAGTTTCCACTACGTAGGGATCATTGCAGTACCCAGTGAAGCATTTACAATATTATTGATAATGGGGTTGACTGTATCCACAAGGGCCTGTAAAAGAATAGTGGGACAAGGATCAAACGGAGATCCCGACTTAATCAACAATATGGCCTGGCGGATTTCCTCCAGACCAATAGGCCGAAAAGTCTTCATACAGACCATGTCTGTACCTGCCAAGCTCCCTTCATCTGGTATCTGAGCAATAGGCAAGGAGAAATCTTTGGTAAGTACCTGCACTTTTTATTCAAAGTAATCCGCTATGGTGTTGCACAGCACCTGAGAGTGGAGAATTTCCTGCAAAACTATTTTTGGATTATTAAAAACATTCACGATCTTAAAAATCGCTTTTTGTTTATTATTAGCCGCTTCTATTGCTGCCGTGTAAAAATTTGTTTTGTCCACCTTAATCAGTGCATGATAGTGTCTTCTTGCCGATTTATAGATGCTGAGCTCCTCATTTTCGTAGTTTTTGCGCCATCTTCGTTCTAATGCTCGCACCTCTCCTTGCTTTTCTTTTAACAGGTGTGTAAACCATGGTGCAGATTGTCTATTGTGATTTAGCCTATTCCTAGCATTAATATGGCCAGCCTTCTCTTTTAAAGTAAGCATCCATGCCCCAAAACGTTTATTGTCTATTAACGGATTTCCTGTCATTATAGGTCTGCATTCACTAGCTATCGTGTCCAGATCAGGGCGTCCAATGATCATTTTCCAACCCAATTTCCCAGACTGAGAAGTTTTCCCTAAGTTTTTGCCTATGTGACCCCCATCTACCGAGAAGTTAAAAGGAATCAGTGAGTGATCCGACCATGTCTGAACAATAGGAGGGTTTACTTTAAGCGTATCTAGGTTTGAACAGATACAGTCCAAAATATGTCCTGCCCAATGTAACTAATGGAAGGCCAAGTACACTCATTGTATCATTAAAAGAAATTGCAGCCGGATCTGTGGGGCAGTCCAGATGAAAATTAATATCGCCGAGTAGTGTAAAATTAGAAAATCTAAGGGCCAGATTACTAAGTACTTCCCCAATGCTTTCCAAGAATTCCTTATGCTGGCCTGGCGGCCGATAAACTAGTGCTCCCGCAAAGGTAAAGGAGTCATTTACCTTGATGCGGAAACCAACACTTTCTGCTCCTTTGATGTCCGAGAGCATGTTTATAGAGCATTTCCAGGTATCTCGATAGATAAATGTGAGGCCCCCACCCCGTTGCCCTTTGAATAAGATAGCCAAGGGGAAGGGCGTGAACGATATCTGGATTACTCCAGGTTTTCAGCCAGGTCTCAGTAATAAAGAGGCAATCCAGATCACTCTCATTTATTAATTCAAAAATATGCAATACATGTTTGCACATTGACCTTGCGTTTATAAGCCCTCCACGCAGCCCTTTGAGGGGGCCTTTGATAGATGGTACCTGAGTAAAGGCAAAAGATCTTTTACAATAATAGCAACTGACTGGGCCCTCCCACGTAGCTACATCTAGTGAGTGATGGCATGCATGGGATTTCTTGTTTAATGATAATATGAGATCCCTACTATAGGGTTGGATTATTTCTGGACGGGCTTGTTTGAAAAGCACACTCTTCTTAGCAAGCTAAATGAAAATACTTTAGAAGCAAGAGCCACGAATAAAATACAGAAGTTATCCTGGTTCCAAAAGTACATTAAGATGATTCTAAAAATGTGCATACAAACATCAGTGTTTGGAGTACCTTGACAGGCTGTCTTAACTGTTTCAATAAGATAAACTCTCAGAGGGATTCGTCATCAAGAAAATCATGAGAGTACATAATAATACAAAGTGCCTTGTTCCGCCTTCTCCACACCCCACCCACACTCCCTTTTGGATGGGATGGGCAAGTTCAGTACTCCAGGCCTAGACGTGAGACCCTCTGTCATAGTTCAGATGTTAGAAAATCTCTGTAAGGAAAACTAACATGTAGGATAGTTGTAACTTCAAATTTATTTAAGAATCAAATCCAGATGAAGACGAGGCAGCTTCCAGGTGCAGATTCAGATTAATCTGAGCGGTAAGACTGCTAACCATCTCACATTACAACCGTACATTTCTAGAATCATAACAAGTTTACACGCTACTCGAATGCCTAAGCGCACGCATAACTAATTCAATAAATAACATTCTAACCTTCTTCCTGTTCCTCGTGAAGGCCAGGAGAGCGTCACGAGGAACGGCTCATGATAACACTACACATACCCCTCTTTTCCTAAAAACAAAACAAACAAAAAAACATCAATTACAATTTATTAATCACAAATATAATCCTGTATAGACTGTGGGGGCTTGCTAACCCTTTTTCCAAGAGAGTTCTTATTTTGGACACTTTCCATGAAGCTTTCTAATCTTTGTTGAGGATCAACACAGATAGCTTTATTTTTTCTTGCGCCTTGACGGGAATCAGCCAGAACAAATTCATCAGGAACATCATAAACAGGTTGTTTGCACAAAGCAACTCTTTTGAGATTCCAGCATTTTCCATCATCCAAAATAACAGCATTTTTTTTTTATTTGAACTATACGTTGTGGATCATAAAATTTACTACTAGCTTTTGGAATGAAACCAGGTTTTTGAATTCTAACCCATTGACCAATGGACAGATTAATATCATGAGTATTATGTTTTTTATCATACAATTTTTTGTATTCTCCATGTGTATAGTGTAAATTGTCCATGACCTCTGCAGATGACCAACTGACATCACCAAGAGTTTTAATCCAACCAGGAAGCCATTTGGATCTGGGTTTCCTTCCTCTTATGAGTTCAAAAGGAGAGAGTTTTGTAGCATCAGAAATGGAAACCCTATAAGACCAAAGAGTTTTGAACACTTGAATCTCCCAGGGAACACTGTTTTTAAAAGCCAACTGAATAGAACCTTTTAACACTCTGTTATACCTTTCAATTAATCCATTTCCACAAGGATTGTATAAAGAAGTGGTTTTGGGAGCAATACCACACTTTGACAAATAAAGGGTCATATTTTCAGATGTGAATTGTACTCCGTTGTCACTAATAATTAAAGCAGGAATTCCTTCACTAAGGAACACTTCATCAAAAAATGTTATTACAGTATTGGTATCTAAATTCTTTATGATTTTGATTACTGGCCATTTTGAAAACATGTCCATCATGGAAATGATATACTTCCCTGAACTACCAATAGGACCCATAATGTCCACTGCAACATTCTGCCATGGATACTCTCATCAAATTAAAGAATCCCAAGGTAGACGCTAAGTCCACCAAATGGTTTGAAGGAGAAATTGCACAGCTCAAACTCAAAAACGGAAACATGGAACGGCAATAGCATCAGCCATAAATCGAAGAAGATAAATTATTCTAAAGGACACTGTTAAGACTTCCACAAAGGACAAGTTTGCTAAACACATTCATGAGGCACATAATCAGATGATGGTAGTAGTCAGAACAGGGACCCTTCACTTCCCAAAAACATGGCTTTAGGGTTCTGGCAGCTGGTGACTGAGGTACCCCTGGGAGAGGTTCCAAAGAGGCATCCCCGTATCTCTTTAAGGAACAATTGCTAACTAGTGTATACAACTGGATCACAAGGCGCTCCTCCCAGGCATGGGAATTCATACAGCCATGACACCAAAGGAGCTGAAATAAATCAGAGTATCAGTAAATAATACATCCTCAAGGTAAAATGTTAGAGTATTTTCTTGATAATTTAACTTTATCCATCTGCTGAATTTTCCAGTTGAACGTCCTGATCTATAATGCACTGCTGCTGATAATCTGTATTCCCACCAGTGACCTCCGAGAAATGGTAATAAATCTCTATATTTAACAAGATGAAAATATTACATCCTTAACATCTAATTTTAAGTTTGATTTTATGCACATAGTTTTTACATGTTGCATTGTTGCTTGATTGGTACTGAGTGCCTTAGCCAACTAAGCTCACATTACTGCTAAATGGTTCTTTAATGATAAAAGTCAGAGAAATCCATGTAGTTTTAGCTGAAAGGCCACTAGGTGGGGAAAGCGTATTGGATCTGAGCTAATATTTGTATTTATTTCAGAAGCGTGTATGTTTAGAACGAAAAGCACTGCATAATTTCGGAAGACTTTCAATTGGTTATGTCTTTTTGTGAGCAAAGTTGTACAGTCCACTGAGAATGAGAAAAGTAAAAGATAGAGAATCGTAGTTTATTCTTTCTTCTCTTCTTTCATTTCTTGTATTTAAGGTACTACCAAGGCCCCGACTTTCGAAGGGTTTTAGCATTTCTAAACGGTCCGAATCACTATTTCGGGCTGTTAGGAAATGCTAAATGGCCTTTCCAAATGTACAAATGCCAAATCACTGCCGCATTTTGGGCCACATGTATCAAGGTACCCATTTGCGATTCTGAAATAGCGATTTTAAAGAAATCGCAATTTCAGAATCACAAATGAGCATTTTTTTTGCGAATTCTTAGTATTCCTTAATTGCGATTCGCAAATTGCGAATCGCAATTAAGGAATACTTTCCTATTCATTTCTATGGGCCAGGAGGCCCATAGGAATGAATGGGAAGGTATTCTCAATTTTGCGATTCACAATTTGGAAATCGCAAATTGAGAATAATTTCAAGGGTTCAGGGGTGTCCAAAGGACACCCTGTTGCACCCCTGCAATAAGCATTGGTGCACATGTGGTGCACATACATGCCCTAAGGGCATGTATGTGCGTCACATGGCACTTTGAAAAATGCGAAATTGGCATTTTTCAAGGAATTTGCAAATTACCACCAACTTGAAGTTGGTGGTAATTTGCGATTCCTTAGGGACAATTTGCAATTTTTTTTGCTTCATACATTGCATTTAAGGAATCGCAAAATTTGCGATTCCTTACATGCAATTGCAAAATAAGGAATCGCAAATTTTGCGATTCCTTATTTTGCACCATATTTTCCTTTATACATACCATTTTGCAAATTCGCATTCGCAAACGTCGAAATTCGGCGTTTGCGAATGCAAATTTGCTTCATACATATGGCCCTGGGTGATTTCTACACAGGAATCGCAAATTGTAACAGCGATTTAGGAATCACAAATAGGGATTTCCTATTTGCGATTCCTAAAGTACATGTACAAAGCATTTCCTAGATGCAAATTGGGTATTCATGAAATGCTATTATCAGTGACTTTAAATCGATGGTAACAATGTGCAAAATAAAAAAATAAAAAAAATTTATTGTGACATGAAGCGCACATATGTCCCTAGGGCATTTTTGGACTTACATGTGCAATGGAAATTCGGGGTGCCTCCAGGAGGGGGGCTGGAGGGGGGCGGGAGGGGGGCTTAAGCCCAGAGGCACCCTATGCTTTGCATTTCTTAAATTGCAAATTTCTACTAGGAAATAGCAATTTAGGAAATGCAAGGCATTTCATATTTTGCAATGGCATTTTCTATTTTGGATTCCCTAATAGTGATTCCTACTTTGTAGGAATCACTATTAGGGAATCACACAGTTCTTACATATCCTTTTGCTTTTCTTAAAAATCGATTCTTACGGAGTCGCTATTTAAGAAATGCAAACTGGAAGCTTCGTACATCTAGGCCATAATAACTTGCACCTAGTGGCTTGCTTTTGGAGGGCATTTGTAGCTCAATTTTATTTGCTTTTTAACATTGGAGGGGGTTATTTTCTGTTGGCGGACTTGATTTAAAGGGGCATTTTGATCTCCGGTCTGCACGTACTACGAAGACAGCGTTCACTTCTAACAGCATTTTCCCATCATTCAGCCACAAAGTGGCGCCATTTTGGGCAGAGGCATTCTAGTAGCTGGAGGATGTCATTCGGCAAGCCCTTCATAAAGATGGCTGCTGCATAGATGCATGAAGTGGGTGCACCGTTGGTGTGCCATAGGCAAGCCCATCTGCGTCCAGCGCCAGCCATACAGTTCCTTCAAATACATGATTCCCCACCCAAAATATTTTACACGGCTCGAGAACTCAGGGGTCTGGGGTCTGCAGGGAAGTGTGATAAGAGGTTGCAGGTACAATTTCTTGCTGGACAGCTATCCTGCTTCAGAGGTGGGAAGCATCTAGATGTTGAATTAGGGTGGGAAAGTCCTGCACACTTTAACAAACGTAAGATAGTTCACATCCAAATTGTAGTGCAGAACACTCTCCTCGGAACTCAGCCTATCTTATCAATGTGCGCTCCTGATCGAAGCAAGCGTCAGAGATTTTTAATTTGATAACAGATGAGAAGGTGGATCTAATATTGCTCACGGAAACATGGTTTAATGACTCCTCAAAACCCAGATATTACCATTTGACTATCAATATCAAGAAAACTATGGTCATCCCAATGAAGCCCTCTCCTCCTTTGATAAGCAAACTGAAGGTCAATTACAAAGAAATTGAGTGTGTTTCTTGCTGTGCTGATTCGGCTGTAAACCTCAAGAACCAGCTTAAATTAAAAGAACAGATAACCAGAGCAAGTATCAATCGACTTCAAACTTCAAGAGCCATGATTAGTACAAAACAAAAAGCAGACTCACAATCGATACATATAAAATTACAAATTTATGAGCAAAAAGCGGTGGCTGCTGTCCTCTACAGCGCAGAACTCAGGAGTTCTGGCAACCTTAGTAAGATACAAGTTACTGAAAACAACTTCCTAAGGTCTCTGTTGATGCTTGGTCCAGAAACACCACTAGTGTCACTTTATCTGGAGCTAAGCATTACCCGGGTCACAGAATTGGCAGCCTTAAGCCCAGGGCTGTATTGGACAAGATTACATAGAAATTCAAATGCAGTAGTCTATCCCAATTCCGTGTAAAAGCTGAGAACCTATGACAGACAAAGCAAAGCTAGCTGCTTGGACCATATTAAGAAATCTTTAATATCAATGCATTAGGGGCATCTTTGGGTATTGCTCTTGGTCAGCTGCATTGACTCCCTATTCAGGAAAGAATTAGGTTTAAGGCTATGTGTACTGTCCATAAATCTATTTCGGGAAAGGGCTCTCCATTGCTTCAGTCAATGCTGCAATTATAATGCCCCAACAGAACTCTGAGATCCAATAACAAACGACTACTTGTAGTTCCTGTGATCAAGCGGACACGAACGGGGGTCGACGGTTTTCCTATAATGCAGCTAAATTCTGGAACCAGCTTCCAGAGTATTTACGACCTGAATGGTGCCATCTTAGATTTAGGAAGCAGCTTAAAACCTTCCTTTTTCCCCCGTCTGCTTAAATTTCCTCCTCTTTCCGTGATCAGTTGAGGTGGACAAGGTGTCATGATAAGCGCTGGGATGCCCTTGGGTAGCCATGCGCTATATAAGAGTCTCTTCATTCATTCATTCATATCCAAATAGTGTGAAAATAATTGGGGCTTATTATCGTTATTTTTCTCAAATGTTAGAAGAAATAATATTAAAAGCTCATTCAAGAAGCCTGTTAGTAATCTCGCTCTCAAGCAGAGGGGTTAAAACTACTGGGAACTGTATTCACCCAGAATTTAAACACACTTTAAACCTTAAGATAGGTGGGGTCATTCTCCACTAGCGTGTACCTAGTGATGTGTGGTAGGTTTGAAGAAGAGGAAGAATTTTGCATCTGCTCATTTGAAGGCAAAGATAGCACTGTGCACTTTTTGTTATTTTGCACAAAACTGGCTGCAGCATGTAAACACCGATTACTTCCTCTTTTCATATGCATAGCATTTAGTCGGGATTTGCTGATCGATCACTTTGTTAGAATGAGATAATCTGAAATTCCGTGTATTATTGTATATGGCCAGCGTGGCCAATGATTAATAACTTCAGTTCTAGGAGTATTCTCCATAGAACTCTTATGGAGGGTTATGCTGAAAAATATACACGGATCACATCTATAAAGAATTTAAATACACTTAATATGTTTGAAGTGTACGTAGGAGGCTATTATAAATCATGCTCCTTTTGTATGAAGTGATCATTTTGTGGAAATGTTTTTGTATGTGTTTTAACGTTTTGTATTTTAGATTTGTAAGGAATCATTTATAATATGTATAATTGTATAGCGATTAGATGCTTCAACTTTTCAAATATATTTATATTGCATGGCACACTGCTGAAAATAATAAATCAAAACTGATATTGCTGCTGCAATTCCTCATGCGACTCTATCATACATCAGAACAGTCGGATAGGATGGGGCTGGCAAGTATTTTCCGCAGGACTTTCAAAAGTCCACTTTTCAACTAAACAATCAGAGAGACTGAAAGAGTCAGGTTTTTGTATCAGAACTTCCCCGCAATCTTTGTCTTGGTGGTACTGATTTATCATCCACCAGGGTATTCAGTGGAGTTTGTTAATTCCTTAGGTGAAGTTATACCATCTTATTGTGTGCAATATTCAAATTCAATACTCATATTCAATACTAATACTCTATCCCAGGTCTTAGTTGAGCAGTGTTGCGCTTTAAATCTCTCACAATTAGTCACCTTCCCTAAGTACTAAGCTGACCTCACTATTGACCTTATCTTCTCAACTCAACCAGCTGTTTCTGCTGGCCTTCAAAATGCTCTCGTCTGGTCTGACTACTCACTCATTCCTATTAGTTGGTGTGATTATTAAAGCACTACTCAATTTAGGCCTGACTTTAAAATAAAAACTCGCCCTTGGGTTAAGATCAAGGATCAGAATTTAATCAAGATCTTGGGAGATACCACACTAATGCTCCATTGAGGTGGATGTGGAGCTAGCCAATGGGTGGTTAAACTCAGCGACGGAAGATTTAGTTCCTTTTACAACATTACTGTTACACGGATGTCTTCCCTCGGCTCTCTGGATTTCACCAGACTTGACAAGGGAAAAAGATTTGCAAAAAATTGGAAAGAAAATGGCAAAAAGGCCATGCTTTGAAGGATAAGGCAGCATACAAAGCTGCCCCCAAAGTTTATCACACATGAACCCAGCCCAAGCAGATTTTTTTTAAATGAAAATTGACTGAACCAAGAATATATCACAGGAAATCTTTCAAATTGACAAAAACTTCATTCAACCTAAAGCATGTAACATTAAGGTTGCAACCTCTTTGGAGATCTGTAAGAAGCCAGATGATTTTTTGTATAAAACATTCATGCAGAATGTATTGATCCTTTACTGGCAGTGTAAGAAATTGGGTTTTCGATTAAGGCTGGTGGTAACCCTACTCAAGCAATAACCCAAATCCTTTTCAGGGTGAACCACAAAAGTCACTAAATTAGCCAGTGCTTAACTCTCTGATAGCTTGGTACAAAAGCAGTCAGGCTTAACTTAGAGGCACTGAGTAAATTAGTTATGCTATACATAAACCATAATAAAGTGAAAACAAACCACAGGAAAAATCCCAAAACAATTTAGAAAAATAGAGAACATTTTAATATATAAAATGACAGCAAAACAAATTAAATCTAATCAGTAACACCGGAGTTATGCATCTTTCTATTTTTTCAGTGCGAAATGATGCCCAAAAGATCAAAACCAATCAAAAGTATTTGGTTGTACGAGACCGGGCTAAAGTCAAAAGTTATGGCAGACCGCCATGGAGCGTGTGTCGGATAAATGAGATGGATCGGGCCAATCTCGAGTTACCTTAGGACTTAGAAGAAATTCTGAAGAAAAGTTCCTGAAAAGGTAGAAATTCAGCAGGGCAGAGCAGCAGGCGGTGTCCGAGGAGGAGGTGTTGCAGTTGGGAGTCACTGAATGAAGTCTCAGTTAAGATTTCTACATTTGGACTTAGTCACTTTCTTTGAAGATGAAAATCTCTAGCAGGTCGAAGCTGCAAGCGGTCGCTGATGAAGGCTCTATGAAGCCTGATACCTTTGCCAAGAGGTTCCGCTGAACAGGATTTGTTGCTGTGGAGAATACCTTAGAGGGAGCTACCCACAGTCAGACTGACTGGCAATGCACCTTCAGTGGATTAGCTGGCAGATAGGACCCAGTCTTCTGTTGGTGCTCCTGCACTTTTTTTGTGAATATGTTTGAAAGTTCCAGGTGCTTGGAGGAGTACCACTAACATCACTTCTAAGGGTCCACAACCTGGAAGGCAGGACTTTGGGGAATAGAACTTACTTCAGCAGAGGCCAGGTGCAGGGTTCAAGGCGTCTGGAATTTGTTCTGTCCCTAAAGTTCACAGAGAAGGCCAGCTGTAGGAAAGTGCACTTTCTGCATTGTTACCCCTAACATTATTGTCAGAGTCCTGATGCAATTTGACTGAGTGTGCCCTGGGTCCCCGCCAATCAAGTGCCCAGGGCGTGAGTTCTTTCCCTTACCTGTACCATTGTTTTCACAATTGGCACAACTCTGGCCTACCTATAAGTTCTTTGTGAGGGGTATCTATGGTATCAAGGGCAGGATAGACAGTGAAAGGCCTCTGAGGGCTGCAGCATGTATTATGCCACCCTCAGAGACTTCTCACCACCAACATGCCCCCCTGCCATAGCAGCCTGCAGGTTGTGATACAGCTAAAAATGAAGAGTCAACATGGCACACATCCCTATGCCATGCCTGTCCAGCAGTGCATGAGCCCCAGGAAAGACACCCTTGTGGCAGGGTGCCTTGTACCTCATGGGAAGGCCTATCTGCAGGAGCAGACAGGTCCCTATAGTATCTAAGGCCATTATTAGATATTATATGTGGCCAATAAAGCAATCCTGAGTATATGGTCTAGACACTGGTTATTACGAGTTTCGTAGCACCATAATAGCTTTACTGAATCCTGGGATGTTTGATATCAAACATCTCAGAATAACAAACTTGCACTGATTCCAGTGTCAGCTTTATTATTCCCTGCAGTCAGGGGTCCCTTCTAGAGCAGACCCCTGAACCAGTCCAACCACTTGTGGGTTTCTGATTGATGAACACCCGCCTGCCACCACAAGACATGTTTCCGGGCCCCTGGGGTGGAGGTTTTGCTCCCTGTGCCCAGAAACAAAGCCTTTCCCGGGCAGAGGTGTTCACACCTTCCCCAGGTCAAGAAGAGCCATCCGGGACTTCAAAGGCCTTGCTGCCTTCACAACGCGACCCCCAGCCTCTTCTGCTATCATGAGTAGGCCCCCCTTCCATTCACACCCCATTTTTGGGGAAGACAGGTGAGAAAAATCAGGACAGCCCAAAAGATGTGCGAACCCCTGCCAACCACATTCCTCAGGTGGAGTGCGCACCCTAAGGGTGTAGTCAGCCTAAGGACAGTAGCCCATTGGCTACCACCTCGAGACCCCAAAACACTCCCTAAGTACAGCATTTGGGAGACAGCCCTGAGTCTCCAGAATTCAAATTCAACTCAACAAGAAGAAGAAGGACCAAAGAGCTATTGTGCAAAGTAGACAACAACTGCTTTGGCCCTAGGTCTACCAGCCTGTCTCCTGCTTCGGAACCCCTGCAAGCTGAAACCGGCGAGTTCTGCAGCCAGCAGCATCCAAGAACCCCAGGGACCTGTCCTGCATTCTAAAAAACTTCTGATCACCTGTGGACACTTGAATTGTCCAGCAGCAACCCAAGTCAGGACTCCAGATCCGGCTGGAACCGCAAGTTCTCACCACTCTGCACCGACACCCACGGCCCAAGTCTGAGTGGCCCAATACCCAGTGGGGTCCCATCGGCGATCCTGACCTGGGATTCAGCGTTGGAAAACCACCTATGACCTTCTCCTTGATGCCTGCAGCCTCATCCTGAAGGTTCCCCCAGACTGCGACTGGAACCAGTGCGAAGAACCCGACACGAAAAGACACGCCTGCATCCGCACCCTCTGAGCTGTGGGGGGCCCGACTGATGATGTCCTGGTGTCCAGCAACTCTCCAACTTCACCCTCCTGTTAATGGTTCTCTTTTTCCAGTCTCCTGGCTCCAGCCTGCATTCTTTTTCCTCGACTGGAAACCTCCATAGGAAAGCACCGGGCTCCCAACATCGCCGAAGTACCCTGTACCCGGCCGCCCGTGCGCTGCTGGTTGTGTAGACTTGGTGCTGACCTGGGACCCCCACTGCCCTACCTTAACCCCAGGAGCTTGCCTCTCCAAACCGTGTGGCCTGCCCGTGAGCAGCCACCAACCGAGGTGCCCCCAAGCCCCAATGGCTAACCTTGGCATCTTGCACCCAGTAGCCCTAGTGCCGCTGGTGGTGCACTTAGAGTGGTGACTTAAACCTTGGCTCTATCCTCCAAAACTCAATTACCAAAACCGTTTACTTACCTGCAAACTAAACACTGCTTTTTCCTCCATAGGACTACATGGTGGGTTTTTTCTGAAAAATATTTTAAGTGTTGTACTGCAAAAAAGTAACTTAGTGTTTTCAAATGAATTAACCTGCTAACTGATGTACTACAATGCCCAAACTGTTATTAGTTTGTTTTGCCTTAAGATAGAAAAGTAACGCAAATGTAACTAAGAATAAAACTAAAGCAATTGCAAGTATTTCAAGGAGTCTACAACATATTTTCACTACTGCAAAGTAACTTGTATGCTTCTACAAAACCAGTACACACTGTATCTTGAAAAATATCATTGTATTGAAAGTATCACTTACCTGCTACCAAGTAAATCTTGGTTCTAGAAATAAAAATAACAAGTAACACTTTTTATACAAACCATTTGTCTGCATTCAGTCCTTGAGTGTGTGACAGCATTGCTTGCCTGAGAGTGTACAACCAATGCTGAATACTACCCTTTGATAAGCCTGACTGCTCAACCACACTACAACAAAGGAGAGTAAGATATTATCTACTTTAGCCTCTGCTATACCACTGGGGATCCACTGGATTCTGTGCATACTATACCTTACTTTGGTATAGTATATACAGATTCAGCTTCTCCTTCAAGCAGCTGGGTGGTCCTCTAGGAATCCAAGGCAGTCCATCTGAAGTCTTCCACAGGTCCAGAAGTGTACTGAAGAGTTGTTGCGAGGGTCAAATATTTTAACTTGGTTGTATAGGAGGAACATGCTGACGCACCCCCAAATCTGGTTCAAGAAAGTTCTTTCCTTCCCCTCTCAAGGCTCCAGGAAGTCTGAGGTGAGAAAAGGCTAGCGTCAGGTTCTTTCGTGTGGGCTGGAGGCAAGCTCTTTGAAGTGTAAGTGGGGCAGAGAACAGCTCTGCCCCAGTTATCCTGGGAGGATAGCCCACTCTGTCCACACCTACTTTTCATGTCACAGTCTAGCAGTAATATACAAACCCTAACAGCACAGCCATTTACAGTCATGTAACCCAGGACACTATCAGAGGCAACAATGATTAAGACAAGCATATGCCACCTTTGTTAACACAAAAGAGGCTTGGGTCCTTGCACAATTTAGATTGGACCCCTGCTATTGTGTAAACTGCCAAGGTATCTAGTTGCCATATTTATTGATGTATTCAGAAAAAAAGGTACCAATGTTCCAAAATACAATGGAAGCGTAATGAGTTCACAAATTCCAAAACAAGAAATGTGGTCTATGCCATAATTTGTCAATGCCAGAAAATATATATCGGAAAAACAAACCCGGAGGTAAAACAAAAGATTGTACAACATCGCTCCAGACTAAAAAGAAAATACCACAGCCCCCTTGGTCAATCACTTTGTGGAGAATGGCCATACAAAAAGAGACTTTAAATGGACTGTACTTTGCCCAATAACGCTGAAATACTGCTAATGAGAAAGGAGGCTTACTGTATCATGAAGTTCAATACAGCCACAAGAGGTTTAAACAAAATGACAGAAATCAATAGACTATGATTCAAAACACAGATCCCAAATGTCTTTTTTCACAGTTTGGAACTACAACATCCATCATGCAATTTCAAAGCACAAGAAAAACAAATCCAATCCTTACGAGTTTGTTTCGGTAATTGGTTCTATAACCTTGAGAACATCCTTGAGAACATCCCAGCCACTCGAGCAGCCACGAAATTGAAGTCAGCTTGCAGATAGAATGAAAGGAACGGACTATTGAATGCAAGTTTAACCAACAAACAAAAGGAATTACCAAGTCATAAGGTAGCTTTGACCTGGAGGGCATAAATATCAAATGCAAAGCAAATAGACCACCTTTTAAGGCACACATTGAAAGCAGGAGGCTAAAGGCAAAGGCAGACGAACAGTGTTTTTTTTTTACCTAAAGGCAAGTGCAATCTAAAACACTGGCGTTTTCCAAAATGTTTGTATCACGCATTTTAAAGTTCGTGAATTTGCACATGTTAATAATTCCATACTGAACATGGCACATTCCCCCCACAGGAATTCACTTTCCCACAATGATCCTCTGTGGAGATATTCAACAATGGAGGATTCCATTGTGACATGACTAGAGGTATGATACTTAACTTATGAAGCAGTGTAGTTAAGTAATAGGGTCAGTCCATAAGCACCATTCCTCAAACACTTGTTTATTTTATTTTTAACAGATATGGCCAAGTCCAGGTCCTGAGGAGAACCCCTAGAATAATTAGGGGCTTGAAACACGTTGACCCATACCATTGGGTAAGAACAGTCGCGTCATCAGTATCTGAGAGGGATCTCGAATTGTAGTCAGTCTCTCCTTGACAAAATTAAAGATTAGCAACCCCAGGGCAATACACATTGGCAGGACACACTATATATGACAATAAGTGAACAATCTGCCTAGTGGTAATGTGTTAATGAAGGACATGTCAAAGAAATACTCGATATTGTTTATGTATATGAATATGAATATGCTAGTTGGTCATTATATATTGTTTGGTTATTCATGTATATTAATTTTGTATGGTTTGTTTGTATTTTGTGTTTTCCAAACTAAGTGTTGCCCTTGACACATGCCTTAATGAAAATGAAATCAGAACATTGGTACCTTTAGTTCTGAACAAATCAATAAACATGGCAACTAGATACCTTGGTAGTTTACACACCTTTGTAAATGTGTCATTTTCAGACTTGTGCATTAAAATCCAACTTTACCATTCTAAAGGATTTAGAATTACAATTAATTTGAGTGTAAACACCATATCTCTACCTGCTACCAACCCTGGGTTTGCACTTATTAAATTTAAGAAGGTAACCCAGTGTTAGTTAATGGGAGAGATAGGCCTTACAGTAATGAAAAACACAATTTTCACTACCAGGACATGTAAAACTTAAAACCATATGTCCTACTTTTTAAATACCATTCGCCCTGTCCTATGGGCTTTTAGGGCCTACCTTAGGCGTGACTTACAAATATTTAAAAGGAAAGTTTATGCCTGGTAAAAGATTTATTTTGCCAGGTCAAAATGACAGTTTAAAACTACAGTACAGGCAGCAATTGCAGGCCAGAGATATCTTTAAAAGGATTCTTTAGTGGGTGTCACAATGAGTGCTGCAGGCCCACTAGTAGCATTTAATTTAAATGCCCTGGGTACATACAGTAAGATACATTGGAGACTTGCACATTTAATTTTCTTGTAAATTAGGTGTAGTCAAATGCTACCATGTTTTAGAGAGTGAGCACGAGCACTTTGGCACTGAATTTCAGTAGCAAATTACCCAGAGTAATTAAAGACAACAAAAATGAGTTTAGCAAAGGAAGGAAGTGAAGGCAAAAGGTTTTACGATGACTCTGCAGGGAGGTCACGATCCAACAGACAGCATAAAGTAGGACTTGCCGGCAGAATCCTTCTCGAGGGCTAATAGTACTATCTCAAAGTCTAAACAAATCACTCTAGAGAATCTGAGCATGCAATCATTTGTTGTAAATCAGGGTCCCCAAAATGACCTGGGTTACGCCTGCATGCTTGACAAGAGGAAACAATGGGGGTTCTGGCTGAAGCGCAGTAAGGCTGCGCCAATATCAAAGTCAACAAACAAGGTGCCAGTACTGCGCGTTGATTGAACAATGTCGCGAATTGAGTGAGAAATCCTCAATTCCAAAAGACCACTCTTCCAGTCTGCTTAGTAAAAAATATTTCTTTTTATTTTTTATTTTTTATTTTGTTCTTTTATTCATGTTTCTATTTTCAGTTATAATGAATTTAACTGAGATTGGTTTTTTTTTGGGGGGGGGTTTAAGAAGCTGAAAAATATATACAAATTGGCTGCAAACTGAATCACATAATACAACCGAATAGTTTACAATTTGTACTCAAAACATTTGGTGAAAACATATAACATTAAATAGACAACACTAAGTGCACTTGGAAACATATACACAACAAGACTAGACAATTTTGATAGGAAGTGCAAGGTAGGAAAATTGAATGAAAAAAACTTAAACCAAGTGTAACTGCCCTGTATTAGTACATGTTTTTTGAAAACAGGTGCAGACACCTCTATTCAATATGGAAAAATATTATTTAGTATTTTCAAATACAATAGACCATCTCCAAGTTGATTCTAGGTTTTAATGATCTATTTATTGGTCTATAGGCCTCACAAAGGAGGACTAAGAGGTCAACGCGTTTCGAATCCCGTAAAGTGGTGGGATTCTCCTCAGGACCGTGTGGACTCAATCTGAAAAATAAATGGAATAAAATCTATCAGTCATACTATCCAGCAACTCTCAACTTAACATTCAGTCACACAAACACATTTCATACCTGTGTCTCCCTGTGTGGTGGTCGGTCTTTCGAGGGTGTAAGAGGCTGTGATTTGAAAAGAAGGGGGGTAGTCATGAGTAGTTATGTTGCTAAAGGATTAATGCAGCATGTATTCATTTAAATCATGGTACTCACTTTGCCAGGATTTGTGGTGTAGTTTTTCAATATTTCATCTCCGATTATTTATATCCCATTACTTCTATCATTCTTAGTTGGAATCTGTGGTGGAACAGAGGAGGAGCGGAGGTTATTTGATAATCAAGTAACGGGTTTTGTGCACCTAATTAGGTAAAGTCGGGGATTTGCATTGTCCATAAAATGCACAGTTACACGATTTTTAAGCGAGCATTTGTGATTCTCTGGAGGACACGTAGGGTGTTTTAACCAAGTTAAGCAGTTTTAAAGCGAGCAATTTGCATGGATTATCGCGTCTCTCTGGAGGACACATAAGGTGTGTATGTTATGTTCCGGCGCCATTAGTGCGGAAGTCCAAGAGTTTCTTCCATTTCACTTGAGTTTAGTTATTCCAATTGTAAAACAGTTGATGTGCAAGTCTTACCGTCGCTTGATAGTTCAAGTGTCCCCCACGGGCGTCTGGATCCTCTGATCGAGCGCTCGGCTAATTACGGTTGACCCGGTACTTGTATACATTAGTTCCTGGTTGACAGAATTCTGGGAAATGTAGTTCCGTAGGATTACGTCCAATTCATTGCAATCATGGTTAAGAAAATTAAAGTGGTGTACACATGTATTTTGTAAATAAAATGAATGATAGCTACTTAGTCCTGGTTGGCGAAATTCTGGGAAATGTGGATCCATAGGATTTCGTCCAAAACTTTGCAATCATGTATGGGGTAATTAAAGTGATGTACACGTAGTTGGATATCGCGTATTTTGTTTGCGGGAGAGATTCTTTGTATGTCAACCAAACAATTGGGCCTCAAGTCTGTTTTCATAGGTTATACAGTTCAGACATTTCATTTAAACCTCTAGTGGCCGAGTTAAATTTCAAGATAAGCATCGCTTCGCGCTGCTTCAATTTGGCCTCTATGTCTCCACCTCTCTGGTCATGCTCTACCTTCGAGATCACAGTCCATTTGAAGTTGAGATCTCCATGTGATTCATCAATCCAGTGTTGCACCAAAGGTGCTGTGACGATTTTTTTCTTTATTCTTGATTTATGTTGTGAAATTCTCTGTCTGATTTCTTGGTTGGTTTTTCCTATGTACAATTTTGCACATGGACAAAGAATGGCATAAATCAGATTTCGTGATTTACAATTTGTAAAAATGTTGTGCTTCCATGAGATCCCTTCATGTTGAAATACATCTCCTTCAATCGTGGAGTTGCAACAAAGGCATGTCCCACATTTTTTATGCCCTGTGACTGGAGGTAGGTTCACATACTCACGTAGTGTGAGGGCCTTTTTGACTGGGACTGCTGCTCTTATGATTTGGTTGGCTATGCTCTTATCCTTCTTAAAGGCAAAAAGTGGAGGAGCCTTTAACTGTGTGTCAATATCTTTAATCAGATGCCAATTTTGATGAATGTTTTTTTTGAGAAAATACGATGACGCACAAAAGGTGGTAACGCACACTGTACGTTCCAGGTTTTTCTTTTCTCTTTTTTTCAGAAGTTCATCGCGTGGTGTCCACCACGCCCGTTTTCTCGCCAGTTTAACCAATTTGGATGGGTAGCCACGATCTATTAGTCTCTCCATTAGCAGATTTGCATGATACATATACTCATCTTTGAATGAACAATTTCTTCGTATCCTTAGAAATTGACCTATTGGTAAATTTTCTTTTAAACTTCGCGGATGATTACTTGAGTAATGCAAAGCTTTGTTGCGGTCAGTTTCTTTTCTGTAGAGAGTAGTGACTAATTGTCCATTGGTGCAATAAACTTCTACATCAAGAAAGGAAAGTCTTGTATGAGACGATTGTATGCTAAATTTGATGTCTCTTGTGCGGCTATTTAGCCATCCATGAAAATCTGAAAGTTGTTCGCTTGAGCCAGACCAAGTAAAAAAGATGTCGTCAATAAAACGCACCCAACCTCCTATCCATTGGAAAAAAGGATTGTTATTATGGACATATCTGTCCTCGTATTCACTCATGAAAAGGATAGCAAGCTCAGGGGCAAAAGGACAACCCATGGCTACTCCTTTTATTTGGAGGAAGAAATCATCATGGAATTTAAAATAGTTTTTTGTTAGAGCCATTTTGGCCAATTCAACAATGAAATCAGTGGGTATTCTGACTGGACGATCCCTTTTGTCCAGGAAGATCTCCACCACTTCCAAGGCCTGATCCTGAGGAATTTGAGTATAGAGTGAAACTATATCCATGCTGACTAGGAGATCGTGGCCTTCGGTGAAAGGTAATTCCTTTAATTTATTCAGAAAATCAGTTGTATCTCTTAAAAAGGATTTAACCGTTACTGTGAAAGGTTTTAGGAAGAAGTCAATAAATTTGGAAACTGGCTCAAAGAGTGAGTCACACCCCGAGATAATGGGGCGGCCTGGTGGTGTTTTGGCATTCTTATGTACCTTTGGGAGTACATAGAACAACGGTGTTCGTGGGTGTTTATTCACTAAGTAGTTAAATTCTTGTTTACCTAGAAAGCCTTGTTCAAAGCCCTTGTTTAGAATTTTGCCCAGTTCATTTTGGAATTCAATGGTTGGATCTGCTCGTATTTTCCGATAGCATTCAATGTCTAATAGCTGCCGATTAGCTTCCGCTATGTAATCATTAGTGCCCCAGATGACAATGGAGCCGCCTTTATCGGCTTGTTTGACTATGATATTCTCCTAATTTTTGAGAGAAAAGAGCGCCTCTTTTTCTTTTTTAGACAGATTTGATTTGACAAAGTACTTATTTTTTTGCTCCTGTGATGCAATTGCTGACAGGACTGTTTTTTCAAAATAGATGACTTCCTTTGGTACTTTAAAAGCTGGCGGACAAAAAGTTGACTTTTTCTTTAGTCCCGTGGTTTCTGTCTGAGATACCTTTTCTTTGTCTGAAAAGAATGAAATTAAACGAATCTTCCGGCAAAACTCAATAAATTCAAGTTTCATTCTCACAAAGTCTGAAGATTTTGAGGGGACAAACGTGAGTCCCTTTTCCAATACGCTTATCTCCGATGGGGTGAGGACTTTATTTGAGAGGTTGATGATTGATGACTTATCTAACTTTTGTAATTTTGCCTCCTCGTTGACATCTCCCATGGTTGCTGATATCTCGTTTTTCCGCGAGTTTTTTGTTGGCCTTGAGCTAAAAAAGGCTGTTGTTGTTGTTGTTGTGTATTTTGTTGGAAGTTTTGTTGGTATTGTTGCTGTTGGTATCCCCCACGTCGATTGAATTGAGGTCGATAAGTACCTTGATCAGAATCACTTCCTCCTGACGATGATGTGTCTGAGAATTTTACGTTTGAAAAAGCGTATCCTTATCTACAACAGGACTTCTACTCTCGCCCGGAAGCGAGACGTTTTCTTCCAGACAACCAAGGACGATCACGAACCAAATATCTAACTTTCTCAGACACATCATCGTCAGGAGGAAGTGATTCTGATCAAGGTACTTATCGACCTCAATTCAATCGACGTGGGGGATACCAACAGCAACAATACCAACAAAACTTCCAACAAAATACGCAACAACAACAACAACAGCCTTTTTTAGCTCAAGGCCAACAAAAAACTCGCGGAAAAACGAGATATCAGCAACCATGGGAGATGTCAACGAGGAGGCAAAATTACAAAAGTTAGATAAGTCATCAATCATCAACCTCTCAAATAAAGTCCTCACCCCATCGGAGATAAGCGTATTGGAAAAGGGACTCACGTTTGTCCCCTCAAAATCTTCAGACTTTGTGAGAATGAAACTTGAATTTATTGAGTTTTGCCGGAAGATTAGTTTAATTTCATTCTTTTCAGACAAAGAAAAGGTATCTCAGACAGAAACCACGGGACTAAAGAAAAAGTCAACTTTTTGTCCGCCAGCTTTTAAAGTACCAAAGGAAGTCATCTATTTTGAAAAAACAGTCCTGTCAGCAATTGCATCACAGGAGCAAAAAAATAAGTACTTTGTCAAATCAAATCTGTCTAAAAAAGAAAAAGAGGCGCTCTTTTCTCTCAAAAATTAGGAGAATATCATAGTCAAACAAGCCGATAAAGGCGGCTCCATTGTCATCTGGGGCACTAATGATTACATAGCGGAAGCTAATCGGCAGCTATTAGACATTGAATGCTATCGGAAAATACGAGCAGATCCAACCATTGAATTCCAAAATGAACTGGGCAAAATTCTAAACAAGGGCTTTGAACAAGGCTTTCTAGGTAAACAAGAATTTAACTACTTAGTGAATAAACACCCACGAACACCGTTGTTCTATGTACTCCCAAAGGTACATAAGAATGCCAAAACACCACCAGGCCGCCCCATTATCTCGGGGTGTGACTCACTCTTTGAGCCAGTTTCCAAATGTATTGACTTCTTCCTAAAACCTTTCACAGTAACGGTTAAATCCTTTTTAAGAGATACAACTGATTTTCTGAATAAATTAAAGGAATTACCGTTCACCGAAGGCCACGATCTCCTAGTCAGCATGGATATAGTTTCACTCTATACTCAAATTCCTCAGGATCAGGCCTTGGAAGTGGTGGAGATCTTCCTGGACAAAAGGGATCGTCCAGTCAGAATACCCACTGATTTCATTGTTGAATTGGCCAAAATGGCTCTAACAAAAAACTATTTTAAATTCCATGATGATTTCTTCCTCCAAATAAAAGGAGTAGCCATGGGTTGTCCTTTTGCCCCTGAGCTTGCTATCCTTTTCATGAGTGAATACGAGGACAGATATGTCCATAATAACAATCCTTTTTTCCAATGGATAGGAGGTTGGGTGCGTTTTATTGACGACATCTTTTTTACTTGGTCTGGCACAAGCGAACAACTTTCAGATTTTCATGGATGGCTAAATAGCCGCACAAGAGACATCAAATTTAGCATACAATCGTCTCATACAAGACTTTCCTTTCTTGATGTAGAAGTTTATTGCACCAATGGACAATTAGTCACTACTCTCTACAGAAAAGAAACTGACCGCAACAAAGCTTTGCATTACTCAAGTAATCATCCGCGAAGTTTAAAAGAAAATTTACCAATAGGTCAATTTCTAAGGATACGAAGAAATTGTTCATTCAAAGATGAGTATATGTATCATACAAATCTGCTAATGGAGAGACTAATAGATCGTGGCTACCCATCCAAATTGGTTAAACTGGCGAGAAAACGGGCGTGGTGGACACCACGCGATGAACTTCTGAAAAAAAGAGAAAAGAAAAACCTGGAACGTACAGTGTGCGTTACCACCTTTTGTGCGTCATCGAATTTTCTCAAAAAAACCATTCATCAAAATTGCCATCTGATTAAAGATATTGACACACAGTTAAAGGCTCCTCCACTTTTTGCCTTTAAGAAGGATAAGAGCATAGCCAACCAAATCATAAGAGCAGCAGTCCCAGTCAAAAAGGCCCTCACACTACGTGAGTATGTGAACCTACCTCCAGTCACAGGGCATAAAAAATGTGGGACATGCCTTTGTTGCAACTCCACGATTGAAGGAGATGTATTTCAACATGAAGGGATCTCATGGAAGCACAACATTTTTACAAATTGTAAATCACGAAATCTGATTTATGCCATTCTTTGTCCATGTGCAAAATTGTACATAGGAAAAACCAACCAAGAAATCAGACAGAGAATTTCACAACATAAATCAAGAATAAAGAAAAAAATCGTCACAGCACCTTTGGTGCAACACTGGATTGATGAATCACATGGAGATCTCGACTTCAAATGGACTGTGATCTCGAAGGTAGAGCATGACCAGAGAGGTGGAGACATAGAGGCCAAATTGAAGCAGCGCGAAGCGATGCTTATCTTGAAATTTAACTCGGCCACTAGAGGTTTAAATGAAATGTCTGAACTGTATAACCTATGAAAACAGACTTGAGGCCCAATTGTTTGTTTGACATACAAAGAATCTCTCCCGCAAACAAAATACGCGATATCCAACTACGTGTACATCACTTTAATTACCCCATACATGATTGCAAAGTTTTGGATGAAATCCTATGGATCCACATTTCCCAGAATTTCGCCAACCAGGACTAAGTAGCTATCATTCATTTTATTTACAAAATACATGTGTACACCACTTTAATTTTCTTAACCATGATTGCAATGAATTGGACGTAATCCTACGGAACTACATTTCCCAGAATTCTGTCAACCAGGAACTAATGTATACAAGTACCGGGTCAACCGTAATTAGCCGAGCGCTCGATCAGAGGATCCAGACGCCCGTGGGGGACACTTGAACTATCAAGCGACGGTAAGACTTGCACATCAACTGTTTTACAATTGGAATAACTAAACTCAAGTGAAATGGAAGAAACTCTTGGACTTCCGCACTAATGGCGCCGGAACATAACATACACACCTTATGTGTCCTCCAGAGAGACGCGATAATCCATGCAAATTGCTCGCTTTAAAACTGCTTAACTTGGTTAAAACACCCTACGTGTCCTCCAGAGAATCACAAATGCTCGCTTAAAAATCGTGTAACTGTGCATTTTACGGACAATGCAAATCCCCGACTTTACTTAATTAGGTGCACAAAACCCGGTACTTGATTATCAAATAACCTCCGCTCCTCCTCTGTTCCACCACAGATTCCAACTAAGAATGATAGAAGTAATGGGATATAAATAATCGGAGATGAAATATTGAAAAACTACACCACAAATCCTGGCAAAGTGAGTACCATGATTTAAATGAATACATGCTGCATTAATCCTTTAGCAACATAACTACTCATGACTACCCCCCTTCTTTTCAAATCACAGCCTCTTACACCCTCGAAAGACCGACCACCACACAGGGAGACACAGGTATGAAATGTGTTTGTGTGACTGAATGTTAAGTTGAGAGTTGCTGGATAGTATGACTGATAGATTTTATTCCATTTATTTTTCAGATTGAGTCCACACGGTCCTGATGAGAATCCCACCACTTTACGGGATTCGAAACGCGTTGACCTCTTAGTCCTCCTTTGTGAGGCCTATAGACCAATCAATAGATCATTAAAACCTAGAATCAACTTGGAGATGGTCTATTGTATTTGAAAATACTAAATAATATTTTTCCATATTGAATAGAGGTGTCTGCACCTGTTTTCAAAAAACATGTACTAATACAGGGCAGTTACACTTGGTTTAAGTTTTTTTTCATTCAATTTTCCTACCTTGCACTTCCTATCAAAATTGTCTAGTCTTGTTGTGTATATGTTTCCAAGTGCACTTAGTGTTGTCTATTTAATGTTATATGTTTTCACCAAATGTTTTGAGTACAAATTGTAAACTATTCGGTTGTATTATGTGATTCAGTTTGCAGCCAATTTGTATATATTTTTCAGCTTCTTAAACCCCCCCCCCCCAAAAAAAACAATCTCAGTTAAATTCATTATAACTGAAAATAGAAACATGAATAAAAGAACAAAATAAAAAATAAAAAATAAAAAGAAATATTTTTGACTAAGCAGACTGAAAGAGTGGTCTTTTGGAATTGAGGATTTCTCACTCAATTCGCGACATTGTTCAATCAACGTGCAGTACTGGCACCTTGTTTGTTGACTTTGCATGCTTGACAAAGCGCTTGAGATTATTAATCTAGTTCTCAATGCCACACTGAAGACCACTCTTGATGTGGCCTAGGTTCTGGGCATTTGGAAGCAGACAAAGGGAATGCCTCTTTTGAAAAACACCCTGGCAGATCTTACTATTCTGTCCAATTTCAGTCCTATTATCCTTCTCCCCGTAGCCTCTAAAATGCTGGAGAAACTGATTAAAACCTAATGCTTGGAAAATCTTGAACAAGATCTCCTACATCCATTCATCCCAATTTGACTTTAGACCCCGACACAGCAAAGAAGCATCATTGTTGGAAGTGTTAGAATCCATTACAAGGTGCCTGCCACAAGATGCAGGGATCAACAGTGGGCACTATAGGTACCAACTAGAGGCTGTGCACCAAAGTGAGCCCTGCTGGGGGCCCCAAACAAGCTTTCCGACATGGTTTCCATGTCAGATAGGCCGGCATGGAAACCATGTCGAAAAACTATGCATTGTAATCTCAAGGCCGGAAAGGCATGCCCTTGAGATTACTGGCCGTTTCTGACTGACAAAGCGCCTCTCCAAGCCCGTCAGAAGCCAGCCGGAATGATCGGCCGGTTTACTTTCTGACCCCCTAAATCTTAATTAGGCGGTTTGAAAGTAAACAAGGAGCCCACTAAGATTCGGCTCAGAACAGTCGGAATCTTCCGAGCCGCATCATAATCGGCCCCTAAATGTTCAATGTACCCAAATCCATTGTATTAAGTGAAGAAATCAATAAATAGTTTTAATTTGTCTAAATATATTTAGGATTTATACATTCGGGAGCAAGGTGTATGCATTTTACATATGTGGACATAATGTTTTTGCTTCAATTACAAACAGATGGCGCAAAACATCTTCCACCAGGGCAGATAGGTGCAGATAGTGTGAATCAATAAAGGAATATACACATACAATTTCAAAATTTCACTAAATATCTCATTCGCTGTTTACACATTCCTTGTTCAACATGCATTTGGTTGTCAAGATTAAATGCCAGACCAATAGGTGAGCGGTCACATTGGGTTAAGGCTTGAAAACAATAAAAGAAGTATAGGAGACCACTTTGAATGTCTCTTGTCAAGCATGTGGACTGCCTCAACATAAACTATGCCTGACCCAAAAATGTAAGAAAATTAGTTGTCTATGTACTATTGATTCTTCGTACTTTTCCTTTGATGTACAATTTTCTTTGAAATGTTGTGAAGTGTTTAGAATCCACACATTTTCAGTGCCTTTTCCTCCATCTGAATATCTTACACTGCACCTCTTTCATCTTCAACACCCTCTTTTCACTCTTCTGAATGTGCCTCCTTGCATCTCCTTCACTTCACCTACCCTCAAACACACAACAAACCCACTCACACGTTAGCAAAACATTTTCTTCTATGTTCTCATTGTCAATATTTTGACAGATGCGTACCTCCTTCACACACATATGCATAGAATCACTGCCACACATTGCTGCTGCTCTATGCGCTCTGTAGAGGCCAAGGATTGGATGACCATGCATTCCAAACACCTTTTTAACACACTGACGGGAACTATGAGAAACTGACAGACTTCAGACTCAACTCCAGTGCTCTGAATCTGGCCTGCTATAAACACTTGGAGGTGACTGTAGGAAGCTGGCTCTGTGTATACTACACCAAAGTAAGGTATAGTGTGCACAGAGTCCAGGGAGTGCCAGAGGGGTAGCAGAGGATAAATTAGATAAGTACTAACAGCTTAGTTTGTGGTAGTGTGGGCGAGCAGATAGACTTATCAGTAGGGTGTGTTAATCATTTATTGTATTCACTCAATCAAGAACTGATTACATACACTCAGTGAAAGAATCCAGACCAATTGGGTAAGTATAAAAAAAGTATACTTAGATTTTATTTCTGGAACGAAGCAGGACTTGGTAGAGGTAAGTAAAATGGACTTGAAATTGCAAACTTTACAAGGCAATGCAATTGGGAATGGATTTGCAATCATTACAGGTTGGTATATGCTTTAAAAACAGTTTAAGTTGTACAGTAATTACTTTTGATTACTTTTGCATTACTATTGGATTACATCAACTACTTAGGGTGATATGCTTAGATATCACACAGTGGGTCCTACAATACAACAGTAGGTAAGACTTTTTCAGGTTTGCAATATAGTTGCTTTTCTTTCATACAAAAGTTCAACTCAACAGAACAATTTAAGGAACAAAACATAACAACATCAGCTCCTATGGTAAAAAGAGTGTTATCGATTCTCAATAAGTAAACAACTTACGAGGAGGAGTTTTGGGGTTTAGGACCAAGGTTCACCAAAAACAAGGTAGGCACTCAATTTGCATCACCAGTGGCACTGGGGCAGTCGGGTGCAGAGTGCAGGGGCCCAATGTTAGCCAAAGGAGCCTTCAGTCAGGGGGTGCTTTCGAGCAGGCCACTCGTTTGTGGAAGCAAAGCTCCTGGGATTAGGATAAGTACTGCAGGGGCCAACAATCAACACAAGAGCTGCAGCACCAGAGGCAAAGGGGCACCGGGTGCAGAGTGCCAAGGAGACGTTGGGAGCTCTGCAGAATTCAATGAAGATCTCTGGTTAGGCAAAGATGATCGTCGTGTCTTCTTAATAGGTCTGGTTGTAGTCGGGGGAACCCTTCAGGTTGAGGCTGTAGGCGTCGGCTTGAAGCTTGAGGGAGGTTGAAGATCACCAGATCCCAGGTCAGGATCCCTGGGGAGACCTCCTTGTGGTGTTGGGCCACTCGGGCCGAGAGCGTCGGGTGCAGAACTGCAGAGTCGCCGGCATCAGGGCTCCGGTCTTGGAGTCTTTGTTGAGCAAATCTGGTGCTCACAGGAGACAGAGCATGTAAGGTAAGTGCAGGGTTTGTCCTATGGGCTCTGAGGGTTTGCTGACTGCTGGACACGCCAGGGTTTCCGCTGTAGGCAGGTCGAAGTCGGGACAGGCTGGTAGGGTTGAGTTAAAAAAGCACATGGAGGGGGACTGAGATTTGTACTTCAACTCGCCTTTCTCACCTGAGGGGTAGGGGTGACAAAGGTGGACACACCTCTCCTTCTAGCTCCATTTTTCTGAAGATTCTCCCACCCAAAGTGGGGGTCAGAACCGGTGGGAGCCAGTTGCTCTGGCAGCAAGAGGCAGAGAAGCATCTGAATCTTCCCCAACCCGTCCAGGGGGAAGAGGCATGACACCTCTGCCCAGGATGGGCTTTGTTTCTGGACTCAGAGAGTGGAGGCTTTCTACCCAGGGTTCCAGAAACCTGTCAGCTGGGAGCAAATCGCAGTCAGCCATTCAGGAACCACACCAGGGCTGGTTCTTTTTCAGGGGCATCTCTAAGATGCCCTCTGTGTGCATTTTACATTAAATCCCACACAGGCATAGGTTTAATCTGCTTAGAAGTTTGCTACCAAAATTCTCAGTTTTTAGTAAAGCCATTATAGAGCTGTAGAGTTCGTAACGACTAATACTCAGACCGTATACTCTTTATGGCTTTACTGCACTTACAATGTCTAAGAATGGATTAAACACTGTAGGAGTAAAGTGCTCATGCAACGGTACCTTCACCAGTGGTTTAGTGCACACTGAAGAGGGGTGGGTTACCTAGATCACAGGAAGTGGATTACAGGCATGGCACACAGGGTCATAAGCCATGTCGAATCTTCACTTTTTCTGCACCAAAACATGCACCCTGCAATAACAGTGAGTGGGTGTCAAGGTACAGGGCCCATAAGGGTGGATCAATAGGTGCTGCAACCCTTAGAGTCCTTCCCTGGTCACAGTGCCCTTAGTACCCAAGGTACCTTTTACTAAGGACTTACCTGTGGCCAGAGATGTGCCGATTGGGGGTCCCAATGTACAGCTTTTGGGAAGAACACAGGCCCTGAGAACCTGATTGGCAGGAACCCAGGGCACACAAAGTCAAAGTGCATCATGTGTCAAGCAAATCGTGGAAGATAACCATGCAAAAGGTGCACTTTACTACACAACCCCCCTTTCCCCAAACGAAAGAGGATGAGACTAACTTTTCCCAAGAGAGTCTTCATTGTCTAAGTGGAAAGATCTGGAAAGGCCTTCTGCATTGCTATGGGTATTCCCAGGTCTATGTTCCACCGTGAAGCGCATTCCCTGTAGGTAGAAGGACCACATCAAAAGTTTTGGAATTTCCCCTTTCATCTACATTAGCCATCTGAGAGGTTTGCGGTCAGTTTGAACTAGGAAGTGAGTACCAAACAGGTATGGTCTCAGCTTCTTCAGGGATAAAACCACAGCAAACGCCTCCCTCTCAATGGCACTCCAGAGCTGCTCCCTGGGAAGCAGCCTTCTGCTTATGAAAGCAACAGGTTGGGCTTGTCCATCAAAATTGGTCTGGGATAGGACCCCTTCTATCCCTAGATCAGAGGATCAGTCTGCACAATTAACTGCTTGGAGTAATCTGGAGCCTTGAGAATAGGTGCTGTACACATTGCCTCTTTTAGGGTGTCAAAAGCCTTTTGGCAGGCAACTGTCCAGTTCACTTTCTTGGGCATCTTGTAGAAGGCAAGTTCTTTGAGGGGTGTCACAATGGACCCATACCCCTTCACAAACCTCCTATAGTACCCAGTCATGCCAAGGAATGCCTTGATTTGCCTCTGGGTTGTCAAAGTTTCCCAATCCAGAATTGTCTGGATTTTGGGCTGTAGTGGTTAAACTTGGCCTCCACTTATAAGGTGGTCCAAGTATACAACAGTTCCCCGCCCTATCTGGCACTTAGATGCCTTGATGGGTAGGCCTGCAGCTTACATAGCCTGTAAAACCTTCTCCAGGTGGACCAGGTGATCCTGCCAGGAAGAGCTAAACACAGCAATATCATCAAGATAAGCTGTGGAAGATGGGAGGGGCATTATTTAAACCAAAGGGCATCAAAGTGAACTGGAAGTGCGCATCAGGTGTGGAGAATGCAGTCTTTTCTTTTGCTCCAGGGGCCATGCCAATCTGCCAGTACCCTGCAATTATGTCAACGGTACTTAACCACTTGGATGCTAAGGGTGGTACCTGCAAATCAATGTAATTTCCATTGAAATCAATGGAAACTCCATGACGAGTTACCCTTGTCATTAGCAGCCAAGTGGTTAAGTATTTGGCAGCCCTGATCTTATCTATCAGTTCATCAGCTCAGGCGATGGGGTGGGCTTCTGGCTTGATGACCCTTGGAACAGAGATTCACATGGAACTCAGTCTCAGGAAGGTTTATTTAGTTTCACAGACCTTTCTGTGTAGAATTAATCATTTAAGCAAAATAAAATGTATATAACAAAATAAACAATGTTATTCAATTCGAATTTGATGAGGTAATTAACAGCACAGCCGGTATTTGTATGATGAGTAACTATGGTTCAGCCAAACCGAGTTTGATTAGACAAGAAACACACATTACATTTTCAGATACAGAGAATAAATCATTGTGTCATTACTATAGAAAGTTGTCTGTCTTTGTTCATGTGTCGACAACGTTTCGACCCTAGGAAGGATAAAAGGTACTCATCAGGACTGAAATGGCCTGAGGTCTGGGGAATAAAAGATGACACTGGTTAACGGTCTGATAAAATCAGGGGTGTAGAGGATGGAAAACAATTGTGCGAATACATACTGGCTGGGATTGTAGAAGCGCTGTAACTGATGAGGGAGCACTAGAGGTTGGCAACTGAAATCAATCTTGGTCGGTAGAAGGCATCTAAAATTTTCTGACCTGAATTACAGTACTCTTAACAGTTTCTGTGTGGAAAAAAGGACTTACGTTTTAAAATTGCATTTATTTGGAAAATACCTTGGGCTGGTTAAGATGTTAGAATTGGCTCACATAGATGCCATTATGGTACGGGAATGAACTGGAGGCTGCTATATGAAGTCATCTACCAAGATATTAAATAATATAATCTTGGAATTGCAAACCACATCACTATATACATGCATACTTATCGCATGGTGCATGATCTGCAAAGAGTAAGCCATTTAAGTTTAACTGGTGTGGGTCAATGAACACTATACTATGTTAAGTCGCACACCCAACCATTTGGATGTAGTACTAAACAAATAAATATAAACAACGTATTAAACACAAACAAATATCAAGGTACATGATTAGTGAGCTAGAAGACGTCAGGTTTGTGGTTGTAGGCAAGCTCAGTATAAGGGCACTTATACTATTGTTGTGATAGTGTGTACACGATACCAGCATAATTACTAAAAAAAGAAATACACATAAGCTGGCAGAGTATCACATCATTAGAAACTACTACTGACACAATTTGTGAAAGGCCAAAGTTGATAGAGATGATAGTGAGTACTAGTCTCACAACTTGTGGCGTAGAATGACCTTGTAGATGGCGAAGGGGGAGGGATCAGTGAGTCAGTTCATTAGGGTAACGAAGTTTCACCATTCTGTTCATTAGGGTCACAAAGTTTCGCCATTCTTCAATTGCATTACACCATGTTTTATAGCATCAAAAGTGTCAATCCATTTGTATTCAAGTCTTTGTAAGGAGGCATTTCATGTCTCCTCCCTTGGATGGCAAGGTTGCTTGTCTAAGTATTTGCCATTTGATGATCTTCGCTGTGTGCTTTTTCTCCAGGTAATGGGCAACTATAGGTGCTGTGATGATTGAGCATCGGATTCTGCTTCTATGTTGGGAAACCCTAGCTCTTGTTGATTGGTCTGACCAATGTAGATCAATTCACAAAGACACCATATACAGTATACAACATTAGTGAACGCACAGTTTGTATGTTGTTGTAACGTAGTTTTGACACTCCCATGAGTGAACATTTTTGTGTTCAAAGTAACTTCATATGAAGTACAGCCCCCACATTTGTAGTGTCCTTTATTCGATTCTAGCCCCCATGTGGAAAGGATGGTGCTGTTATATTTGATTTTATCTGTATTGGCGTGAACTAATGGCTGTTTGATATTCCTACCCTTTCCAAAAGAAAAAAAGGGAAGTTCTTTGAAGGTCTCCATCGTGGTAAGTACTGATTGCTGCTTCTTGATGATTTTCACTATCTTATTAGTCTCTGGGCAATAGGTAGTTACACAGACAACGTTGTTGATTTTAGGTTTGGGATGTGTCTGAAGAATCTGTTCTCTCAGACTGTACCATGCTCTTTTCATTGAGTTTCTCACGAGGCGTTTCTGATAGCCTCTTTCACGGAGGGCACTTATACAATTGTTGTGATAGTATGTACATGATACCAGCACAATTACTGAAAAATAAATACATGTAAGCTGGCAGAGTATTACATCATTAGAAACTACTACTGACACAATTTGTGAGAGGCTAGTGTTGATAGTGAGAACGAGTCTTACAGCTTGTGGGATAGAAGGACCTTGTAGATGGCGAAAGGGGAGGGATCAGTGAGTCAGTTAATTAGGGTAACGAAGTTTCGCCATTAAGTACATAAGGTTCACGAAGTTTCGCCATTCTTCAACTGCATTTAAACAATTTTTTATAGCATCACTAGGGTCAATCCATTTACATTCCAGTCTTAGCCTTGGTGACAGAATTGAGGCATCTGTAGTTCACACAAAATCTAATGTCTCTCTTTCCACCCTGTGGATGAGATTTGGCGACTTGGACCACTGGGCTGGTCCAGGGACACTCAGAAGGCTTTATAACTCCCAACTTCAGCATCTTGCTGACCTCAGCTTTGATTCTTTCCTTAACTTGGTCAAACTGGCAACAGAATTTGGTTTTGACAGGCAAGCAGTCTCCAGTGTCCACATCATGGGAATACCAGGGAGTCTGACCAGGGGTTAAGAAAAATATCTGTGCATGCTGTTGAAAAACCAGTCAGCAATCAGACCTCTGTTGAGCAGAGAGGGTGTCTGAATAGACATCTACATCTACTGACCCATCTTGGGGGCTATAAGAGAGGAGGTCAGGGAGAGGTTGACTGTCTGTCTCTTGATCCTCATCGGTAACCATCAACATAGTCACATCAACCCTGTCACATTAGAGTTTCAGGCAGTTCACATCTATCACCCTTTTGGGGGACCTGGTAGTGCCCAGATTTACCAAGTAGGTGACCTTCACTCTTTTTTTCTAGGTTAGGGTAAGGGCCACTCCATTTGCCCGGAAGAGCCCTTTGTGCCACTGGCTCCAAAACCCACACCTGCTGCCCTGGTTTGACTTCTACCAGTGCAGCTTTCTGGTCATATCAGAGCTTCTGGAACTCCTGACTGGACTCTTTCTGCCTGTACTCTGCCACCCTGTAACGAAGGCCTAGTACATAGTCCACCACATCTTGCTTTGGGACACTATGTGATTTCTCCCATCCTTCTCTCACAAGTGAGAGTGGTCCCCATACAGGGTAGCCAAACAGAAGTTCAAAGTGTGAAAACCCTACTCCCTTCTGAGGCACCGCTCTGTAGGCAAAATAAAGGCAGGGCAGCAGAACATTCCTTCTTCTTTTGAGTTTTTCAATGAGTCCCATTATCATGCCTTTGAATGTTTTGTTGAATCTCTCAACAAGACCATTGGTTTGTGGGTGGTAAGGAATTGTGAACTTATAGAGATATGAATTTGAAACCTCCTTTTGATACTACCTCCTTAGTAAACTCTACTCTTGTGAAAACACCAATGGGGGCTTTGGCTAGTATAGTGGCTGTTGTAGTCCTAAGGGAATGCCTTCAGGATACCTGGTGGCACGACTCACTACCACCAGTATGAATTTGTTTCCTGAGGCGTTGGTAGGTTCAAGTGGACCCACTATATCCAGTCCTTCCCTCTCAGAGGGAACCCCAACCACTGGTAGTTGAATTAAGGGGGCCCTCTGTGTCCTCCTGTCTTGCCACTGGTGACACGGGAGCTTACAAACTCCTTCACTTTTGGGGATATCTGGGGACAATAAAAGTGGGTGACAGTCTTTCCCAAGTTTCTGTCTGACCCAGATGTTTAGTTAGGGTGATGTCATTGGCTAATGTGAGTAGAAACTCTCTATACAGCTGAGGTACTACCATTCTCCTAGTGGCACGGGGCTTGGGAACTCTGGCTACAGTGTAGAGGAATCCTTCCTCAAAAAGACCTTGTGGGAGCCACTGACATCTCCCTGTTCCTGTGCAGCAGCTTGCTGCCTCGGGCCTTCAGGAGTGGGGTAGACTTGATGCCCAAGGCACAGCTGTTCCCGAGAGGGTCCCACTGGGCCCAGGAACTGTACCTCGTAAGGCTCAAGTTCCATGGGCTCAGTTCCCTCTTTGGCTGGCAAGTCCTCGTCCTGAGGAGAGGGGTCATGATCTTTCTGCTGTGTGGAAGCTGTGTCACAGTAGCGGGTGCTACCAGCCGAGAGTGGTGGGGTGGGGACCCGGAGAAAATAAAAAAAAACACTTACCTGGGTCGGCGGGCCAGCCGCCGTCTCTCCTCAGTCCTTTTCCTGCTTCTTGTATCCAATGGCAGCAGGAAGCAGCAGGCAGCACCCGGGCTCCCAGGCTCCCCTAAGCCAATCACAACTCTGCAATTAAGCATTGTGATTAGTCTGAGCGCCATGGTTCGGCGCCCAGACGGGGACTGGGAGGCTTTGCATGTTCCACACCAGGCTGTGTAATGCAGCCTGGTGGGGAACATGCAAAATGCGCATGACTGTTTTGGCCGACACAAGAGGGCCGGCCAAGCAATAATGCACACTTACGGAGTGGAAACCACTCCTCCCCTTACTCTGGCCAGCCCACCCCAAGAGCCGCTGACTTCAATAGAAAAAAATGAAATGATAACAACAATACGTTATTATCATTTTCATTTTTCTTTTGAGCAGTGGGGTGACGGAGCCGCCACTGCTGTGTCACTAGTCCTCCGACATTCTTCTAGGGAGGTTGGACCATCATTTAAGGCTCCAGTTCTCTCTGTTCACCCTGTGCTAGGCATTGTGCTCTTGTTTTCACACACACTATCTAATGTATTTGCACCATGGCTGCATGTGCTTTTCTTTCCACCTCAGCCCATGCTGAGGTCTCCAGATCATTTCCAAGCAGCCAGTCGGCAGAGAGTTTGGGAGAGACCAATACCTGCTTCAGGCCAGCAAAACCCCTCCCCCAGTCTAATGTCACTACAACCATGACATGGTTAGTGCTAACACTGTCAGCATTGGTAGCTGGATATGTTTTTTTAGTCAGGTATTGCTCTTGGGAAACCAGTGAGTCGCTCACCATGGTGACACTGGCACATGTATCATTCAGGGCTTTTATCTTAGTCTCATTCCTATTCACTAAGGAGTATTGCATGTATTTCTATTAATTAGGGGGTCAGACAGCCAAAGTGGCTAACCCTTCCTCCCCCTCAGAGACTAAAACCGACGCAGTGTGGACCCTGATTTACCCCGGGCACACTATTGAGCCCATCTAGAGATCTGCCACACCAGTAGAAACTGGAGGGGGACTAGGGGCTACTTTGTTGGGAGAGGCAGGATCTCCAGTTCGATGTCCCATCTTGTTACAGTTGAAACACCAGGCCTTAGCAGAATCAAAATGTTTCCCCTTATACGTACCAGTGGCTGGGAAGAGTTCTTGCGTCTACCACTCTGGATAGGATTTTGGGGGCCTTTAGAAGACTCTTGCGTTTTATCTTTGGGCTTCACACCCTCTTTCCCCTGGGGAGGCTTTGTAATCTTCTTCTTTTGGTCACCCCCAGTGGTTGTCTTGGTCAACCTTGTCTTGAACCAGTGGTCCGTCTTCTTTGTCTATTCTGTGAAGAAATTGGACCTAGGTATACCAAATACTGATGCACAATTTTCCTTGAAGCAGTTAATGTATTCCTTCATAAACAAATTATAAAGTTCCTCATAACTCTGCACTTTACGTTAAGTCAACCAGCCATCTAGTGTTTTTACTAAATAGTCTACAAATTCCACCCAGGATGGACTCTAAGATTTTTGAGCCCCCATAAATTTAATTCTAGACTCCTTCAGAAGTGAGTCCAAATCCCTTAATAAGGGTGCCCTTCCCGAGTTCATAGGACTCTGCTTCTGCCCCAGTAAGGCTAAGGAGTCTGTCTCTGCACTTACCAGAGAACAGTACCCAGAGAAGTGCCCCGCAGTGAGTCTTCCTGACATTTCTGGCCTCACAAACCCTCTCAAAGCCTGTGAACCATCATCACCATCTTCAAATTTAGAGACAATCCCTTTGAGGATTTTAGAATCATAAGATCCTTCCTTTTCTTGACTTTTTAAATTGTTGCCACCACTGATAGGTCCTAACCCGATCTCTGCTCTTTCTTTATCTTTATCTTGAGTCTAGTCTCTAGCTTTAGTCTTTTGGTCAACCTTGCTGAAGGGTTGTCCTCCTCAGAGAAGTTGTCCTCACTGTCTGGTATATAGTTAGCCCAGCCTCTGAAGGATCTAGACCATACACTCCTTGGGTTTGGAGGGTAGGTTACAAGTTCCCATCCTCCCTAAGAAGTTGAGGGGGTTGTTTAATACCTCCTCAGCCTCACTACTTTCCTCATTCTCCTGAAGATTCTCATCTTCAGAAGTGGGGTGGTACCTTGCATACCCTGCCAGGAACATCTGGTAGGGTTGGACCCAGTTCTTATTTGCTTAGCTTAACACTCAAGCCGTAACTCTCTATCCTCTAGGTTGGAGTATGTTTATGGTTTTTGTAAAGCGCGACACTCGTCCCAAGGGACATCACGGCGCTGTAAATCAAAGGCAACTGCTGAGGACTGAATTGGGGAGTTAGTTTTTGGGAAAAAGGTGAGTTTTAAGTTTTTGGCGGAATTGAAGGTAGTTTGTGGTGAGTCTGAGGTCTACAGGTAGCTCATTCCATCTTTTGGCGGCCAAGTATGAGAAGGCGCGACCGCCAGTTCGTGCTTTGTAGATGCGCTTGGATTTAGCCAGCGCCAGGTGGTTAGATCTTAGGTTCCTGCTGGGGATGTAGAACTCAATTTTCTCTTGAAGAATGAGGGGGCCCGTTTTATGAAGAGCTCTGTGTGCATGACAGAGTAGTTTGAAGGTGGCTCTCTGACGCATTGGTAGCCAATGGAGTCTTTTGAGACATGCGGATGCCGAGTCTCGCCTGCCTTTGTTACATACCAGTTTGGCCGCCTGGTTTTGGAGGATCTGAAGGCGGGAGAACAGGTGTTCGTTCATCCCTTCGAACAGGGCATTTCCATAGTCCAGGCGACTAGCTAGAAGGGCTTGAGTGACGGTGCGTCGACAGTCCAGGGGTATCCAGGAAAAGATTTTTGCCAGGAGTTTAAGTATTGCGAATCCCTTGCCCCATAATGAACGGATGTGGTCCTTCATGGACACGACATCGTCCATAATGATGCCGAGATTCCTGGCATGCTGTTTTGGAGTAGGAGCTGATCCCAGTGAGGATGGCCACCATGTGGCATTCCATGTGAGTTTAGCTCCTCCAAACAGGAGTATCTCTGATTTGCCGGCATTTAGCTTTAAGCAATGGGTGCGCATCCAGCTAGCCATTTCAGAGAGACAGCCATGTAGCTTTTCTTTTGCTGTCTCTGGTCCCTCATCCATTTTCACCATCAGCTGTGTGTCGTCGGCATATGAACATATGCCGATGCCCCACTTTCTTGCAATGTCTGCCAGAGATGATACGTAGACATTAAAGAGAGTGGGGCTCAGTGAGGCCCCTTGTGGGACTCCACAGCTGATGTGATAGGGTTTTGAGTGGAATTGGCCCATATGGACTGATTGGCTGCGATTGCTGAGAAACGATTTAATCCAGCCCAAAGCTGTGGCTTGCACTCCTTTGCTTAGGAGGATGTTTAAAAGGCGGTCGTGTGACACCGTGTCAAACGCCGCTGACAGGTCGAGCAGTATCAGAGCCACAGATCCCCCTTGATCTGTGATGCATCTCACACTGTCCGACACTGCCAGCAGCGTCGCCTCGGTACTATTGTTGGCTCTAAAGCCGGTCTGGGTAGGGTCCAGGAGTGAATTCTCCTCCAGATATCTGGACAATTGGGTATTAACCAGTAAGGGGTAAGGTCAAGTTCCTCAGCCATCTTCTCTGGGTTGCTCATTGATTACTAAAGTGAGGGTTCTTTTTAGAATCCCTAAAACAAGTCAACATACTTCCCCCCTAACTTCAGTGATTTTTAAGTTACTAAAAACACAAACAATTCTACAGGGACTTAACACAAGGCCCTAACAAGACATTTAGAAATTTGAAAAAATTATCAATTCAAAAATGTGTTCTACTAAAGTACATTTTTAGATTTTTGTCATGTGATCAGGTGTTGACTAAGTTATTCCATTAAATGCAAGGCTTTACCTCCCACTGCTGATCCACTAATGTAGGAAGCTGACTCTGTATATACTACACCAAAGTAAGGTATAGTATGCAGAGAGTCCAGGGAGTGACCAGAGGTGTAGCAGAGGCTAAATTAGATAAGTACTAACAGCTCTCTTTGTGGTAGTGCAGGAAAGTAGTTAGGCTTATAGGGAGGGTGTATTAAGCATTTATTGTATTCACTCAATATAGAACTGATTACAGACACTCAGAGACAGAATCCAGACCAATTGGGTAAGCATAAAAAAGATATACAATCGCACACATATATCCTGAGCTTAATTCCAAAATATCAGAAGTCCTTATTAAATCAATGCAAAAGAACAGGAATCTTCATATGTCCATCATTTATTCATCTCAAGAAATGTCCAAACTTGATCCTAGCCAACACGTGTTTTGTCTTTTAAAGGTGTCAAGCTCAGACTTCGTCAGGGCTAGAATATCATAAAACAAACATTCATTAGACATTCTCCTCTCCAAGGTTTGATTTTCATTACAAATACATTAAAAGCAATCCACCAAATTCAAACCTGACACCCCCGTGAATATGAAGGTGAAAATGCACACACAGGAAAAAGGTAAGTCAAGGCCTATGGAATAGCCAAAATAAGGTGACACAAACGACAAAAGAGCAAAAGCCTTCAACCAAATATACTAAAGAAGTCACCCATTAGTGAGCCTATATAGAAAGTGATCAAAATAGAAAAGAAATGATGTCTGCAAATTACAGAAACATCGAAATAAATGACATTGGTTAAGTCAGGATCCCTTTACAAGGCTAACAAAACTGTCATCAATGAGCTAGCATCACCACTACTGTATGGGTCATGCAATCAGTTCCCCAGCACGGAGGCGAAACTAAGGTTAGTGGAGAAGGGGACTCACCTATTGAGAATAATAGATTTGTGCTCTCATGCTAAATTAGGTCGTAGTATGTACTATAATAAGTGTATCCAATCTTCAAATATCTGAAATTAGAGATCAGTCTAGTTAACCATCTATCTGTCAAGGAAAGAAGACAAGCAACAACTATTAGCCATGTCTTATTAACACTCACTTGTATATGCCTTAGTTGTAGAAAGAGAATAAGTTGTTTCTCACTGTGTTCTTCGTTAACCAAGTTATTAGCAGCCTGTGAATGAAATTGATGACAGTTTTGTTAGCCTTGTAAAGAGATCCTGACTTAACCAATGTCATTTATTTCGATGTTTCTGTAATTTGCAGACATCACTTCTTTACTATTTTGATCACTTTTTCTATAGGCTCATCAATGGGTGATTTCTTTAGTATATTTGGTAGAAGGCTTTTGCTCTTTTGTCGTTTGTGTCACCTTATTTTGGATATTCAAGTTCAAGTTCAGAAATTTGTATAGCGCACTACTCACCCATAGGGTCTCTAGCCGCTTGAGGGAGGGGGGGAGTTTTATTTATCGAATATCCAAGTTTTGAGTTGCTTTCTGAAGGAGAGATTGTTCTGTGTAAGGCGGATGTGGGTGGGGAGAGAATTCCATGTTTTGGCCGCTAAGTAGGAGAAGGATCTTCCCCCCATAGTGGATCTATGGATGCGCGGAATTGCGGCGAGGGCTTGATTGGACGATCGTAATTGGCGGGGGGGGTTGTAGAAGGACAGTCGCGTGTTGAGGCATTCGGGTGCTAGGTCGTAGAGGGCTTTGTTTGCGTGGGTGAGGAGACAAAACGTTATTCTCTTGTTGACGGGGAGCCAGTGGAGGTCTTTCAGGTGAGCGGAAATGTGAGCTTGACGGGGGATGTCCACGGGCTGCAGGTGACAGAACCGGGTCTCGCCTGCGGAACGATTGTGCTCCTTGGCGTCCCCCTCACCGGACACCATTTCGAGTTTGTAATTATTATAAACTCGTATATGTTTTCCCGCACTTGAGGGAACTGTCTCCACACTCACTACGGGAGGTGTACGAATCCAGTGGACCTACCTCACCGCAAGGGTATTATTATCCGAAATACGGAAAAACCCAGAGAGACACTGAATGCGAAGGCCCTAAAGAAGACCGGAGTGACCCCTTGGGCACATACAGAGCGGTCGAAACATGTTGACTCTGGCAGTGGTAGGAGGGTAGCCTTGAGATTCCTAACTATCTCATTGTGGCTTTTTCCCATCCTCTTCTTTCTTTTTAATCCTGATAGGGGTGTCAAGAAAAGCTTAATAAAGGTTGTGTTCTGGTTGACACCCTTAATCAGTTTTAAATCACTTTCTCTAACTGCACCCTTCGTCGCACTTTTTTCAGTGGTGATAACTTGGAGCTTACACTACTTTCACCAAGATTTTTGTTATATGTTGTATATGTCCATTTGTCTTGACTGTAAGTCTTGTTAAGAAAAGTTTATTATTTTTTTTCCCCTTCCTCATGCTCCGCCCTGTGTGTGGCTACACCAGGGCATTTTGCAAGCAGGCCCGATGATGAAGCATGTCACATACTTTGGTATGTGAGTGAGGGCAGTTTTTTCAAATAGAGGAATTTGCCCTATTGGGGCTTCCTCTGTTTGGTCACATTAATTAATTTGTTGATATATCTCACTCTATACACCCCTCTTGTGCATACAATAGAGTTTCTTGGGGGTCCGGGGTGTTAGAGTATAAATGTTCTTGACCCTCACCCCTCTTTCTTGTGTTTATGATGTCCAGTATGAGTCTGACTGAGGCGTTTTGGATGCGTTGGAGTTTTTTCTGTAGTTTGGCTTTGGTTCCGGCGTAAAAGGTGTTTCCGTAATCCAGTCGGCTTGTGACCAGTGCGTGGGTGACCGTCTTTCTTGTTACGGTGGGGATCCAACGGAAGATTTTTTTTGAGCATGCGTAGGATGTTGAAGCATGATGATGAGACTGCGTTGACTTGTCTGGTCATCGAGAGGGAGGAGTCCAGGATGAAGCCCAGGTTACGTGCGTGATCCGTAGGTATGGGTGCGGTTCCCAGGGCCGGTGGCCACCATGAGTCGTCCCAGGCAGAGGGGGATGAACCTAATATGAGGACTTCCGTTTTGTCCGAGTTTAGTTTTAAACGGCTGTTATTCATCCACTCGGCTACTTCTTTCATTCCTTCGTGTAAGTTGGTTTTGGCGGTGTTTGGGTCTTTGGTGAGGGAGAGGATCAGCTGGGTGTCATCTGCGTAGGAGATGATGTTGAGGTTGTGTTGGCGCGCAATGGATGTGAGGGGACTCATGTATACGTTGAAGAGGGTGGGACTGAGTGATGATCCTTGAGGCACGCCGCAGATGATTTCGGTGGCCTCTGATCTAAAAGGGGGGAGACGGACTCTCTGGGTTCTTCCGGTGAGAAACGAGATGATCCAGTCTAATGCTTTTCCTTGTATTCCAACGTTGCTGAGGCGTTGTATGAGGGTTTTATGACAGACTGTGTCGAAGGCTGCGGAAAGGTCAAGTAGGATGAGGGCGGCTGTTTCTCCGTTGTCTAGTAGAGTTCGAATGTCGTCTGTTGCTGCGATGAGGGCGGTTTCGGTGCTGTGTTTGGTTCGGAAGCCGGACTGTGAGGGGTCGAGGGATTTGTTGGATTCAAGGAAGGCGGTGAGCTGACTGTTGACGGCTTTTTCAATGACTTTGGCTGGGAATGGGAGGAGCGAATTGGGGCGGTAGTTCTTAAGTTCAGTGGGGTCTGCTGTGGGCTTCTTCAGAAGGGCGCTGAGTTCGGCATGTTTCCAGCTTTCCGGGAAGGTAGCGGAGTTGAAGGAGCAGTTGATAACGTCGCGGAGATGGGGTGCGATGATGGAGTCTGATTTGTTGAAAATGTGGTGGGGACATGGGTCGGTTGGCGATCCTGAGTGGATGGAGTTCATCAGGCGGATGGTGTCTTCAGTGGTGATTGCGCTCCAGTCGCAAAGGTTGTTAGAGTGCGGTTTTGGTTCGGAGGTGGGTGGAGTGGAGTGGTCTTCGGGCTGGTTTTTGAAGCTGTTATGTATGTCGGCGATTTTGTTGTGAAAGAAAGAGGATAGAGAGTCGCAGAGGACTTGGGAGGGAGTGATGTCGTTGGTGCCGGGGGTGGGATTGGTAAATTCTTTGACGATGTTGAATAGTTCCTTGCTGTTTTGGGCGCTGTTGTCAAGGCGATCCTTGAATGCTGATTTCTTGGTGGATCGGATCAGTTGGTGGTGTTTGCGGGTGGCGTTCTTGAAAGTGGCCAGGTTGTCAGTGGTTGGGTTTTTTCTCCAGGCTTTCTCTAGAGTGCAACAGTACTTTTTGGATTTTTTAAGGTCATCGTTGAACCAAGGGGCTTTTTTGCTACCTTGCTTGATTTGATGGTATTTCAAGGGTGCTAGTTCGTCGGCGCTGTGGGTGATCCATTGTGTGAGGTTGGTGGCTGCTTGGTTAGGGTCCGATGATTTAGCAGGAGTGTTCTGGTGAAGCGATGTGGAGAGCTGGTCGGTGGTAATTTTGTTCCAATTTCTACGGGGAATAGGTTGTGGGGGGTTGTGGGTCGTGGTCTTTTTGTAGTTGAAGTGAACGCAGCTGTGGTCCGTCCAATGGAGAGCTTTTATTTATGCAATTTTATATAGCGCGAACTTTACCCAAAGGTGTCAGAGCGCTTTACATAGGACCCAGTTACAACCATAAGGACTGAAGGTTACAATCGGAAAAACAAATTTGCAAAATTTTGGACTTACATAAGAACCAGTTGAAAACATACGGACTTAGGATTACATGCGTTATAAAAAGGTACAAACAGAAAAAATTGCAAATGTACAAGAGATAAAGTCACACAAGGAGGAGATACAAATGGATAAACTCTAGGCATATACTAGTGATATCTCTATCTACTTAGGGAGGGGATACACATGGATATACTCTAAGAGTCACATTGGAATGGTAGAGAGCAAAGCGGACTCCTGCATAAACTAGTGATTAGAGTTATCTCTATATACATAGGGAAGGGGTAAGACTGGATATACTCTAAAAGTCACATAGGAATGGAAGAGAGCAAAGCGGACTACTGCATGTTCCAGTGATTAGAGTTATCTCTATATACATAGGGAAGGGATACACATGGATATACTCTAAAAGTCACATAGGAGACTAGTCATTAGAGTTTTCTCTATATACATAGGAAGGGATAAGACCGGATATACTCTAATGGTCACATAGGAATGGTAGAGAGTACAAAGGTCTACTGCATACACTAGTGATTAGAGTTATCTCTATATACATAGGGAGGGGATATGACTGGAAAAAACTCTAAGAGTCACATAGGAATGGTATATGGTGCAAGGTCTAAAGCAAATAACATTGATTAGAGTTATTACAATAAGTCAAAGAGCAGAGTTCCATAAGTGTGGATGCAGTCACAGCACAAAGGGAGGGTGGGAGGGATGGAAGGGTATGGAGAGAAGGGGAAGCAGAAAGGGGAGGGAACATTTGAGGATCATCCACGGGGAAAAGGGTAAAAGGACGAGGGAGTGGGAGGAGGGCTATAGTCCAGAGAAACTGTCCGAAAACAGCAACAAAGTGTCGGTCAGGACAAAGCAAAAGTCAAGAAGTCCAGGAGTGAAGGTGGGAGATGAAGCTGGAGGCCAGCCGCAGGCGCGTCACCATCTTGGAGAGCTTGCAGTCAGCCGTCACGGTGGGGGTGAGAGTGCGCCAGGTGGTGAAGGCCATGTTGACGCTGTTGGTGCAGTCACGCGTTGGCCGTGAGGCGCTGCACGGCAGCCCGTGGGTTGTGTGTGCATTCAACCGCAAGCGGTGTGGATTCCGGGAGCAGCGGCTCCCGGCAACATTCAGAACCCTGGTGCCATGTGGGGGGGGGGGAGGGGTGAGTGGTCCGGGGATCTGGCCCGTGTTGCAGGGCCACAAGGCAATCCAGCACTGGCAGTGGCCCCAAACTGGCAGCAGGTCAGGAGGCAGGCCAAAAATCCAAGAGAGGGCCGCAGGATTAGCAGGAGGCCCGGGAGAAGTTGGGGCGAGCCAGTGGAAGCGGCGATCGCCATCCGAGAATCGCCGCCGACCGCCATCTTAGAGTCAGGCAGGCGCTAGGAGGATTCCCTCGGTGGGGGTCTCCACCGAAATGAAAGCTGTGGTGTGATCGAAGGAGATGGGCTTGCTGGAAGTGAAGATAGGGTCGAGCGTGGGGGTGTCCACAAGTTGTTTGAGTCCGAGATTGGCCAGGTTGTCCAGAAGGGTGGAGGTGTTGCTGTCATTTTTCTTTTCCAGGTGGAAGTTGAGGTCTCCCAGTAGAATGTAGTCCTCGGAGGGGAGGGCGTGTGGGCAGATGAAGTCGGTGATGTCTTCGCTGAATTGTGTTCGGGGACCTGGTGGTCTGTAGATGAGGGTGCCTCTGAGCGTGGTCTTGGGGTCGGTGTGGATCTGGAAGTGAAGGTGTTCGGCGTTAGCGAGGTTATCGTCGGAATTGGTCGTGATGCGGATGGTGTTCTTGTGGACGATGGCGATGCCTCCTCCTATTTGGTTGGTGCGGTCCTTTCGGATGATCTTGTAGTCGTCCGGGATGGCTATGGCGATGTCGGGCGCTGATGAGGCGTTCATCCAGGTTTCTGTAAGGAAGGCGACGTCCGGCGATGTAGTGTCGAGTAGGTTCCAAAGTTCAATGGAGTGTCTGTGGAGCGAGCGGGTGTTGAGTAGGATGCACTTTAGGTGGTTATTGTCGGAGCTCTGTTTGGAGATTGTGAATTTGGTGTGGGGTCTGATGCAGTCGAACTTGCAGGAATGGCATGTGAAGGGTCCATGGGTTTGTCCTGGGGCGGCTAGGTTGCAGTTTTGGAGTCTGCCGGGGTTAAGTGTTGAAAGGGTAGCGGCGTCGTACGTAATGCGAGTGGAGTGGGGTTTGCGGGGGCCAGGGGGTCTGGCGCTGGGCGCGGTCCAGGCGCGGACGGGCGCAGACGGGCTTACCTTTGACGCACCTTCTGCGCGCGTGGGGCGCTACCGCTGCGCGCAAAAGCATCTGTCATAAGTGGATAGAGGAGGGGCGAGGGAGGAGCAGTTGGGAGGCGGGAGCGGTGTGGAGAGCCTGGCTGGGAGTCACAACAACAAACAACAAAATGGCCGCAGGCCAAAAGCGAAACAGGACGAGATTGGGGCACGACCTTAATTAAGCGCTATGAACACTGGGCAGCACAGTCAGGCAACAATTATTACAGCAGGCAAAGCGAGTGGCACATCAAATAATAATGGAACAGTAAATCACAAATCACGGTCTGATACTTCAAGCGCTACGATGATTCAATATTCGGCTGTGCGAGCAAGTCTGCCAATACGCGCTACTATCACAAAGCAAAATTATGGCTGTGCGAGCGTGGCAATCAGCTGGAAATAAGCGTTACTATCACAAAACAGAAATAATGGCAGTGCGAGCAATGCGTGGCAGTCAGCTGGCAATAAGCGCTATTATCACAGAGCAAAATTATGGCTGTGCGAGCAATGTGAGGCAGTCAGCTGGCAATAAGCGCTATTATCACAAAGCAAAATTGTGGTTGTGCGAACAATGCAAGGCAGTCAGAGCGCTACGATACCACGATATCCCGTGTGGATGAGCAGGGAGCAGCGAGGGGAGCGACCGTTTCAGAGTGGTTCAGGACGGTCACCGATATTCCATAGGCCTTGACTTACCTTTTGCCTGTGTGTGCATTTTCACCTTCATATTCACGGGGGTGTCAGGTTTGAATTTGGTGGATTGCTTTTAATGTATTTGTATTGAAAATCAAACCTTGGAGAGCAGAATGTCTAATGAATGTTTATTTTATGATATTCTAGCCCTGAACAAGTCTAAGGTTGACACCTTTAAAAGACAAAACACATGTTGGCTAGGATCAAGTTTGGACATTTCTTGAGATGAATAAATGATGGACATATGAAGATGCCTGTTCTTTTGCATTGATTTAATAAGGACTTCTGATATTTTGGAATTAAGCTCAGGATATATGTGTGCAATTGCTTGAAAAGTAGATAATCTCTTCTCTGCTGTCTGGTTGATGGTGGATGACCATCACCTTATCCTTGGAGCTTCTGTGAAATTATTGTTTGATGAAACTGATTGCAACTCAGCGCAACTTTCACCCAGTCATCTGTTCGCTAGAGGTTTGATAAAAAAGATATACTTAGGTTTTATTTCTGGAACCAAGTGGACTTGGTACAGGTACGTAAAATGTACTTGCAATTGTAAAACTTTACAAGGTCAAGCAATTGGGAATAGATTTGCAATTGTTACAGGTTGGTATATGCTTTAGAAACACTTTAAATTATACAGCAGACTCCTGGCTGACGGTCAGACCTACAGCCTCAGCCATTTGTTTTAACACTTTTTTAATGTATTGACTGTCTGCATATTTGTGCCAGATTTTAAACTTCTTTTTATTTTAGCATTTCTGGTGGCATACCAGCATTTCTGCCTTCTACAAGTCTGACTGGCCACCTAGTTGTCACTGCAGGGCATTGCTGTTTACTGTGCTGTTTTTGTCTATCTACCTCTCTCTCACCTGGTCTCTTCTGATAGTGGTGACTCGTCTCCATTCTGCCACGTCTCGTGCCGCTTGAGTGGAGGGACGTGATTTGGTTACCCTCACATCTGGTGTTTACCGGAAACAAACGTTAGCGTTCTTGCCCCTGCAATTACGCTTTCCTCCCCTCCAACCTACTTAAGACAGGAAAGGGTGTGGGTGCGCAGCGGACTCCTGGCTGACGGTCAGCCATTTGTTTTAACATGTTTTTAATGTATTGACTGCCTGCATATTTGTGCCAGATTTTAAACTTGTGTTTATATTTTAGCATTACCTTCAGCATACCAGCATTTCCGGCTTATACTAGTCTTGCTGGCCTCATAGTTGTAAATGCAGGGCATTACTGTTTACTGTGCTGTTTTTGTTTATCTACCTCTCTCTCACCTGGTCTCTCCTGATAGTGGTGACTTGTCCTTGTTCCCTCCATGGCTCGTGCCGCTTGAGCGGAGGGACGCGATTTGGTTTCCCTCACTTCCAGTGTTTACCGGAAACAAAAGTTAGCATTCTAGCCCCTGCAATTACGCTTTCCTCCACTCCTACCTATTTAAGGCACAAAGGGGTGCAGACGCGCAGCGGACCCTCACAGAAGTGCCAAAGCAAGCCGTCTGCACCCGTCCACGCCAGACCACCGCCAACTGCCAGGACCCCTGCCCGATTCTCTAAAATGACAGATAAATCAACCTTGGCCAGTGAAAATGCGGCAAAACTTTACTACTTAAGCCAAGAGCTTAAATTATTAAACAAACCCTTTACTGCCTCTGTACCCGAATGCCTCCTAGATACCTTTGTGTATACTGCCACTTTCAAAGTAGAAACTGAAACCATTATTAATATGTCAAACCCTCTCCCTGCACTTCAATTAAAAAAATGTATAGACATCATTGAGATCCCTAATCAACTAAAAGGGCTTTATTTTAATGCCGGTTCAATTCCAAAGCACGCACTGGAAATATGGAGCCTTCTTGACTTAGAAAAGTCAGATATACTTGACTCCACGAATATGCCTCCCCTGATGTGCAATTGCGTTTCCTCCAGAATATCATCTAACTAGATTAGACAGAAACGCCAGAAGAGGAGGAGGTGTCGCAAAGCCACCAGGGCGGGACTAGAGATCACCACATTAGATACCTTTTCCACAGAAATGTCCGAAATGTGCATTTTCAGAATTGAAACACAATCTAAGGGAACCTGGAGAGGTGCCCTAGTGTCCAGACCTCCATGCCAGAAAACTAATTTTATAAACCATCTACTTGAGACAATTGCCCCCCATGTATTAGCTGCTGATCATTTTCTCCTTATTGGAGACTATAATTACCATGCAGAACTGCTATCAGACCCTGGTACAAGTCAACTGATGACGAATCTGAACACATTGGGACTAGTCCAAATGGTGGCTGGACCCACTCACTTGGCTGGCCATACTCTTTATCTTTTGTTTACTAACACAGCCAATGTCAGAGTTGAGTCCCCCCTCCCTCTGCTCTGGTCTGATCATAACCTGCTAAAATTCTCCCTTCCAATGGGCACCATAAAAAACTATCCTAGTAGTGAACCCACCTTGAGAAGGCCTTGGAGGAAAGTCACTCCAGCGACCTTTTCGACCCATTTTAACCCCCAGTCTCTATCCTACACTGCGAATATCGATCATGCGGTAATAGCCTTTGAGGATGCACTCGCATTGGCCTTGAACACCGTGGCACCTCTGTCAAAGGTCAAGATTAAGCCCAAGGCATCACCCTGGTTCACAGAAGCACTGAAAGCTAAAAAACTGTCTAGTAAGAATGCCAAGCATAAATGGAGAAAAACCAAGACCAGTGAAGAGCGACAAAAATATAAACATATCCATTGAGGCTACTTAGATAACATCAGACATGCCAAAAAGTTGTATCTTATCAACCGGATTTACAAAGCTGCCAATTCCAACAAGGAGTGTTATAAAATATTAACCCCTGCGCTGCTTCTGACGGCCAACGGCCGTCGCGAGCACTACCTCCGTAGTGCTGCGCACAACCGTTGCCCGTCGCAGCCCCGTCCACTGCGCTAAACCGCCACACCACAGCGGAATTGCCGCAGCGGTTAAGCAGTTAAAGGAATTTACTACTCCACTTCCGTATCAGCCAGGTAACATAACTTCGAAGAATGGGTAGACATGCTGTCAACTTTTTTGGATGAAAAGATTATAAAAATTCATAGTTCCTTTCCACAGCATGGCACCAAAATCCTGATAACAACCCAAACACTAACCTTAACTCCACCTTTCCTCTTTTACTGTAGTTCACTGCATTCACCTCAGATGAAGACTCAATCGCTCTGGCTAAAATTAAATCAGGTTCTACAGTGAACCGGGTGTCACCCCGCTTTTTTTCAACTATTGCCCCTTTGCTCATTGTTAATCTCACAGACTTATTTAATATGTCATTAGCACAAGCAGCGGTTCCCGATAGATGGAATGCAGCACAGGTCAAGCCAATTCTAACAAAACCTTCTGCTGATCTTAAGGTACCTACCAACTACCATCCAATTTTTCTGCTTCCATATTTTGGAAAGGTACTTGAGTCCTTGGTCAACAAGCAGCTTACCACCCATCTGGAGAGTCATGGACTGTTGGACTCATCACAGTCGGGGTTCAGGGCTGCTCACAGCACTGAAACCTCGCTGGTGGAGGGTTTGGACAACAGTAGACTGGCCTTGGACAACGGGCACTCAGCCATGCTCATCCTGTTGGCACCTGGATGCACACTAATCACCTACAGCTTAATGGAAGTAAGACAGAGGTCATTCTTTTTGGTAATGCGATGAATATTGGTCTAGTGACTGGTGGCTTCAGAATCTGGGCCTGTGCCAATCTCCCAAACCCGTGGTGCCGAACCTTGGAGTGATGATTGACAATCTGCTGTCAATGAAAAGCCATACAAATCACGTATTTGGCATCTGTTATGGCATTATGTGTAATCTACGCAAAATCTTTCAATGGATCCCTATTGAATCTAGAAAACCACTTGTCCAGGGACTTATCATAAGTCGTATTGACTATGGAAATGCCCTGTTGGCCTCCATAAATGAGGAGCTCTACTTCAAGCTTAAGGTTTTGCAAAACACTGCTGCCAGATTAGTATTAAACCTTCCACCGAGAGCCCCATCAGTGCCTAGTCTGAAGACTCTTCATTGGCTCTCTATCAAGAAGCGAAGCCACTTCAAAACCCTGTGCCTTGTTCATAAGAACATGAATGGAAATGGGACAAGTTATTTTGCTAAAAATCGTAGCCTTTATCAGCCAAGTAGGACGCTTGGGTCAAGTACTAAAGGTCTCCTTACCCCTCGCAGAATCTGCACCACTAGGAATGGCGGTAAATCTTTCTCCTTCCTCGCACCTGCTTTCTGGAATAGGCTTCCATCACATCTCCTCTCCATTGCTGACCATAAGCTATTCCGCAGGGAATGAAAAACCTGGTTATTTGACCATCTATAATGCCTGCATATCTGATCATCAGTCTTTAAAGAGTCTATGTTAGCGCCATGAGACCTTAGGGTGATATGTGCGTTTAATAAGTCCTTCTGACTTGACTTGACTACAGTAATTACTCTTGCGTTTCTTTTGGATTACATTGACTACTCGGGGTGATATGCCTAGATATCACACCGTGGGCCCTACAATATAATGGTATGTAAGACTTTTTCAGGTTTGCAATCTAGTTACTTTTCTTTCCTACAAAAGTTCAACTCAACACCTTAGAAATTTTTAGGAACAAAACAACACAACATTGGCTCCTATGGGAAAGAGTGCTATCAGTTCTTAGGTAAGTAAAAGACTTATGAGTAGGAGTTTTGGTGGTTAGGAACAAGGTTCCCAAAGGTCTAGGTAGGCGCTCAATTGGCACCAATTTAGATTTAAAATTGTCACAACGTGAAGCAATGTTAATTGTGAAATTCGATACAGCTTGCTCAGGCTTGAATGAACTATCGGAAATTTTTGATTTGTAAATAGCAGGATACAGATATTGTGCGAGCTCTTGCATAAACCACCAATATAGGGCTTGATATGTGCCATTGGACTACAGCTACCAGAATTCCAAGCAGAAAATACCCAGAAATCCTTTTATCAGTGTGATGGATTACAGCATATGGCCGCTATATCACAGACGCTAGAGCCAGCAACTGAGACAGACGCGAGAGTTCACGTTGAAGTTTTCGATGGAACTGTGCCATCTACACAGGTATGCTTGAAAGTGATGTAAGCTCAGACAGGACACCGTTATTGCAATGCCGAATTACTCACAGTCATGCAATCCTTACCATGTTTAGAACGAAAGAGGCCACTTTTCAAACGCGAGGAGACGCTGCGCGGGTGTGTGGGCTGACGTGCCTGCTCACCACTATAACGGAAGCGATGGGAAAGCCCCCCCCCCCCGGGTACGCACTGAAAGATCTGAAAGATGCAGACTATAACCGCATGGAGCAATTTGTGAAGTAACGGTATGGCAAATTAATCTTTTGTCTAACCATTTATACTCCCACCTTCCTTTTTGCAGACTTGGGCTCAAGTGGGGAATTATTGCTAACGTCGAGCGGTCATTAAATGAAAACGTGCCGCGGGAGTGCGCTACTTTAAAAGGTATGCCCAAGGACACAGCATCACTAACCTAATCCTTCATTCCCTCTAAAGTGATTAATCTTACATACACATGGGTGTCTTCCCTGATACAAAGACGTTCATATGACGAGCTCCATGCCTAGCGGTCACTCGAGCTACGTGTCTGGATTTTATGCAAAGTAGGTACGTTATTGCAATGAAGCCATCTTTAGGGTTTTGCGAGTCCACCGTGGGCTACATATATACCTGACACTTTGCTATTTACACTAACTGATGTAGGTCCTGGGAACCTGAACCTGCAGTTATCAAAGGAATCTTGCGATACAACAACACGCGACCTGTCGCTGTGTTATTCGGTAAGGATTTGCGCATAGTGGTGCAGCCTCAAATCCAGACGACAGCCTTTTCTCTTTGACCAACTTTTTTTCTGACAGCGTTTTGTCTTTGTGATTTAATTGTAGATATCTTGCTATTGTTAAATTTTATCGATCAATTGCAGATCAACCCTAAATAGGTAAGCATTGCTCTGGCAAAGCTGTTTTAGTTGGTTCGCTCATGAAGATGATAGTCACAGTTTTTAAATTTGGTCTTTTTTTTTCTTTTTCCTTCCTACCGCTGTTTTTGGTCCTGATGAGAACCCCGGGAATCGGGGGTTCGAAACGTATAGACCTTGCTGTTGGATACCAAACAATTGCATCATTTAAAGAGACCAGTCTGGTTGTGCATTCTTAAAAAATAGTGTGATTTGATGAATGGCTTTTGTGAATTTGGTCTATTGCACAACCAAGTGAGACTAAAAAGTCTTCTTTTGTAGTTTGGTGATTACCCCATGGTTTATTAGTATAAAGGACAGGAATCCCTTTGAACACCAAGGAGCTGGAAGAAGTGTGTATGTGTGATGATAAGTATGAATTAGACATGTGGTATGACTGCAAGACTATGAATGCAATTGTGACGTATTAGAGCGTGGGTAGGTCATTGTGTGAGTAGGGTCAAATTCTTTCAACTCTGCTCTTTTCAATTGTTTTTTGTCTTCTGAATTGTTAGATGTGGTGTTTTACTTGACATATTCAGTCACGATTTCTCAAAAAAAGTAAAAGACTTTCTTAAATCTGATTTAAATAATAAATACTATTGATTAGTAATGGTGTGTACTGACTTATAACTTTTGCGCTGAGCTTATTAAGCTTTGAATTGTTCATCAGTATTGGCATTCATGGTTGTTTGTATGCAATTGGCACCACCAGCGGCACTGGGCAGCCTGGTGTAGAGTGCAGGGGCCCAATGTTAGCCAATGGGGCTTAGGGGGGCCTTCAATCGGGGCTGCTTACGAGCAGGCCACTCGGTTGTGGGAGCAAAGCTCCTGGGATTAAGATCGGCACTGCAGAGACCAACAAACAACACAAGAGCTGCACCATCAGCGGTACAGGGGCGGCCGGTCGCAGAGTGCCAAGGAGACATCGGGGACCCTGTGTAATTCAATGAAAATCCCTGGTTCGGCAAAGACGCTGCAGGGTTGGTTAGGGAGGCTTTCTGAAGGTGACCACCAGCAGGAGATGTAGGTTGGGTTCTTGAAGGATGCCTGGACACCATCAGATGGGCCACGCAAGGCCGTGGGGTGTCAGGTGCAGGGGTGTCTTTTGTTGTTGGGTCATCTTTCCAGCTCCGGTTGCAGTCGGGGGGGGACACTTCAGGTTGAGACTGCAGGCGTCGGCTTGAAGCTTGAAGGAGGTCAGGATCACCAGATCCCAGGTCAGGATTGCTGGGGAGACCTCCTCGTAGTGTTGGGCCACTCAAACTAAGGCCGTGGGTGTCCAGTGCAGAACCGGAAATCCGGTGCTCGTGGGAGACACAGTCTGTAAGGTGAGTGCAGGGCAGGACCTCCAGACTCTGGGGTGCTACTGGTTGCTGGACACACCGGGGTTTACGCTGTAGGCAGGTAGAAGTCATACAGGACGGTAGGACTGGGGCCAAAGCAGTTGGTGTCCTATTCTTCCTGGCTCAGCACGGCTCTTTGGTCCTTTCTCTTTCTTCCTCAAAGCTGAGGAGGCATGGTTCGGGGTTGCCCCTACGTTTAGTGTTATTACAGGGGTGTGCTGGTCGGGACATTGGGTTTCTTCCTTGGGGTGACTACACCCCCTATTATGACACCCTCCAGTAGGAGGGGGGCATGATCCTCTGCCTAATTGGTTGGGTCCCCTCATATTCAAGATAGAGGGGACTGAGATGTATGCTTCACCAAGTCTCTGCCACCTGAGGGGTTGGATTGGCAAAGGTGGTCACACCTCTCCTCTGAGCTCGGTTTTGCCACTGATTCTCCTGCACAAGGTGGGGGTCGGAACCAATGGGATTCAGTTGCTGGGGGACAGCAAAAGGTACAGAGAGGTTACAAAGGTGGCAGGCCTTTGAAACTTCCCCTCTCGTTGACTCAGCCAATCCTGGGTGCGGAGGCATGACACAGTTGCCAAGGATGGGCTTTGTTTCTGGAACCAGACAGTGGAGGCTCTCTACCTAGAGATCCAGAAACCTGTCTGCTGGTGGAAAATGACAGGCAACTATTTAACAACCATGCCAGGGCGGGCCTTTTTCAGGGGAAATCTGTAGGATGCACTCTATGTGCATTTTACATTAAATCCCACACTGGCATCAGTGTGGGATTAATGTGCTGAGAAGTTTGCTACCAAACTACCTAGGTTTTAGTAAAGCCATTGTGGAGCTGTGCAGTACGTAATGATCAACTCTCAGACAATAACTTTTATGGCTTTACTGCACTTCCAATGTCTAAGAATGGACTTAGACACTCTAGGGGTACAGTGCTCATGCAACTATACCCTCACCTGTAATCTAATGCACCCTGCTAGAAGGGTGGCTTGCAGTGGACTACAGGCATGGCACACAGGGATTTTGGCAAACACAACAAGATGATGGACGGAGTGCTGAAACTTTGCAACCACCCACCCCCAGACATAGATCTGGGTTTAATCCATCATTCTTTTCCTCCTTGGACCGGAAACAAGCATCCTGGGACCGGTTTTGTGTATTACCCCATATAAGCCAGGATAGCTTGAACCCAGTGGCACAGTGAGTAAGAGACCCATGTCTGGGCATGTCCTTGGCCGCTTAGGGTGACATAGCAAACACAATAAGATGATGGACAGAGTGATGAAAATTTCCAACCACTCACCTCAAGTCACAGATCTGGGTTTAATCCATTGTTCTTTTGCTCATTATGCCACCACAGTTTGTACCCAGCCATATGCATATCAGTCTTGACCCTGTTCCTCATGGGAACAGCCCAGCCCGAACTGCCAGACCAGGTCCTCCCTGGACCAGAAACAAGGATTCTGGGACCAGTATCAGGCTTTTACCCCTTATAAGCCAGGCTAGCTTAAATCCAGTGGCAGTGTGAGCAGGGATGTGTGCCATGTTGATTCTTCACTTTTCTTTGCGCCAAAACACGCAGCCCTTAGAGGGCTTCCAGTGCCCATGGTACCTTTTACTAGGGGCTTACCTGTGGCCAGAGATGTGCCAATTGGGGGTACACAGGAACAGCTTTTGGAAAGAACATAGGCCCCGGGAACCTGATTTGCAGGGACCCAGGGCACACCAAGTTAAAGTGCATCATGTGTCAGGCAAAAAGTGGGAGGTAAGCGTGTAAAAAGGGGCACTTTCTTACAGCGACTTCAAAGTATACACTGTACAAGAGAAATGTGCAACTCCAAAAAAAATACAGAAACACATCCTGGAAATAGCCAGCACTCTTAGGGAATGCAAGATTATCTTAAACGCTGAAATGGATTACCTTAACGTTTTTTGACATTCATTGTTGAGAAATCAATCAGTGTTTTTGCCAGTAAAGGTAATCACATGACTATAAGGCCCAATAGGGAGCCGTTTCAAAACGATTCGAAACGCGTCGACCACGACACTTTAGGTCAATCAAGTCAAATTCTTTTTGTCAAGATTCCCATTATTTGTTGAACCTTTGATGGCCTAGTGTGATTCATTCGATTTGCGATACTGTATAATTAAGTGTGTTTTTTGGATACTTGTAAATCCTTGAATATTGTACATATTTGTATGATAAAGGTTTTTAATCAGACACTCAAGGGTGGGTTTGTGTGTATGTAGATTTGATGTTTGCATGAATATGAGAATGAGTCCAACACAACTTTGAATGGAACACTACACGTGAGCATGAGAGGGAGAATGTTGAATGAAGTGTGGTGCTAATTTTTTCATTTCATATTTATTCCTTCATTAATGAGATGTATTTGTTGTGGGGAGAAATATATTGTTTGTGATGTCTTTTGAAATTGTGTAAAATGTGTTTTTCTTTAGAAATAGTGAAAATTGAAAAATAAAATGGATTCATTCTGAGCTAAATAGTGGTTTGAAGGGACTTGTTTTATTTGAGTTCCCTACCTAAATCTGTGAAGACAGTGGCAGTATTGGCAGTTTGATTTGTTTATTGCTATATCGGCGTGGCCTTGCTGCGTATGTGCTAAACCCTCTTTTGGTAAGTCTGTTCTCACTTAAAGCCATGATTATCCCCTCACAATTGCTGGGCACGCCAAGAGCTCTGGAGCAAGTGCCTTACCTTCGTAAAGTATTTTAAAATGCAGCCTTTGTGACCAATCAAAATAAGCTACAACAGATTTACTGCTACGTTGCTCCTCCTGGCAAATTTATTTGCAGCAAAGTTAAAAAAAAATTATATATATATATATATTACCTACTGGTGGTCGCCAGTAGGTAGTTATAGTTAGGACCTAGTTTCCATAGAAAATCGTCAAAATTCTATTTGGATTAACTTTGGCCCTGGTGGATGAATCTTTGCGAATTTCTCAAAGAAGATGGCTCGGTCCTCTGCGCTCCTTCCCTGAAAATTTGGGGGGAATTGGTGAAGTGGGGGCTGAGATAAAAGGGGGGTCCCAAAACGTGTTTTCTCCATGTTATTTTCCATAGGACGTTTAGACACGGCTACAGGTCGAACGGCTGAATGGATTTATAAGAAATTTGGCAAAACTGTAGAGTCCGGCTCGCAGATTACGCTTTTTGTGGAATGGTGTAAATCCGTTCAGTAGATGTTGAGAAAATTAAAGTTAAAGTCAATTATATATCTATAAGCGCGGACGGGTGCGCGCACTCAAGCGGCTGTGCGCGAGCGGAATTTGTTTTTTGCTGCGTGACGTCTGTTAACGTTCGATTCGAAGGAAATCAGGAAGTGTTGACCGCCATTTTGTCACTGCGAGTAAATATATTGTCATTTCAAAGCGTTGGAACATGGAAAGGGGAGAAGGTAGAGATTGTTTTGCTGCGTAGGTTTTCTCAAGGTGTGCAGTAAGGTCCTTAAAGGCGAAAATATATATATTTATTTTTTTCGAAAAAAGTTGCGGGGTGCGCGCACTCGGGCGCGCACACCTATTTACAAGAGTGTGAAAATGGAGATAAATCAGAAGTTTGAGTGCTTTGATATAAGGTGGCTCTGAAAAGAGCCCTTGTGTTAATTGAGTTGTTTCTGCATTTATAAGTATGTACCGATGCAGAGTCTGATGTTGCAGAGGAAGATTCTGTTTCCCTCATCCGTGAAATGAACACCATCTGTCCTATAGATGTCTTGCATGTGGTAACGCAAGTTGTTGTGGTAAATAGAACCCATGCTATAATCTCTGAGGAAAGCAGAAACAGATTTATTTACATGTCTCCTTGCTTTCTCAATTTGTGCACAATGTTGATTGGACCAATTCCATTTCTGTCTTTGGCATATATTGGAATATACCAAGGCAGTTCGAGGAAAAAGTGTCATCAATTGTCGAAAGGTGTCTTTTAGAAGCATTTCCAGACCTACCCCAGTCAATGTGCCTAGATCGTTCCCACCACAGTGCACAATTATAAGGTCTGGTTCTGGGAGATGCATAAAACTTTTCACCAATGGTATTAATTGGTGACATCTTAATCCTCTTTGCCCAATCCACGTTATCTGCACATTTGCTAAATCAAGGTTGGAAATTCGTCTGCTTGCTGCATATTTTCCACTCCAGTGAATATAGCTGTGTCCTAAAAGCCAAACCTTCATTTTCAAGGCAGATGCACTCGTACTCCGATGGGTTCTGGAAGTGGAATGGCAGTTAAAAACTGAAAGTCAGGATAAAAAAATGGATGAGGCTTGGTGTGGTTGAAAAACAAAAGATGATTGGTTGATTCTAATACGTGAAGATTGAAGACTACGTTGCATGTTAATGTTATGTAAAAGAAAAAGTAGTATTGGGTGTGAAAAAAATGACATGTAACAGAGCTGTGGATAGGCAGGTGTTTCTGGAGGGAAAACAGTGTTGTTAGTTTGCTGTAGAACGTTGAGATATGAACTTTTGACCTGTGCCTTCAGCCAGGTGCAGAATGAGGTGTTACCATGGAAACAGCCAGAGATGGCAGTGGGTGATGGGTGACTTTTATATGACATTGAAAATATTGTGAGGGACAACGAACTAAAATGTATATTTGAATACAAAATTTTGCGGGAGGAAATATGATTGGCTGAAGAGACATATATGAGTCTGTATTGACTGGATATCTGTGCCATTGAATTTTGGTTGCAGTGATAGCAGCATAATTGAGACTTCCGTGAAACGAATATCTATTTTGTGACTGTCACTGTTGTACATCGTACAAAGCATTGGTAAAGGTAAGTCTGTAATTGTTTGTTTTGTCATGTACCGTAAAAGAAAGGGTTCACGGGCTGTTATAGGCCTGTGGGTTCTAGTATGAGTAAATCAGGTCGACAAAAGAAAATATTAAGTTAGTACAGCTGAAGTTACGTGGAACACATAAATACTGTTTCAATATACAATCATGGATTAAAAGAGAGAACGTGTATATTTGAAATGTTTATTCAGAAATGCACTGTTTTCAAGGCAAGTTTCTTATCTAATACGAGTGCAGACATTGCAACAAAAAAAACTATTCGCGTAATGGTTCTCCATAGTTGTTTTAATATATTTTTGTTCAAGAATAAAAACGTTTTAACCTGTTATTTTGTTTTTTATTATATTATATAATATTATATATAAAATTATATATTATATAATATATTTATTTTGCTGTCGTGTGGTATATTTCTAATATTTGTCGCTCTGATGTCGTTTCCCCTCCCAAATGTAACATGTGATTGTAATCTACAGCCGGACATTCCGACAGGACATGAGAGCAAAAGGGGGGGGGGGTTCAGATCTGAAGTTGGGCAAACGATAAGATCACGTTTTGCTATGTGGGGCTATCTATGTTCGTGATGGGGTCTAAAAGGGGGCAAGATGGCGGGGCCACTGTGCCGTGACTTTCGCTTTAACTCCAACAGTGGTGAGGGTGAACACAAATGAACGCCACTTACGTACATATACATTTTCATTTTCCACACCACATGAAACCTGCGTCAGGTTTCATATAGGCGTTTTGTTGCAGGGTGGGCATTCATTTGCATGAAAGCCCTGTAAAACTAACACAGTGAAATTTAGAAGATTTCACTGAGTCAGCTTTATAGCATTGCGGAATCAAATCGTTACGCCTGTTTGAAACAGGCATAAGGAGTGATGCACCATGCAATGTGTGGCTTGCTCCTGTGCATTACAGTAGACATGTCGCGCTTATGACGTGATTCCTGCAATGTGCTGCTTTTGCGGCACAGATGCGTGACGCATCTGTGTTGTTTTTGGTCAATGGTGTTCCACATTGTAAATGCGGCACACCATGGGTGGCAGAGCAGCGGTGCACATTAACTGGTGCATCTCTGGGGATGCGCCAGTTAACATAAATCTGCCCCTTTACATTTAAGTATGAGCAGGGGACACAGAGTTGGTGAAGCTTATCCAAGGTTAAAAAGAGATGAGTCCTGTTCACTGAAAACTTGGACATAGGACTCACCTCCTCAGCATCGCTGGACATGGCTAAATAATAGCTGCAAAATGTTACTCTTGTTAAACAATTTTACTATTATAGTCTCTGAGATTTGTCTCTTACTCTGCAACATCTCATTGTTGTTCTCTTTCTTTAAAGATAACGACAACATTAACCATGAGTGATAATGAGCAATCCGTTGATCTCGATCTTATCGTTGAACTTGTCATTGAAACATCAGTGGAAGTGGATCCCTTAGATGATTTAAATCCTGAGGATGATGAAGAACATGATGAGGATGCCGATTTGTCAGAATTGTATGACATAGGGTGGGAAGCTGACGTGCTTCAGTATATGGAACTATAAACATTTATTTTTAAAATTTACTGGAAATAAAAAGTGAAAATGTAAACCGTTTCATTTAAAATTAAACATAACTTGAAAAACAGGTTATGTGTAGTGTCTTTAATGAAATAGTCAAATATGCTCATAAAAATATTTCTAAACCAATGAAAAGCTTTATTAACAAGTCACATGACCTGTTATGCTTACGTTACGCGCTCCGCGCCCCGGATTGCTTCCGGGAAGCTGCGCTTCGCGCCTCGCGCACCGGAGGACTTCCGGGTGCTCTAACGCGGCGTGTCATATGACGCATTATGCAACAACGCGATACGTCGTTGGGGCTCCACCGGAACTGATTGAATTGGTAGTCTACAGTGTTTCTGGAAGTTTCAGACTGAAGCTGGCGTTAGCATGAGAGCACCCCGTGGCTACGTCGTGGCCATTCTGCGAGCAATCATGGCAGAAGCTCCCCACCGGAACTCTGCGGGAGTCGGGCGCCCCGGTGACTCTTGTAGAATCTTCAAGGCTGATGGGACGCTTTTGGGAATGGGGCCCATGCCGTAGCAGTGAAGCGTCCGAGTTCCAGGGTTGTCCAGAGCCATCCTTGCAGGCCAGGCCCAAGTCTGTGGAGCCGACCGCCATTTCCTGAGCTCTGTGGCAGCCGCCTGTCGCTGTACCGCAAGAGTGGGTGCAATTCAGCTGGATGGCGGGTGAGACGCTGTAATAGCAAGAGCAGGCGTAATTGAGCTGGCCGTGCGAGGCAATGTGCTGCAGGAGCAGGCGCAACTCAGCTTGTTGAGTGAAGCGCTGGGGTGCAGCTGAGAAACCTCCACCTGGGTAGGTGGGGGAGGCTCGTTCACGCCGCCTCTCCCTTCCAGTGCACCCCACGCCGTCTCCTGGCGGAGGTATATGTGATGGTTGGACCAGGGCACTGCAGGACGTGTCTTCAGGTCAAACGGATTGTGGGACAAGGTCCAGAATGAAAGAGTCACCAAAAGGTTAAAAGTTCCGCCGGACCCTGGGAGCCGGCCGTCTATGTCGAGTGAAGTGCTGGGGTGTAGCTGAGAAACCTCCACCTGGGGAGGTGGGGGAGGCTCGTTCGCGCCGCCTCTCCCTTTCAGTGCACCCCACGCCGTCTCCTGGCGGAGGTATATGTAATGGTTGGACTAGGGCACCGCAGGACGTGTCTTTAGGTAAAACCTTCAAGTATGGCACCGAACATCCAGGACTTATGCCATTTGTGGAAGGCAGTTACATCGAAGAATCTCTGGGATCAAGCATATCCAGAGTCCTCCCCGGGGTATTTGCACAACGGTCCTCCACCCCTAGGCCGCCAGCTATGCTACCTTGACAGGAACAGTGTCATGCATTTGGATCGATGTTGCAGCAGGCTGACATGTAAATAGTTATTTAATGAAACGTTTTACCATGTTACTTTGTTGGTGTGTTGTATATATTTTTAATATTTGCATAGGGTTTGTGGTTATTTTGGGCGGGGTGGCTGGCGGAGCAAATTCACTGAAAAAACCATAAGTTATAGACCATATATAGTTAAATATCTCAAGTCTTTCTGTGCACTCGATGGAGATACAGGTCGTCGATCAGAAAATGTGCTGGCCACCTCTAATGGTAATAGCGTGGCCAGGGCTTTTGTCGATGCCTCTGCAAATTGCACAGGGTGCATTTGTTTGACATGGCGCACCATGGTATGTATGGAAAAGGAATATTTTTTTGTTGGATTTCTTCTTGAGAGAAACGAGTCACATATCGTGCAGGTTACTTTTGGTGCATTTACTTTCTTTTGATCTTCAGGATAAGTGAAAAATTGCCAGATGAAAGATTCTTTTTTTCTTCTTAAAGGTAGTCGATCATTTTGGAAGTGTTGTTTTCATATTGCAGCAGGCTGGCATGTAAATAGTTATTTAATAAAACGTTTTACTCTGTTACTTTGCTGGTGTGTTCTATTTATTTATAATATTTGCATAGGGTTTGTCGTTATTTTGGGCGGGGTGGGCGGCGGCGCCGAGCTATGGGGCAGCCATCATGGCGTCGAGCTCTGTTTCTCTCACTAGTTTCATATTTCTCATGAGGGGTTGTTCCTAATGTTTCTATTTTAGCGAGGTCAAAAAGAGATCCTATCAGTGGCCTACTGATTTTGTTCGATTCTTTTTGTTTTCTCTAACGATTTTAAGTTAAAGTTTGCTAGTACGATACAGCGGCTAGTCCGCATTTTATATATATGTCTTTTTTATTAGGGGTGTCCTCCGGTGGAGTCGGACGATCTACTTCTAATAAACGGTAAGTGTTCCTCTGAACATACAACCTGGGCCTGAAAGTCACTGAGTGAAATATCATACATTACAGTCAGCCACTTTCAAGACGCATTCCTTCAGTATCTGGTCACGTACGCCATTTGGAAGTAGCGGTCTAATTCAGCGAAGTTTCAAAACGTGAAAAGGAGTAAAATATTAACATATGTGCTTTAGGCTGTACAAAAAATGAAAAACACATACAACAAAAACCTGGACCGTTCATATTTGCAATATTTCTGCGTACTATACCTTTTAACCCTTAACTAATCGAGCTGAGCCATTTCACCTGTATTTTAGTTATATCGGAAATAGTGGTCTTTTATTCGAAACTTACCAATCTACACGTGACAACTACGTTTGCTTTAAAAAATCTTTAATAAGAATGTCGGTGCACAAATACGGGCCTACAACCCCGTGGGCCGGCCACGGAGCAGGCTGGAACTGTACATGTGGGGATACTTATTAGTGGAAAACCTGATGGAGTCGGTGGTCGTTGATTTCATAATAAAAAGTGCGACAAGTGCAATAAAATCATATCGAAACTTCAGTGTGAGCGAGTATCATAAGTGTTGAAATTCGAACTTTCAATAATCATGATGCGCCAAAACTTAACAACAATTCATTGTCCGAATGTTCAATCAGTACCCATCTCATGTCAATTCATTGTCCGAACACATAATCAGTACCCATCCCATATCAATTCATTGTGTTTAAAAAAAAAAAACTGCATACATATCTCATGACACCAAGGCTGAGCAATCGGGGTACAACAAGGAGTTGAAAGTTTCATTTGTACCAGCGCCATTTTGGGTGTAGCCAGGCAGATCCAGGCATAGTCAAAATCTCCACCAACTCGTGGTTGGCCCAGAGCCTCTTTCGGCAGTCCAAAAGTTCCGTTAAAGGGCAACAGAAAGGATCAGCGGTATGAACCATCAGTCAAAGGGGGAGGGAGGCAACAATTTTTTTCTACCGGGTCATACTGGGTTTTCACCGGAACTGATCCGAACTGTAGTCTGCAGGATTTTAGTCATTCAAACTGAGGCTGGCGCCAGCATGGGAGCGCTGACGTCTCGCGGCTACATTTTCATCGTTCCGCGGGCAATCATGGCAGTCATTCCCCATCGGGGGTGCCTGCGGGGGTCGGGGGCCCCCGTGGCTCTTATAGAATCTTCAAAGTCGAGGAGAACACTTCTGATTGTGGGACTCATTTCTTAACTAACAAGCAACCGGGCCATCCCTTCACGCCGGGCCCGCTCCTGCAGGGTCGACCGCCATTTTACGAGTTCCAGCAGTCACTGCATCACAAGAGTGGACGAACCCTTGTCGGGTGAGTGGAGCGTCGGGGGTGCCACTGGGGCCTCCACCTGGGGAGGTGGGAGAGGCTCGTTCGCGCCGCCTCTCCCTCCCAGCACACCCCATGCCGTTTTTCTCGGCGTTAATATTCATGATGGCCGGTCCAGGCGATGAGAGAGGGGGGGGGGTTGGAGGCATAGGCAAGACATCCCCCCCCCCCCCGGTGGCCTGCAAGGCGCCGCTTCAGGGCCGAACGGGGAGCTCATACCAAGCCGGGCTGGACCAGGAGATACGGGGGGGGGGTCGATGGCATGAGCAAGACATCCCCCCCTGTGTTGTCGCAGCCATTATTGAAGAAAGAAGAGGAGGGGACGCCCGGATCCCGTCGGCCTCGGCTCCTCTTCTGGCCCACCTTATGCGACGACCTCCCCGGCCGACGGCTGGCAGCAGGACTCGCCCTACACGTGCCGAAGACCTCGTCTTCCGGATGGGCGTAGCCGCGGACCTGTTGCACTTCGGGAGTTTCCAGAATGGGGGTAGGTATCTGCTGTGTGTATCTTTCTCATGTTACCGTTATTGGGGCGTGGCAGGCGGTGGGACAGACATGTTTGTAGCAGTGAGGGGTGGCGAAGCCTAGTTGCCTCGTGGCCGTCGCGATGTCAAGCTTGGCTTCTCTCACCATTTTCATGTTTCTTATTACGGGCTTATTTCTAACGTTTCTTATTTCTAGCGAAATCATGTGTTTTAATTTCTAGCGTTTTCCTATTTGTAGCGAAATGAAAATCTCATCAGTGGCCTACTGATTTTGCTTTCTTATTTCTTTCTCTTTTTTTTTTTCCTTTCTAGCGTATTTCATGCTAAAGTTTCTGTTAACAGGATACGGTGATTACTTCGTTATTGTTGCATATGTCCTTTTTATTAGGGGTGCCCTCAGGTCGAGCCAGATGACCTACCTCTAATAAATGGTCCGGGTGGAACTAGTTTACCAATCAGTGGGGAGTAGATAGGCACGAGAGATTACAACGGGGGACAAAGGTCCACATTACCTACCCTTCACTACTTGCAAAGATTAGACAGAATATTTCTTTTCAGCGTTATTTGCAAACAGGGGATGCCTCGAACGAACTATTCCTTGAACAATAAAATGTCCAAGTAATTAATCAATCAGTGGGGAGAAAAAATGGGCATGACGGATTACAATAGGGGACAAAAATCTGCATTACCTATCCTTCACTATCTGCAAAGGGGGGCAGAATATTTCTATTCTTCCCTGTTTGTAGACAGGGAATATCTCAAAGAGCAATAATCGATAAAAATCGATAACAAACAATCAGTGGGGAGAAAGATAGGCATGACGGATTACAATGGGGGACAAACGTCTGCATTACCTATCCTTCACTATTTGCAAAGAGAGAGGAACGTTCCTATTCATCGCTGTTTGCAAATAGAAAATGTCTCAAAGAGAACCAATACTTCAAGTACAATCAATCAATCAATCAGATGGATAAAACCATCCTACCAATCGGACGTAAAGACGTCCTACTTAACCTTACCCGGACCGGACCGTGTGGGCAATTCTTCGCCTTCCCTTTTCCAGCGCCCAATCGTTCTCTTTCTCCATGTTTTTACCGCAGCATTTTTGTGGGATTCCAGTCAGGACAGTAGGTCACTTGAGAGAGATCCGTTCGGAATCGGTGAAGCTCATTCAATCGGCAGCCGGACGAGGGCCCTCTCAAGGCAGGTATACTCCAATCGTTTAGATGTTCACCCCATCGTCTGGACTTCTCTTACCGGACCTTATGTCGCTGATGGACCCCGCGTTGGGACTCCAATTGTGGAAAAGTCAGCCCATAACGCACCTGATGCCCAGGCTGCTGGCGCAGGACGCCTCTTAGTTCCCATCTTGAACAATTACCAAATAAAGAGACAGGCGCTGGAAGCAGGAAAACAAGAACAGAGTTTTATTTCTCATGAGGAGAGCCTGTCATTTCGGACACTCGCATAGTGTCTTCAGGAGGTGCTCTAACAAGTTTCTCTGAGGCTTCGTCTTTTATACACATGTTTATGATGCACAAACATTCCTTATTGCAATAAAGACGCTTTGAAGTAGGAAAAAGCATGCTTGGAATCCCAGCTTCAGGCCTATTCCCATACCAGTCGCTCAGATGTCATCCTCCCCTCCTGAATGTAACAAGAGATTGTGATCTCTCAGCCGGACATTCCTACAGGACACGAGGGCAGGAGGGGATGATCAGATCAAAGGTTGGGCAGGCGATAAGATCGGGCACTTCGGTTGGTGTATCACGGTTTCGTTATGCTGGGCAGAAAAAAAGGGGGGGTGTACATCCACGAGGCTTGGTCTTAGGACTTGGGACCGGGTCGAAAGGCCAAGTGCAGCTGGGGGGGCTCGTCAGCTGAGGGGAAGGGTGTTCTTGGGAGGAAATGGGGGGGTGTGGGTCGAGCAGGAGGGTTACTTCTAGAGCAGGGTCACGCAGAGGGAGAGGGTTTTATGGCCCATGCATGAGCAGTGCGCGCGGGGAGGGGTGCCGGGGGTTTAAAAAACGGGCAGAGAGGCCATGGTGCCTAAAATGGCTGTTGTGTGCATGGGTCTATGCTGGCGGGATAACACAGTCAGTGTTTCGCGATATCCGTTCTGCTTACAACAAGGGGTACAGTGAACACAAATGAACGCCGCTTATGTGCATATACATTGCCATTTTCAACAAGCGAAGTTTCAAAACGTGAAAAGAAGTAAATTCAAACATATTCGGATTTAATATATCTTTTGAGCTCGATTTAAGCATACAATTGTTAAAGTATAAAACCTTTTATATTTTTTTTTAAATACCAAGGTGTGTACATTCGGTCATGCACAAAAGTTTAAAAAGACATTCGGCTCCATTTAATGAAAATTTTCATAATATTAAAAAAGAAGCCTAGGTTTAGTCTCTTTGACGTATTATAAGTTCTTTGATGGGTCTATGAAGAAATTCAATAAGTTCAGATTGCAAAGTTTCCACGAAATATATAGGCGGGTGCGCGCAGTCGGTCGCGCGCGAAAGCTTGGAAATGCGCCATCCATTTTATTGAGAACTGTTGCCGAGAGTGCGCACACCGGGTCGCGCACAAAAGTTTAGAAAGGCTATTTTTATTTACAGACAAATTTTAATGCGTTGAAAAAAAGGCAAGGTACAGACTTTCTAATTCTGTATCGCTTTACAAGGAGTCTCTATGCAACTTGAACAGTGAAGAAAACGGCTTGTTTTCGAAAAAAATATTGCCAGAACTTTATTGACAAAAGTATAGGTTGTATACACGAGATAGTGAGGAATTAGCATTTTAAAAACCAATGAAATTCACTGAAAAAACCATAGGTTTTACACACGTTATAGTTAGGAACTAGCATTTACAAAACCTATGAAATTCACTGAAAAAACCATAGGTTTTACACCAGTTATAGTTAGCTGGAAATTTTATTGATATAAAACCAATGAAATTCCACGTTATAGTTAGTTGGACTCACTATAACTTGCGCGTGTAATGCACTGCTGATGACGTCACATATTACATCACTCATGACATCACTGATGACACCATCCTTGTGACACAGTGACAGACCTCCTTTCACTGTAATCTAACCCTTGAAACGCATATTCAAAAATAGAAACTAAAATGTTCAAAAAAATGGAGATACCCATACCAGTTACAACAACCAATTCAATAATTCCACCATCTATATACACATGCACTAATTCACCAACAGTTCTATATATTCACTCATACATATATTCAGTAATCATACACCTACACATCCTGTTACACACCGAAAGTTATCCAAAAATTATTCACACACATACTCACACATGCAAATAAACTATTGAAAATAAACAGCTATACACACACACTATTACTTTACTTCTAAGGAAACTTACACATACTTACTCTCTTAAAAAATCACTTATAGAAACACATACTAATTTAAAGAGGAACTCTTATAATCCTTCACTCTCACATATAGTCAGTTATATACATCAATATTCACATATACTACATTAAATCAAATGTAGTTACTGATAAAGACACTAAAAAGATAGTCATTCACTCACTAACACAGACATATGCACACTAATCCACCCATACAGTCCTGCACATATGCTGTCTTCAAAACACATACAGAGACTCAGTCATTCTTGCATCTATGTAGTAAGTAATACCCCCACCAAACCATGCAAACACTTATACTGATACTAAGAAAAACATCTAATAACCTATATACATACACATGTACCTACTCATCAACCCATGCAGCCACTTATACACAAAGTGAAACACTAATACATATATTTAAATATTTAAGGTTTACTCACTAATATATGTATTCACTAAGATATTCAATAATATATATATATATAATACATATTTATTTTTCAGAAAGACACACATTCACTGGATGGTGTCATCAGTGATGTCATGAGTGATGTAATATGTGACGTCATCAGCAGTGCATTACACGCGCAAGTTATAGTGAGTCCAACTAACTATAACGTGGAATTTCATTGGTTTTATATCAATAAAATTTCCAGCTAACTATAACTGGTGTAAAACCTATGGTTTTTTCAGTGAATTTCATAGGTTTTGTAAATGCTAGTTCCTAACTATAACGTGTGTAAAACCTATGGTTTTTCAGTGAATATATATTACCTACTGGCGGTCGCCAGTAGGTATATATAGTTAGGATTTTTTCCCTATGGGATTTTTGAAAATTCTATGTCTAATAACTTTGGCGTTTGTGGACGGAATTGGCTGAAATTTTCTGGAAAATGGAACATTTTGTTTCTGAGCAGCCCTTGGAAATTTGGGGGGGTTTCGTCAAGGGGGGGCCGAGAAAAAAGGGGGGTCCCAAAACGTGTTTTTAACATTGAGTTTTCCATAGGGCGGTTGGCCTCACTTTTAGCCCGAACGGCTGAATGGATTTGCATGAAACTTGGCAAAATTGTAGGGACTGGTAGCCCGATGTGCCTTTTCTAGGTCTCAATATATGTGCTCCAGTGGATTTTGAGAAATTAACGTTTAAAAAAAGATATATATCTGTAAGCGCGCTCTGGGCAGCGCTCCGGTCTGCGGACCTTAAGCGTACCGGAACTTCGCGTAGCTAAGCTGATTGGCTCTCCGGTGTCTGTCAACATTCTAAACAGTCCGGAGCGGCCGCCATCTTGTCTCTCGGTAGGATTGAGAGACAAGAGGAGGCCAAAACAAAGGCGAAAATGACCATAAGGGGGCATACTAGATCCTCCCTGACCCCCTAGGTTTAATGTGGAGGTTTTAAAAGGGCCCCGCGGGGCAAAAAAAACAAAAAAAATGTTTTGTTTTTTTTTGCGTGGGGAGCGCCCGGTCCGCGAACCGGGAAGCGTTCTGGGCAGCGTACTGCAATGAAAAATGAATGATAGACTTTTCAAATGCTGTATGTTAATTGATTGTTGTTTTTGTTTATTATTCTTTATTTTCTTTATTTTTTAAGCATTTTTTTTTATTGTGATTGTGTTTCATAATTTATTAAACTTTCTAACATTTCATTGTCAGAAATTTCATAATTATCATTGAATATACATTGTAGTCTCTGAGGGTGTAAAATGTCCTCATTTTCAAGGAGGTTATCTACTGCTTGTACACATTGCAGTAGTTCTTTGTCTAAAGTTTCATCGAAAAATTCAGCATCATTTTCATCATTGATTTCTTGGCTGCTCTCTTGCAGGACAATTTGAAATTCAACTTTCTGTTCGCCTTCCATTTTGCCTGAAATTTAGATTAAAAAAATATATATTAGTAGAGATAGGGCACTGTTGGGATTAATTTTGGGCAGTGTATAGTATCAGAGTGGAAGTAGGAATATAAAAAAGTGTATGTGATTTAACGTAAGTAAATTCAAATTATACAAGAGAAGCCTAACTCCATCCATAACTATAACAGAGAAGTCTATCTAAATCTATAACTACTACAGAGGGATAGTATATAACTATCAGAAAAAGTTTACCATATTAACTTATAGTGCACAATATACTTCAGTTTTAAAAATAAAAACTTACCTTTAGATAGAAGTTGAAGGAATTAGTGAAAATCCTATTGAAATGTACACCAAGAAGTAGTAGTCAAAATGGCTGTGTTTTCTTCTCTTCCTTTATATATATTCAGGTATATAACCAATCAAATGTCAGGTAAAAAAAGTAGAAAATGAAAGTAACATTTTAATTGGTTGTCAATTCCAACACTTCAGATGTGTTTTGTGAAGTAATTTACCTCACGGTATTTAGAGAGGTCTACAGGCTAAATGGCTAAATGGAATTCCAATCAAATTTGTGAAAATGGTAGGGATTGGTATGTAGTATGAGCTAGTCTATATTTGGTGAAATTGTCTCCAGTGGCTTTTCTGTGAACTACTTTCCCACCTTTTTTGATGGTGCGCTTCCCAGGGAGCGACCCGGTACGCGAACCGTTGAGCGCCCTGGTTCGCGAACCTTAAGCGCAACGGGAGTCCACCATTTTGTGTTTCGGTCGAATTAAGATACAAGATGGAGGGCAAATAATGTTCAGAATGGGTAGAAGGGGGCACGGTAGACTTATCTTGACCCCCTAGGTTTTGTGAGGGTGGCTGAGGAGGCCCATATGTGCGAAAAAAAAACATTTTTTTTAAAAATTTCGCGAGGTTAGCTCCCGGTTCGCGTACCGGGTAGCGCCCCAGGGAGCGTACTTTGTTGAAAATTAGTGAAAAATGTTAGAGTAAAATAATAATTGTGAGTGATCAGATGTAGGGTAGCTCTGAGAAGAGCTTTTGGGTTTATGGTACATTTAGGTACTTATAAGTAGGTACCAATGCACATTCTTAAATTCAGAGTGAAAATTCTGTTGCCCTCATCTGAGAAGTGAACTCCATCTCCTCTGTAGATATCTTGCATGTAGTAACGCAAGTTATTGTTGTACAGGGAGCCCATTCCATGGTCTCTCATGTAAGCTGAAACAGATTTGTTTACATGCTTCCTCGACTTCTCAATTTGTGGACAAAATTGGTTTGACCACCTCCATTTCTGTCTTTGGCATATATTTGAATATACCAAGGCAGTCTGAGGAAAAAGTGCCATTAATTGCTCAAAGGTGTCCTTTAAAAGCATTTCCAGACCTACACCAGTCAAAGTGCCCAAGTCATTACCTCCACAGTGCACAATTAACAGGTCAGGTTTGGGCAAATGCATAAAGGTTTTCACCAATGGTATCAATTGGTGACATTTTAATCCTCTGTGGCCAAACCACTTAATTTCCACATCTTGTAAATTGAGGTTAGGTAAATTCCTGTTTTCAGTGTACCTTTGAGCCCAGTGAATATAACTATGTCCAACAATCCAGACAGAAAACATGGTGAGAGAAGGTTCTCCTGCAGTCAGATGAAGTGTGGCAATGAAATGGCAGATGAAAAAATGAGAGTTTAAAATGAAAAAAACTGTGGAGTTTCTGTGTTCATGAAGCAGTAACAGTGATTGGTGGATTTTGATTGCTGAAAACAGAAAGTTAGGGTGCACGGATGAGTTATTTGAAAGATGTATTTTGAATGGTCAATAAAAAATCATTAAATGAAAGAATGCACTGGATATGCAGGTGCACTGAGAGTTCTGAGTTCAATTGCAACATTGTTGTGTGAACTTGCAAACACCAGAAGTCTTCCAAGAGGTGGTTGCTATGCAGAAAAGGCATGAAATGGCAGAGGGGGGAAGGGTTTTCATTTGAAAAAAAGTGAGGGAAGAGTTTTGATTGGGTGACATGAGAGATATGTGTGAAGAATTACAGCATTTCTGTGCTTTTGATAGCTGCAGACTCTGGAGTGCATACCTTTTGCTCTGCTGAAGACAAATTGGTGTGTTTCTGAGACTGTTTTCAAACTCAAAGTATTTGCTAAGGTGAGAAAATATTTCTTTAATTTAGATAGAGAATAGTGTGATTTAAGGAGAAAATTATGAATTATGTGGCGCAAATTGCTTGTAAATATGCTCCCACCTGTGCAAGGAAAATTTAGATTTTTAATGTTTGTGTTACATAGCCATGTTAAAAGTGATACAAACATGCTGCAAAGGCAATTAAAAAACGCTTTTATGTGTCTTAAGGACATTTTAAGTAATTTTCCCATGTGCAGTGTTTTGAAATTATGATTTGAAAATCGTTTTTGGGGAAAAGGAATTGTTTTTAAATTTATGACAAGGACATAATGGTGTATGCTTCTTTATAAGGCAATTGACTGTCCCTGATGTTATTTTTCCCATTTTAATGTAAGACCTTTCTCTGTGGCGCAAATTGCTTGTAATTATGCTCCCACCTGTGCATGGCAAATTTAGATTTTAAATGTTTGTGTTACATAGCCATGTTAAAAGTGACCCAAGCATGCTGGAAAGGCAATAAAAAACACTTTCATGTGTCTTAAGGACATTTTAAGTAATTTCCCTGTGGGCAGTGTTTTCAAATTATGAATTGAAAATCGTTTTTGAGGTAAAGGAATGTTGTTAAAATTTATGTGCGCCATATGCCCCCAAATTTCTTTTTCAGGGGTGCGGCAGGGTGTTATTGAGACACCCCTACACCTTTGGAAAATTCCTAATTTGCGATGAGCTAATTGCTAATTGCAAATTGCACCTTCTTTCATATGGGCATCCTGGCGCATGGAAATGAATGGGTAATTTGCAATTAGCAATTTGCTCATCGCAAATTTGGAATGGTAAAGAATCACTATTTATTCCTTAAAATTCGCTATTTTGGAAATGCAAAATAGTTATATGATACATATGGCGGTTGATGTCTAACAAGATAAGAAGCTTAGGGATAGATTTATGATGACTGGCGCAATGAAGTGGACATCACTTACTTCATTGGTAGAGCTTTACATGTATTATGTCCTCTGTATTCTTCATCAAGCGTAACTTTAATCTGCAATCCTGAGTAGGCCTCACCTTAAACAAACCTCTGGATAGGCCACATCTTATCGTCATCCTGAATTAATCATTTAAAATGCTAGGGACATATTTATGATAGGTGTATGCCTCTTTTGCGCCACTTACAAAACACTGTCCATGGGGAAATGACTTAAAATGTCCTTAAGACACATGAATGTGTTTTTTTAAAGCGTTTGCAATTTTTTGGGGTCACTTTTAACATGGCTATGTGACTCAAACAGTCAAAATCTAAATTCACCATGCACAGGTGGGAGCATATTTACAAGGAATGTGCTCCATGGGGAAAGGTCTTATAATGTAATATGGGAAAAATGACATCAGAGACACTGAAATGCCTTATAGAGAAGCATACACCATTATGTCCTTGTCATAAATTTGCAAACCATTACTTTTCCCCAAAAACGATTTTCAAATCATAATTTGAAAACACTGCACATGTGGAAATGACTATTCCTTATTTTGCGATTGCACTGAAGGATTTGCAAATTTTGCGATTCCTTAAATGCAATGTATCAAACAAAAAATATGTAAAAAATGACATTAAGGATTTGGAAACTACCACCAACTTCTAGTTGGTGGTAATTTGCGAATTCTTTTCAAAAAGCATTTTTTTCCAAAAAACAAAAGGTGCCATATGACGCCCATACATGCCCTTAGGGCATGTATGTGCGCCATATGCCCCCAAATTTCTTTTTCAGGGGTGCAGCAGGGTGTTCTTGAGATACCCCTGCACCCTTGAAAAAATTCCTATTTTGTGATGAGCTAATTGCTAATCGCAAATTGCACCTTCATTCCTATGAGCCTCCTAGCCCATGGAAATGAATGGGTAATTTGCAATTAGCAAATTGCTCATTGCAAATTAGGAATGGTAAAGAATTGCTATTTATTCCTTAAAATTCGCTATTTAGGAAATGCAAAATAGTTTGATGGTACATATGGTGGTTCATCTGTAACAAGATAAGAAGCTTAGGGATACATTTATGATGACTGGCGAAATAAAGTGCAAATCACTTACTTCATTGGTAGGCCTTTACATGTATTATCTCTTCTGTATTCTTCATCAAGCGTAACTTTAATCTGCAATCCTGAGTAGGGCTCACCTTAAACAAACCTCTGGATAGGCCACACCTAATCGTCATCCTGGATTAATCATTTAAAATGCTAGGGACAGATTTATGATAGGTATATGCCTCTTTTGCGCCACTTTGCGTCACTTTTATGATGCAGCGGCGGTGCAAAAGATTTGCTATGAGGCGACAAAATTACAAATTGATGCTTTTAGGCAGATATGTCATGGTGTAAAAAAAACGTACCACATGAAACCGATGCAGCAGTGATGCAAAAGATGCACCATGTTGCAAGACAGGCCTCACTTGGGGCCATATGTATCAAGCTAATTAGCATTCGCAAAGATCAAAATTCTGCGAATTTCGGCCTTTGCGAATGCTAATTAGACAAATGGTATGTATCAAACAAGTTTGATGCAAAATAAGGAATAGCAAAATTTGCTATTCCTTATTTTGCGATTGCACTGAAGGATTTGCAAATTTTGCGATTACTTAAATGCAATGTATCAAACAAAAAATATGTAAAAAAATGACATTAAGGATTTGGAAACTACCACCAACTTCTAGTTGGTGGTAATTTGTGAATTCTTTTCAAAAAGCTTTTTTTCCAAAAAACAAAAGGTGCCATATGACGCCCATACATGCCCTTAGGGCATGTATGTGCGCCATATGCCCCCAAATTTCTTTTTCAGGGGGTGCAGCAGGGTGTTCTTGAGACACCCCTGCACCCTTGGAAAAATTCCTATTTTGTGATGAGCTAATTGCTAATCGCAAATTGCACCTTCATTCCTATGAGCCTCCTAGCCCATGGAAATGAATGGGTAATTTGCAATTAGCAAATTGCTCATTGCAAATTAGGAATGGTAAAGAATTGCTATTTATTCCTTAAAATTCGCTATTTAGGAAATGCAAAATAGTTTGATGGTACATATGGTGGTTCATCTGTAACAAGATAAGAAGCTTAGGGATACATTTATGATGACTGGCGAAATAAAGTGCAAATCACTTACTTCATTGGTAGGCCTTTACATGTATTATCTCTTCTGTATTCTTCATCAAGCGTAACTTTAATCTGCAATCCTGAGTAGGCCTCACCTTAAACAAACCTCTGGATAGGCCACACCTTATCGTCATCCTGGATTAATCATTTAAAATGCTAGGGACAGATTTATGATAGGTGTATGCCTCTTTTGCGCCACTGTGCGTCACTTTTATGATGCAGCGGCGGTGCAAAAGATTTGCTATGAGGCGACAAAATTACAAATTGATGCTTTTAGGCAGATATGTCATGGTGTAAAAAAAACGTACCACATGAAACCGATGCAGCAGTGATGCAAAAGATGCACCATGTTGCAAGACAGGCCTCACTTGGGGCCATATGTATCAAGCTAATTAGCATTCGCAAAGATCAAAATTCTGCGAATTTCGGCCTTTGCGAATGCTAATTAGACAAATGGTATGTATCAAACAAGTTTGATGCAAAATAAGGAATAGCAAAATTTGCTATTCCTTATTTTGCGATTGCACTGAAGGATTTGCAAATTTTGCGATTACTTAAATGCAATGTATCAAACAAAAAATATGTAAAAAAATGACATTAAGGATTTGGAAACTACCACCAACTTCTAGTTGGTGGTAATTTGTGAATTCTTTTCAAAAAGCTTTTTTTCCAAAAAACAAAAGGTGCCATATGACGCCCATACATGCCCTTAGGGCATGTATGTGCGCCATATGCCCCCAAATTTCTTTTTCAGGGGGTGCAGCAGGGTGTTCTTGAGACACCCCTGCACCCTTGGAAAAATTCCTATTTTGTGATGAGCTAATTGCTAATCGCAAATTGCACCTTCATTCCTATGAGCCTCCTAGCCCATGGAAATGAATGGGTAATTTGCAATTAGCAAATTGCTCATTGCAAATTAGGAATGGTAAAGAATTGCTATTTATTCCTTAAAATTCGCTATTTAGGAAATGCAAAATAGTTTCATGGTACATATGGCGGTTCATCTGTAACAAGATAAGAAGATTAGGGATAGATTTATGATGACTGGTGCATCACCAGGGATGTGTCAGTCATCCTGTGCCGCTGTTCCGCCACCCATGGTGTGCTGCATTTACAATGCGAGGCATCATGGGGCAAAAATGGCACAGATGCGTGATGTATCTGTGATGTAAAGGTAGTGATTGCTGGAGTTGTATCGCAAGTGCGATGCAGCTCAAGCAAGGCTCAGGGGTGCCCCATCTCCACAATGTTGCGTCAAGACCTATGCCTGCTTAAAGCAGGCGCAGGGTTTTGACGCAGTTTTCTCCTATCTGATTGTAAATACGGCACACCATGGGTGGCAGAGCAGCGGTGCACGTTAACTGGTGCATGCCTGGGGATGTGCCATTTAACATAAATCTGCCCCTTTACATTTAAGTATGTGCAGGACACACAGAGTCGGTGAGGCTTATCCAAGGTTAAGAAGAGATGAGTCCTGTTCACTGAAAAATTAGACATAGTCTTCACCTGATCAGCATTGCTGGACATGGCTAAATAATAGCTGCAAAATATTACTCTTGTTAAACAATTTTACTATTATAATCTCTGAGATTTGTCTCTTACTCTGCAACATCTCATTGTTGTTATCTTTCTTTAAAGATAAAGACAACATCAATATGAGTGACAATCTGCAATCAGTTGATTTTGACCTCATCATTGAACTTGTAATTGAAACATCAGTGGATGTTGATCCATTGGATGATTTAAATCCTGAGGATGAAGAAGAGCGTGATGAGGATGCAGATTTGTCCGAATTATATGACATAGGGTGGGAAGCTGACCTGCTTGAGCCTATGGAAATATAAACATTTATTTTTAAAATGTATAATTAATAAAAAGTAAAAATGTAAACCGTTTAATTTAAAAATAAAGACACCTTCAAAAACAGGTTATGTGTAGTGTCTTCAATAAAATATTAAAATAAGCTCATAAAATTAGATCAGATTCACATATAAAATAGCACAGGTAACATAAATATAAATGTCATTTCTTTTCTGCTATTTCTGTATTGTAAATTTGCCAAGGACTAAAAAATCTTCTATTTAAAATGTCAAGTAGTGTGTTAAGTTTTTGATCATTGTTATTGATTTACTGTTTGGTAATAGTGGTTAATAACATTTTTTATTATATTTTACCACACATTCAACTGCAGATCATTTCAAGATTTCACCATGCCAACAATAGAAAGACAGAGAAAGGCTGCAAAACGTCAAAGACAGCAGGTGAAACAAAATAAGCAGCAGTCCTCTAACAAAAAGATTTGTCAAGTCACGAAGAAAGCACCGGGTAAGAGCACAAAATATTTCATAAGAAATATGTGTAGTAAAAAAAATATTACTACAGAAAATGTTTCAGTCCATAAAAAGATAAGCAAATCAAATGGAAAGGAAAGGCCAATCAAAAATGTTACTGCTAGAGCAAGAGATAACTCTGTGCATGATAGTAGAAGGAAACAACAGTTTAGGGACATTCGTAAACGAATGTTCCGCAACAGGATAATTGGCAATTTGTTAAAAAATATTAAGAAAGGTCAACAGAAACTGGTTTTTTATAAGAGAAAAAAAAAAGTTGAGAAAGTTATTGATCAGGCATTTGAAATTAAACGTAAGTTATTTATTTTGATAATCAATAGAATTAGGAAGCTAAACAAGGCAATTTATGATTTCAAAAGAAATAGTAGATGGAAGAGAATAGTTAATCGTAGTAATTTTTGTGAAGTTTTTTCTGGAGAATGGATGCATAGTTCAAGCTGTGAGGCATTTTTTAATGAGGAGAGTTATTTCCAGGATAATGATTTGGTGCATGCAGTTGACACCAGTGGTCGTGCTTATGAAGTGAAAGATGGTTGTCCAGTTGAAAAAGAAAAACTTGTGACAACAGAGGCAGAAGAGGTGTTAGGTAATGAGGTTTTAGGAAGACGTGCTAAGGGTCCTGTGTACACCTGGAAGTGTAGTAGTATTTGCAGTGTGCGACAGGATTCCATCAATTTGCTTTGTGATTTTGTACGGTCATTTAATAAGAAAAGTTTGAAGCAGAAAATGAAGTTGTTGCAAGAATTAGATCCTTGCAGAGTGAGAGAAGTGACAGGTTTGCATGGTCATTCACTGGCTTGTCTTTCCAGGAGAGTATGCCAGAGTGTTTTTCATCATTTCAGGATGCTAGCAGTGCATCATAATAAAGTGAGGAAATTAGTTAGAATGTTGTATTATGCTAAGAGTCCAGCAATTATGCTTAAACAATTATGCGCTGCTCTTTTGCATGGTTCTGAAATAGATGTGAAGAACATATGTGAAGAAATTGAGTTTTGTTACTTTGGAAGTAAAGAGGAGAATGTTGAAATTGACCCAGAAGAAGAGGGTAATGTGGAAGATAGTGTACAGGTTTCCAGTACAGATAATTTCCAGAGGGAAATTGCGACGTTTCAGGTGAAATCAAGTGAGAGGCCTAATTTCACTTGTGTGTGTTGTCGACGCACTTATTATAAGAATCAGACTAAGTTAGTGGATTTATATGCAAAAAGTGAAAGGGAAAATAATAGTGAATGGAAGGATTTTGCAACATACTTGATGGTAGAAAATTGTTTTGATTTGGGATTTGATCAACGTGTGTGTACTTATTGTTGTTGCAAATTAAATCAAAACCAGATGCCTGCTAGAGCAGTTCATAATAATCTGGAATTGGTTGAGATTCCTTCTGAATTGAAGGATTTAAATACTTATGAATCTATTTTGATTCAAAGTATCCATCCCTTTCAGGCTATTGTAATAATGGAGCCAAAGACAGGGAAATTGCCTCCATCAGATTTACAGAGAGGATTAAAGGGAAGAGTTGTTTATTTGCCTCTAGATTTGAAGAAAAACATTAACACAATTGGAGTAGAAAAAGTGGAAGAGGAACCTCTGGTTATCTTAGTTAATGGGGTTCCGACAAAGAATAAGAAAATATGGCAAGATTTAGTAGATGTTAGGAAAGTTAAAAAGGCAATATTGTATTTGAAAAAAAATAATAAATACTATAAGAATGTATATGTTGCAGAAGAGGAAGTAAGTGAGGAAGAGGATAGCGATTTGTGTGCTGGTCAAATTGAGAAAGTAGAACCCTCTACTAGTGAAGAAATATATGAACATTATAGTGTTCATCCTTTGCATTCCAAGGAAGTCATGGGGAATGCTATTGAGTTGTTTCAAATGAAACAAGCCAAAGGGAGTCCCATTAGTGTTTGGGAGGAAAGTTTGGAAGCTCGGTGTTTCCCACAGCTTTTTCCAACAGGTCAGGGAGGAAGATATGATGAGCGACCTCATCAAATTCTTGCTTCTGAATACCGGACTTTGCGATTGTATGCAGGAGATGCTAGGTTTCGACAATGCATTCCCTATTTGTTTCATCTCCTGTTTGAAAGCGATCTGTCTGGACTGTCATATGCAGTGAACCACATCTTGAAAAGTGGTATACACATGCAAAACATCTCGGAAAGTGACTTTATGGATAAAGTCAATGTCCAAGACAGTATTTTGGATTCTCACCTGATTAATCTCATGGCGTGTCAGCGTGGTACTAATGAGTACTGGTACCGTCGTCATGGTGATTTAAAATGTATGCTGAGGAACTTAGGTACTCCCACATGGTTCCTCACTCTGAGCTGTGCCGAGTATGGCTGGGAAGACTTACTTGAATTTCTACGAGAGGCAAATGCTAACGTAGATAACATCGAATTCAAGACACCCGGAGAACTGTGCTCTTTGGATCCAGTCAATGTATGTAGGTACTTCAATCATAGATTTGAAGCTATGATGTCTTTCATCATGAATAAGAAGAATCCACCTCTTGGAGAGGTGTTGGATTTCTTCTGGAGAAAGGAGTACCAAGCAAGAGGTGCTCCTCATATACATATGTTGCTGTGGATCAAGGATGCACCTAAATTTGGAACGGATCCAGAAGACTCAGTGATGAGTTTCATCCAACAGTATTCTACGTGTGCTGTTCCAAACGCAAAGGAGAAGAAAAGCCTAAGAGAAAAAGTTCTGCGTTTCCAAAGCCATCGATGTGGAAAGTACTGCCGTCGTAAATTCCGAAACAAGGACAAGTTCTACACCAAATGTCGTTTCGGTTTTCCACGACCGGTGATTTCTAAAGGAAGAGTAAACAGTTTGATGTCTTCGCTGCGACATAATGTCATGAAGAAATCACCTAAAAACACATACAATTTGAAGAGGAACGAAGAGTCCAAGTACATCAACGACTACAACCCGGTGATTTTGTCCATGTGGAATGCTAACATGGATATACAGTTTGTGGCTGATAACTGTATGGCTGTGGCTCGGTATGTGACGTCTTACATCACCAAAAAAGAGAAGACAGAATTGAAGGATATGTGGGAGGACATTTCCCATGAAAAGAGCCTCAGCAAGAAGTTGTACAGTTTCAGTCTGAAGATGTTGTCGCATCGAGAAATTGGAGCTTACGAATGCTCTGACCGGTTGTCTTCAGCAAGTCTCTATGCCAAGTCCAGGAGTATCGTTTGGGCGAGTCTTGGTCTTGCTGCAACGCGTAATCGAGTTCTGAAACCTGTGCGGGAAATTGAGTATTTGGCGGAAAAGGAGCCAAACAGTACCGACATTTTGAAGACCAACATGTTGGATACATATTATCCAAATAGAAGCAGTCACCTCGACAATGTTTGTCTGTATGAGGTTCTTCAAAATTACATATTCAAGAGGAACATCAAAGAAGATACTGAGAAAGGAGTGTATGCTGTAATAGGAAGTGAGGGATGTCTGGTCAAGCAAAGAAAATGCCACTTGGTAAACCATCGAAAATTGAGTGGCGAATCTCCTGAAAAAAAGGAGTTTTTCTATTTAGCACTTTTGCAACTTTTCAAGCCTTGGCGTGCAGAAGAGGAACTGCTTGGAGATTTCCTCTGTTACGAAGACTCTTTCAATGCCGCCAAGGAGACCATAGAATGTCCTGCTTTTCCCAAATATGTAGAAATGTTGATTGCGGAAATTGAGCAGGAAGCAACGATTGCAGCCGAGATTGCCAGAGACAGTTCTCAGGACAGTCAGAGTTCTGCTTCATTGAGTCAGGATCCACTAGGAGGACCTGTTATCGAAAATGAAGCTGCCACTGCCATGAATGAAGTGGAAAGAGCCATGGCACATGCTCAGGAGGATGCGGTTAACTTAGAAGAGTTGGAAAGACAACTCAACGTTGAGCAGAGGAAAATATATGACGAAGTTACCATGCAAATTGATCATGGATTAAGTCATGACAAGAAAGAGTGCTCATGTACGTCGTTGAAGCCTGTCCGACTGTACGTGAGTGGAGAAGCGGGAACTGGAAAAAGTTTCCTCATTAAAGCAATTTCATGCTATTTGCAGGAAAGGACAGAGTCATCGCTGTCTTGTGTTGTCACCGCTCCAACTGGACTGGCAGCACATAACATTAAAGGGATTACTTTACATCGTTTACTGATGCTGCCAGTGGAGCATGACAACAAATTACAATATCACAAGCTATCTGGAGATGCTTGTTTTGAAGTTTCAAGAATCTTGAGGAAAATGAAACTTCTTATCATTGACGAAGTAAGCATGGTTTCCAATGTCATGCTTGCCTTTGTGCATTTGAGAATGCAAGAAGTTCTCAAAACAGAGTATGATGTGTTATTTGGTGGCAAACACATCATTGTTTTCGGAGATCTTCTGCAGCTGACACCAGTGAAAGGGCAACCTGTGTTCAAAATGCTCACGCATGAAGATACCAGGAAGTGCCTAGGCAGCATTGGCAACGTCAATATATGGTTAAACTTCAATTATGCTGAACTGCATGAAAATATGCGTCAGGCGAAGGATGAAGTTTACAAGACTATTCTACAAGATGTTAGAATTGGAAAAGTGACCGAGCATGGGAAAGAAGCTTTACATGCACGATTACTGTCAAATTTATATCCAGAACAAGATGTTGTGCCTGAGAATATTTTTCAGAAAATTACTGATAAGAAATCTGGAATATGTTTGATGCCAACTCTTGCAGAATGTGCCAAATTCAACAACAAAATGTTGCATTTAGAAAAGCAAGAGATTGTGAAACTGGAAGCTATTGACAGAGTAGAGCATATGGGATCAACAATTATTTTGTCTGAGAATCTGAAAACAAAATTGGATTCATTAGAGAAGAGTATATCTAAAACTGCAGGTTTTGAAAAGACTCTGAATGTGTGCTTGAACTGCCGTATAATTTTAAGAAGGAATTTACATGTTGAAAGAGGTCTGGTAAATGGATCAATGGGTAATGTTGTTGATTTTGTAAAATACAGAAATAGAGATGGAATTGAATTTTTAAAAATTAAATTTGATGGCATTGAGGAAGTACAGCTAATTGGTCGTTGCTCTGCTAGATTTTTGCTTGTAAAAGACTTATATGTTCGCCGTAAGCAGTTTCCTGTTTGCTTGGCATATGCGGTGACAATCCATAAATCGCAAGGTTTAAGTGTAGACTGTGCATTGGTGAATATTGGCAGTTCTGTGTTCAAGGAGGGTATGGCATACGTGGCATTGTCACGAGTTAGAACTTTATCGGGATTGTACTTGATTGAGTGTGATGTCACAAACATTTGTGCGGATCTAGATTGTGTTAAGGAATACAATAGGTTAAGAAGAGAGTATGCGTCACATTTGCCTCAGTATCCTTTGTTTGAGAAACGTGTGGTAGGCCGGAAACGAAGAAATGTGACCAATACTGGGGAGGTTGTAGCAAAAAGACGAAAAGTCGATGAACCTAAAATTACAAGCAGAAACAAAAAGGATTCTGTTGAAGATGTTGTTGGTTTTCAATTTGAAAACAGTTCTGGTGTCAACTGCTATGCTAATGTAGTGGTTAATGTTTTGTTTTCTCTAGAAAATGTAAAAGAAGAGATTGTGGTCAATTCTGATCAAAGATTTTGCAGTTTGTTAAATTCTGTGTTAGAGAAATGTAGCACTGATAGAAGAAACATAGAAAGTGTGTCTGAAATTCGAAATCTGTTAGACAGATGTTCAGGCCAAACACAATTCTCTCAAAATATTCAGCAAGATTGTCAGGAGTTTTTAATGTATATGCTTGATGTATTGCATGCTGAAGGTGTAGATGTAGATCAGCTGTTTGGGCTTTCTTATCAATGGCAGCATGACTGCGAGAACTGTATGGTATCAACTACTACTAGTGTAGACTCAGAAAGATTTATATATTTAACTTTGCCAGACAGTAAATCAGTCTCCTTTAATAAGCTAGTAAAAGCAGCTGATCACAACATGGAGTGTAGCCAATGTAAATCTGAAATGATGTCCACATTATTTATACGAACATATGGCCAGTATGTCATTTTAATGTTCCAACGATGTAGGCCTGATGGAACAAAATTGACAACTTTAATTAAAAATTTTGTAGCTTCGCAGTTGTCAATATCAGGAAGGACTTTTGTAACTGCAGCAATTATATATCATGACGGCCCTTCAATAACATCAGGACATTACACAGCTTATTTAAAGTCTAGAAATGGCTGGTCATTCTGCAACGATTCTGTTTTAATTTTCAAAAAAAAATTGCCGTATGACCTTAAAAACTCTTACCTGGTGTTTTTAAAACCAAAATTTTAGGGAAATAATCTTGGGATGTGCTCTGTGGAATTTCAAGAAGTTCTAATGGCTCCTACACAATTTGGCCTTGAGGATAAGTGTAGTTCAGAGACATAACTTCTAACCATAAGACTGGACGTCATGGAGAAATAAGTGCACTTTGAATGAGTTCAGAAAAACTATTTCTTTTTATAAGCTAATTGAAGCAGCCAATCAAAACATAGAGTAGAGGGAATGTAAGTCTGCAACGCTGTCTACTGTTTTACATTGCTTTGTGATTGAAAGTGATGTAGAGAATTAAATAATTGTAGTAGTCATAGAGTTAGTGTAAGTCTGCTTCATAGTAAGCAGTATCAGTGTCATAGGAAATGTAGAACATGACTGAGCAAGAAGGGGAAGATATTACTATTCCAGGATTGTGAAAATGATCTTCAACATTTTAATTCTGAAAGTTGCGGAAATGCGAAATGACGGGATTGGCTTACAAGAAATCCAAGAGTTATAGATGGGTCTGACAAGATTTGGCCTTGTGGAAACTTGTGGTAGAGAGCAAGAAGTCATTTATTGCATGTAACATGTTTTTAAAAACGATGGAGATTTTCTTTCAGAAAGTGGCGGGCTGAAAGTAATAACAGCACAAAAGAGTGTAAGCTGTTCATAGGACATCCTTTGACGTCATGGAAAGTAAGTTAACTTTAAGGAGTTCTGAATTCTGATTTCTTATGTTGTATGGGTTTTTTAAACACAATCATTTTGATTGTGTTTTTTTTTCCCCGCTGTTATATGATGAATACCTTCAAGTCACTGTTTTTAGTGAATTTTGATACATTCTGAGAACAGCAAAAATAAACCATTTAACATGTATAATTAATTCTGTACTGTTTGCATTTATGATGTATATGTAGAACTGTGTAGGAGGCATGGAGAAGGTGAGGCTTCTGTAAGTGTCAAAGTTGTTGCATGCAGTGCTGCACTTCTGCGTATTCTTTCATATGCTAGACTACATCTGCACAATGAGATACCTAAGCAAAGGAAACACAAGTGATGTGATTGTGAAATGAGCAAAATAAATTGCACGTATTTCAATTACATCACCTGTGTTTCCTATCATTACGAATCACATTGTGCAGATCAAGTTTAGGTCTGTCCAGGGAAACATAGGAGGTTTGGACTTTGTTCAAGAGTGCAGTGGACATGACTCACTTCATTGGTAGACCTTTACATGTATTATGTCCTCTATTCTCTTCAACAACTCGAAATTTCATCTGCAACCCTGAGTAGGCCTCACCTCAAACAAACCTCTGGATAGGACACATCTTATTGGCATCCTGAAGCAATTATTTAAAACTTTAGTGTCTTGCGACACTTTTCTGAGACAACAGCAATGCAAAAGATGCACCATGTTTTAAGATAGGCCTCACTTCATCTGCATCAAGATACTGTTAGTTTAAAATGTATATCTTTAGGACTGTGTAGGGGGCCTGGAGAAGCAGAAGCTTCTGTAAGTGTCAAAGTTGTTGAAAAACTGTTTGTCCTTCAATCTTTTCCCTTGTCTTTTGTAATTTTTAAATACATGTTTTAATATTTTTGAAATGTTTGTTCTCTATTTCACAGATTGAAAGTATAAAAACAAAAAGTGAGTAATTTAACGACAATTATAAGGTAAATGCTTTGTACTCTTTTCGTTACATTTCTATCACATTCACCTACTATTAGTTCCACTGCTTCATTTCTTTAACCCTCAGTTTCCTGCCTTTGCTACTTCCCTCATTCCTTTCTCTATTACCTACTTACTCAACTCCTTCCACTCTTTTTCTCAGTCCCTCTCTTCTCATAGTTCCTCACTCTTGTTCACTCACTCCGTCTCTATTACTCTTAGTGTCTTTGACTGATCACTCTATCACTACTTGTTCATAATGCTTTCTCTGTGTAGTTGAAGCACACTAAGGGAAATATTATGAACACAGCCAATAAAATTATTGCTCTTTTTATTGGCAGAAAACTGGTTAAAAAGTGGTTTTAGCGGCAGTTTTCTGCCGCAAAAGCAGCTTTAGCGACACATTTCTGCCAATAAAAGCTGCAAAACTTTTATTGCCTATGTTGATGATATGGCTCTATGTTACTTACATTTCTTTGCTGTTTCAATTAATCTTTTTCTGTTATTTTTTGTTTTCTGTTTTCTATTTTTTCTCTCTGTTATTCCTCATGTTTTAATCTTATTTTGAACATTCACTCACATTCTCCAATAAACTCTTCTTTGTTAATGTTATACTCTCTTTTTTTTTCTTTCACTTCGTTATATATTTTGTTTTTCACAATTATACCCTCTTCCGTCTTTTCTTCGGTAAATAGATCTATTAAACAGTATCTCTTCTTTACTCCCTATAGCTGTCTTTCTTTTAACATCACTCTCTATTTACTTTCCTTATACTTACTCTTTTTTTTTTTTTTTTTTTTTTTGGGTTAGCTCCCGGTCCGCGTACCGGGAAGCTAACCCGGGAGCGAACCAAAAGAAATAGAGCTTGCCAGAGTGCTAAACATTCTAGCAATTTTTTTTGAAAGGGAAGGTAGTTCTGAAAAGAACTTTTTTTTTATATTTTTGTTGTTTTATATTTTTTTTTATTTTTTGAACATTTTTTATTTTTTTGTATTTTTTGAACGATTTTATATTTTTTTTGGTTTTTTTTTGGGGGGGGGGAACAACAAAAAACAGGCGTTGAAAAGGGCTCAACAGGAGCAAAAAAAAAATTACTGGGGGCGGTTAGGGCAATCATGGTGTTCATATGCTAGGTTTATAGCATTTATGCTCATGTTGCCACAAGCTAACAATGCACGACAGTGCATACAAGAGTGAATCATGTGCCCAAAATTTTCTTGAATATTTGGCACAGTTTCCCGTGCCTCTTCTGGTGTTAATGCAATTGGTAATGTTGGTCTGGCCACAGGAGTTGGTCTTGGATTGTCCTGCATATCCCTTATTTGCGCCCGGCTGTAATTTAGTGGATGCTTCCTTGTCATGTGCCTGTGCATTGTGTGATTTCCGTAGCTATATTTCTTGTCCGTCCCTCTTGATAATTGTTCTTTGCATATGCGGCAGGTGACATACCTCGCATTGACTTTTTTTTGGCCACGAGGGATCGAATAAAACTGCCAGATGAAACTGGCTTTCTTTCTGGAAACCCGGGGCACCTCTTCTAAGAACTGTGGTTCTTCTCCCTCCTCATCCATTTCTTCATCTTCCTCCTCAGTGTTGGTAATGACCTGGGGAGGTGGTCCTCTCTTCCCATGAGGAGGTGGAGGTGGTGGTGGGGGTCCACCAGCTGAAGCTACCAATGAAGCCATTTTCCAACAAGCAAAATAGGTCTTCCTCTCACAATGATGAAAGTCAGAGTGAGGAAAGAAGGAGGGGTTTTCATCATTTGGGAAAAACAATACTTCTCAACCAATGAAAAGTGTTATTTTTAGGTCACCTGACCTAGCCTTACATCATTATGAAACCAAAAGTGAAATGAACCAATGAAAAGTTTTATTAACAAGTCACATGACCTCTCACGCTCATGTTACGCGCTGCGGAACGCGCCCCGGTTAGCTTCCGGGTCGCTAAGCTTCGCGCCCCGGTCCGCGCCCCGGGACACTTCCGGGTGCGCTAACGCGGTATGTCACAAGACGCATTACGCGGCAACGCGATACGTCGCGTTTTCGCGACGCGCCGCGGATCGCTTCCGGGGAGCTGCGTTTCGCGCCTCGGTCCGCGCCCCGGGGCACTTCCGGGTGCGCTAACGCAGTACGTCATAAGACGCATTACGCGGCAACGCGATACCGTCACTATGTTGATTTTTTACCGGTTCGCGGACCGGGTCGCGGCATCAAATTGAGCTAACGGGAAGCTTCCCGGTCCGCGGACCGGGAGCGAAACAAAAAAAATATTTAAAAAAAATTATTAATAAACATATAAAATATATTTTTGGATTTAAATAAGAATACATTTTACAGCTATAGATATTTGCTATTAAAAAACCATTGAAATTCACTGAAAAAACCATAGGTTATAAACCATATATAGTTAGGAATTAGCATTTACAAAACCTTGAAAATTCACTGAAAAAACCATAGGTTATACACCATATATAGTTAGGAATTAGCATTTTTAAAACCTTATTTTACTCACACAAAACCATTGAAATTCCATATATAGTTAGTTGCACTAACTATATATCGCGCACCCGCAATCCACTGCTGATGATGTCACATATTACATCATTCATGACATGGTCAGTGACATAACTGATGACATCTCAAATGACATCACTGATGACATCACTGATGACATCTCATTTGACATCAATGACCACATCACTGATGATATCATTCATGTGACAATACAATGCATCTCCTCACATTTTAATATAACCTCTGTTTCACCCACAGGGATAGCTGGAAGACAAGAAAGAACACACTAGGTTAAATACATTCACAATGTAAACCTACACTCATTTCATTCTCGCTAATAGACCCTTAAAAATCACCTTTATGTATATAAGTGAGATCCACCTCTTCCCTGTATCTTCTGGAATATCTCCGAACCTCTAATCCCTAAATAACACAAAAAGCAAGTTATACTCCTGCAACACTCTGAAGCACAAATAATAAGAAACAAACTTTCTTCTATAACGCACCCCTCCTTGTTTAAGATAGGATTTATAAGTAGGTTCTTTTTCGCCACCAGCTTCCAGGTGAATCCAAAGTAAACACCAAGTGAAAAGGCACAGTGTCTCTTTTATAAGTACACAAAAACGTTCCAAATCAGACACGGCAAGACGTAGCCTCCTACTACTGTCTTCCGCTCTTTAGGCAAAATACAACCGGTTCCAAAGTGAACAACTCCAAACACGGCAAGGTGTAGATCCCCACTACCTTCCGCTTTGGCACTGAAAATCCCGTGTCACAAGTGACTGTATTCGTAGCGGTGACGTGTAGGGAATTCCCCCCACTACGCTCCACTCTCTATGGCAAAACAAAACGTTGCAACTAACACAGCCGTGAAAGTTGAATTACTATGGCACCGTCTTCTAAGCACTTTGGTAAAAACAACAACAGTGTATATCAGGCAGCGCGTTACTGCACACGCTCCCTGTAACTTACAGGAACTGAGGCTTGGATAAAGTCCGCTCCCGAAGGTAATCCTTAGTCTGGCTGTGAGTTCCCCAGCCGCCTACCTAGCAGCTCCAGCACGCTCGCTGCAAACCTCCACAGCTTCTGAGACTCACGCCGCAACCAGGAAGCGCCAAGTCTGCCGGCCGCTTTCAGGGACCTGTTCAGATCAAGGCAAAGGCGCGGCTCCTCCACACGCCGTCTGTAATTCCAAAGATAAGGGCGCTTCCCAAAGGCCTCTTCAAAAGGCGCTATACCAGAACGAACGGCAAGTTCACCTCACTGCAGTTACATAATCACGAACAGTGAAAGGCGGTCCCGCCCCTCCTTAAATAGTGACACTCCCACTTCCTGGACTTCTGGGAGATGTAGTCCCTAATCCTAGGCAGGCGCCCTGGTAAACCCTGACAGTATGTCCCCGTCCCTAGCGCCTCCTAGGCCCAGGCTTAGCAGGGAACCTCCGGTGAAAAGACCGCACCGCAGCGGGAGCATGCACATCAGAACAAACCTCCCAAGAATCGTCCTCAGCGGTGTAACCTCTCCAGGATACCAGGTACATGAGCACACCCCTGCGCCACCTAGAGTCCCGGATGCATTCCAGCACCCCATCACACACCACCGGAGGAGGAGCCACCCTACGGGATGTTAGAGCGGGCTTCAACAACTGTACATGAAACACCGGGTGTATACGCAGGGACCCAGGCAGCCGCAACTTGTAGGCCACAGGATTCACCTGTTTCACAATGGAATAGGGGGCAATGTATCTGGGGTGGAAAACACTGCGCAGCTTAAAACGAATGTTCTTGGTCGACAGCCACACTTTGTCCCCCACCGCAAATTGGCGACTCTCTACCCTGCGACGGTCTTCCCACTTCTTGTAAGTCTCCTTAGCTTTGTTCAAGTGCACCTGCACCCCCTTGTGTACCTTTCTCAGCAACAACACCTTTTCCTTGACAGAAGGCTGATTCTGGAGATCGGCTGGGATATCCACAGGCAACATGTTTGCATCATACCCAAAATTAGCTTTGAAGGGAGACATTCCGATGGAACTATGCCAGGCATTATTATAGAACGATTCAGAAAAGGGGGTGGTGATGAACAGAGTGTCTGAATTAAGCAGACCACTCTTACCCAGTCATTGCACCATCAGGATTCAAGCAAGCCGGGCCGACGACGCCTGAAATGGCAGAAACCGGTCCCCGGAAGCTTGTTTCCTTCCCAGTATAAGAATTGGCTTGGTAGTTTGGTTTGCCCTGTTCCCATCATGCACTGGGACAGGAACAGACTAATTTGCATATAGCCAAGTTCTGAGCTGGGATGGTGCAGTGAGCTAAAAAACGGTGATGGATCAAGCCCTGATCTTTGGACTGGGTAAGAGTGGTCTGCTTAATTCAGGCACTCTGTTCATCACCACCCCCTTTTCTGAATCATTTTGTCCACCATAAGCGTGGAAGGGTATACTCAGATGTGAGTCCCTTGCTCATTGCACCATCAGGATTCAAGCAAGCCGGGCCGACGACGCCTGAAATGGCAGAAACCGGTCCCCGGAAGCTTGTTTCCTTCCCAGTATAAGAATTGGCTTGGTAGTTTGGTTTGCCCTGTTCCCATCATGCACTGGGACAGGAACAGACTAATTTGCATATAGCCAAGTTCTGAGCTGGGATGGTGCAGTGAGCTAAAAAACGGTGATGGATCAAGCCCTGATCTTTGGACTGGGTAAGAGTGGTATGCTTAATTCAGGCACTCTGTTCATCACCACCCCCTTTTCTGAATCATTTTGTCCACCATAAGCGTGGAAGGGTATACTCAGATGTGAGTCCCTTGCTCATTGCACCATCAGGATTCAAGCAAGCCGGGCCGACGACGCCTGAAATGGCAGAAACCGGTCCCCGGAAGCTTGTTTCCTTCCCAGTATAAGAATTGGCTTGGTAGTTTGGTTTGCCCTGTTCCCATCATGCACTGGGACAGGAACAGACTAATTTGCATATAGCCAAGTTCTGAGCTGGGATGGTGCAGTGAGCTAAAAAACGGTGATGGATCAAGCCCTGATCTTTGGACTGCGTAAGAGTGGTCTGCTTAATTCAGGCACTCTGTTCATCACCACCCCCTTTTCTGAATCAGGCATTATTATAGGCCAGCTCCGCCATCCATAACAGTTCTACCCAGGATTCGTGAGCCTCCTTAGAGTAACACCTCAAGTACTTCTTCAAAGTCTGATTCAGTCTTTCCGTTTGACCGTCCGTTTGTGGGTGAAAGCTGGTGGATAGGTTTGATTCAATGTTCAAGGCACGACACCACATACGCCAGAATCGAGCAATAAATTGAGGACCCCTATCTGAAACGATAACTCTCGGTATCCCATGCAAACGAATGATGTGACTGGCTAACAGTTG